>NC_053491.1:159221357-159550357 GCF_905171775.1 Rana temporaria
TGCTATTTTCACACTAAAGTTCCTCCCCGCCAATGAGCAGGCAAGTCTGTGAGACCTGTTTCCTGATCAGGAAGCAAGTCTGTGAGACCTGTTTCCTGATTGGCCAATGCGTCAGACGATCCTATTGGATGCCTAGTGCTTTGGCAGAAGAGGAGACACACAGGACACCAGAGCCACCGCGGCCGCTGCCTGCACTCCAGGAGAGAAGGAAAGGACACCACAGCCCTGCGGGTAAGTGCCGGACCACCCAGGGGGTAGAGGGGTGTTTTTTTAGTGCCGTTCCCCCGCCTCCGGAGAGGGTGTGTTTTTATTTGCTGCCCCCCCAAAATAAGAACCCACCAGCCGCCACTGCCAAACAATACAAAATTCCCCAGCAATCCAGAGGCATATTTAAGGCAAGGCAAACAAGGCGGTCGGCTCTCTTGAAGTAGCAATTGGAGCAGCTTACTAGCCATGTGATTGCTATTACAAGCAGCGGGAGGTTCCCCTTCCCGCCGCCCTTCCACAGCTCTCTCAGGCTCTCTCAACCCACCAAATGATCAGCCGGACAGCCAAGCAAATACAGAAAAGGCTTTGATTATCTGTTTGTAACAGTAAACCGGAAGCAATGACATGACATCACTTCCGGTTTACTCGGAAACCATCAGTGCTAGTGCTAGAACAGGGATCTGCCAATGTAAACAAAGCAGATCCCCGTTCTGACAGAAGAGTACAGTGAAATCATCTGTTCCTAGTGATCATATTAGAAACACCTCCTTAGGACACACGTAACCCCCTGATTGCACCCTAGTCATTTATACAGTAATTTGTGCATAATTTTAGCTCTGATCACTGTAATAATGTCACTGGTCCCAAAAAAGTGTCAAAAGTGTCTGACCTATCTGCCACAATGTCGCAGTCCCACTAAAAATCGGAGTGCCGCATCGCAAAAAATGGCCTGGTCAGTAAGGGGGTAAATCCTGGTTAAAGAAAAAAACCTGTGCTGCAAAGGCGAATGCGTGTGTAGGTCCCGCATTCATGCACACAGCGATCGTCCTCCACATGTGAGGTATCACAGCAATACCTCACATTTCTAACACCAGATCAACTCTGTACATCTAAAGTAGTAACCTCCAAAGGCTTTTAAAGCATCACCTTTGGATATTAAAATGTACATAGTTTGCCGCCGTTGCATGGGCAGGCACAATTTTGAGGTGGGGCAATTTAGATGGTGGTGGTGGGGCAATTTACGACTTGCCTAGGGCAGCAAAAAAAACAAAATACACCACTGCAGCAATCTAATTAGTGAGCACAAAAAAGACAAATTAAATAGTTTCAACAGGTACACTTGCTTTCAGTATATTTTTTGCTATATGCAGTTTGCTGTATGTCCCAGTTTTAGGCTGACTTCATACCTATGTACAGTAATACCTCGGATTGCAAATAACGCGGTTTATTAGTGTTTCGCAATACAAGCTATTTTTTTTTTTATAATCCTGACTCCATTTGCAAGCATTGTCTCGTAAGACTAGCAGGATTTATGTCTCTGGGGTGTGCCATACCGCATGTGGCCAGTGGTATGGGGTGCTGATGATGCTCGGAGACCACTCGGAGACACTCTGGAACACTCAGGAGACACCAAGGGTCTCCGAGTGTCTCCTAGTGTTTCCGAGTGTCTCCGACGCCCCTGCACCTCTGGCCGCATGCGGTACTGCATACACCAGCAGTGGCATTGGAACCAATTATCTGAGCTTCCATTCATTCCTATGGGGAAACTCGCTTTGTTATACAAGTACTTTGGATTACAAACATGCTTCTGGAACGAATTATGCTCGTAATCCAAGGTACTACTGTATTACTGTTGTGTAACATTAACCTGTTAATTCATTGTGGTGTCATTCATTTTTAAAGGCACCCAATGTACTAAAGGAACGCACCTTCAATGCTCCTGTGTTGTAGCGCATGGCAATGCAATGCATGGTAACACAATGTAGTGTGTGGGGGTATGCTGTGGCTGGAAGAAATTGTGAATGAACAGCCTAAATGCTCAACACACTACGGAGGTGTTTGACATAGCAGCGTCGCTTTACAATTATTTGCAATTTTATGTAACAGCGAACGCCTTTTTATTATCCTAAATATTGAGCCAGTTAAATTAGTTTTTTTGTGCTGGAATGGAGTGCTGGGGAATTTCTTTGTAGTTTCCAATAGTTTGATTGGCAGCAGGGGTAGAAAATGTATCATTTAGAAATCCTAATCACCATCACATTGGTAAATTGCTTTTCAGAGGGTGGTAGAACAGCAGCCTGCCAAATGTCCCTATTTTTTTTGGGGGGGGGGGGGGCTGGGTTTTGACATGCCAAAACTGCGACTTGTACAATCCTTTCCTTCTGTCTTGTCAGGCTTTCAGTGGTCATACTGGGGGTAAAGAGGACTAAAAAGTGCCTGAACCAATCATTATTACTGCCTGTTTGAACAAACCCTAGAAGCCAGGTTAAAATTTTCACCTTTTGAACCTCATTGATAAAAATCTAATTTGATAAATTTACAAATAATAATAATAATAATAACGATAATATTAATAATTTCACTTTTTGGACCATTTTTTAAAGCCTTTGCAGTATATGCACAGGAAACATATAAGTATGCATGATAAGTATGCCTGACAGAGTCCATGTCAGCCTACGTGTGGGTTTATCCCACTTCCTCTCCACTGCTATAGGTCCCCACTTCCATAAATTTTGGCTCGTGGCCAGAGACTACCTTTCTAACCTTTTTCCCCAGACCGGGTGCTTATCATACTCATGCTAGACTCAAATCCCAAACTTACGTCGGTCTTCCATAAAAAAAACAAGAGATTGTCCTTATTACTTTCAAGGCTCCAGAAGCTACTGAGGCTCATCCCCTAGATGTGGGGGAAACACTAATGACTTGTACACACAAGCGGAATTTCCAATGGAAGCTTTTCATCGGATATTCCGTCCGTGTGAATGCCCCATCGAAAATTCCGACTTCGGAAAACCGGTCATGTGTACAGGGCATAAAGGAGTATCTTCAAGCTAAAATCGATCAGATCATCTATTCATCCTTTTCTCTGGGAAAAACAAGGGAAAACGTGCCTTGTCCAGAATGATTGTGTCCTAGATTGTCCAGACCATCCAACAGGCCTATAGGGCAAAGGGATTGGCTCCTCCAGAAGCGGTGATGGCACACTCGACTAGGGGTGTCTCGACACGTGGCTTCAGTCGTTGTCTGCAGGGCAGCCTCCTGTGCCTCTAACAACACCTTCATGGTGCATTTTTGTATAGAACCGGCATCTTTATCCGTATTCCCACCCATGTGGTATTGGCTAGTTATTTCCTACACATAGGCTGCCATGGAGTCTTTCAGGAAAACTGAAAACTTCCTATCAAATACTTACCGTAATTTTCCTTTACTGATGGACTCCATGGCAGACAGAGATCCCATCCATTGGTTAAGAGTTGACTAGTTACGGAACGCAGTCTCTGGCCATGAGCCGAAATTTATGGGAGTGGGGTCCTATAACAGTGGAGAGGAGACAGGGTAAACCCACAAATAATCTGCCATGGAGTTCATCAGGAAAGGACAATTCCAGTATTTGATAGGAAATCTTCTGTTATTTGTCATGTCCTGAGTGTGTTACAATATTTTGCGGTCTTAAAAGTTGTAAACATAAATGGACACAATGGTTTAATTGTAGATTTCAATCCCCAAAGACTGGGACTTATGGGAGGTGTGATCCTTCTATTATACTAAATAGAGGGACTCTTTAAATTTACAGTATTTTACTTATCTATGCAATAAAAAGTACCTATTCTTCTTAACCAGAGACAGAAAGTTTTCTTTATAGCGTTATTAAATGTTTTTGTATTTGAATAGTTATTTAAAGGAGGAACACCAGCATAGATCATGTGAGTTTATTAGTGTTGTTTAAATGGCTAAATGATAGATATGGCTAAATATAGTCACTTTCAATACAAATTCACTTTCAATACAAATTAATTATCCACAACCATCAGTGTGTTTACTTGCCATGAATCACTTACAGCCCTTGATCTTGACTCCTTTGACAGATGACCTTTACATGAAATAATTTGCTATACTTAATTCTGCTACTACTGAATGATCACTTAATACATTTTTCATGTTAATATAAATCCTTCATGTATTATTATTTATCACAGGACATTATGGATTCTTCACCAGCCTCCCTAGTTCTTCCTGCAGTTGACTGGAAGACAATTCGTAATCTGCATGGATACCTTAAAAGCCAAGCTGACTGGAATCTGATCAGTGTAGACATGTTAAATGAGCCTTTATTACATCTGGATTACACTAAACCAAACTTAATTACAATAAATCTACAGTCAATACCAAGGTACGGTACATGCTAATTTAATGATAATTGTGTTTGCTCCTGGAGCTGCAAAGCTTTAGTAAAATGCTGTTTTTCTACATTTCCCTTTGCATATGATTAGGTATTCATCTTGTTTGCTATCATTTACCTTGCAAAGTGAACATATACTTTTGCTAAATGAATACCGTGTAAGTATTTGATTGCTTGGTATTCAGAAAGCCAAACACACTAAATACAAATTAAACAATATTGCTAACAAATGGCCAGCAGTACAATCCCTTTGCCCTATAGGCCTGTTGGATGGTCTGGACAATCTAGGACACAATCATTCTGGACAAGGCACGTTTTCCCTTGTTTTTCCCAGAGAAAAGGATGAATGGATGATCTGATCGATTTTAGCTTGAAGATACTCCTTTATGCCCTGTACACATGACCGGTTTTCCCTTCGGAATAAACATGCAGTTTTATCTGTCAGGACGGTTGCACAGAAGTCGATTGATAGACTACAATGGCCACATATGGATTGAAATTCTGCCGTTCTCTGCTGAACCGGCCAAATTTTGTTTCATCTATGGCCGCCTTTACTGTGAATTAGATACCATATTTAAATTTGAGTACACATGCTTTAAAAACAAATATATCATAGATTAAATATATCATTATTATCAATTGGAAATTGGTTTATCTACACCAAATGGACGTAACTTTCATAAACAATAGAGCCTGTTCACCCAGGCACAGTGAATGTTAGTGATTATGGTGATCCCATGTTTTTTTGAATATCTAATCATTTGCAAGGGGGTTTATTAAAAGAGATTTTTTTTTTGTGTGGAATCATACTTACCTAGGTGGATGCAGCATCGATCCAATGCTGCATCTGTTCCTCAGTGCCTTTAACACTGAGAACCGAGTGATCCCATACCGCAGATCACTTGGTTCTCGTAGCTCCATGAGCAGAGAGCTGCTGACTGTCAGTCACCACTCTCTGCTCTGCCCCCCCCCCAAGCTCACTGGAGCGCTGGGCTGTGGAGGGAGTGGGAGCAGTGGGAGCACCTGGCTCTGGCTGAGCCGGGTGCCGGTCCAGGCATGTGAGTCGATGCTGACTCCATTGTCATGATCTTGCCCGAGCCTGGACCGGATCTGTGGCGTCAGCCAACAGCGGGCTTCAATCAGCTGTCTGCTGAAAACGGGTCACAGGAGTGCAGAACAAACTGCACTCCTGTGATCCACAGGAGAAGTACAGCCAAATGAGCTTTGGCTGTACTTCTCCTTTTAAAAATCCTGTATAGTATGCCATTTAGGGTCCATGCACACTGGGCTGAAAAAAACACTACTTCTACAGGTGTTTTGCCTGTTGAAGCTGCTCAATCTTATCCAATGTGTCCATGCACATTAGGATGGGGCATTTTTTAAGCTCAGCGTTTAGAGGCAGAAAAAACCCTTCTGGAATGAGTTTTGAGAGGCGTTATCTGGCAGAAAAAAATGCTAAACACTCCTAAACATTCCTAAACACTAAAATGCTCTATATGAGTGTTGTATTTTGGCCCAGTGTGCATGGAGCCATAAAGCATAATTGCTTGACATGTTTTTAATTTCTAATGGAAATTGTGGTAACTGTGAATGTCATGTGCAGCTGTTACCTTCAAGTGGAAATAAACCCAAAACCAAATATATAATATATTGCATCCTGTTAATCTGTGGATGTGGGGGTCGCATTCATTTCCACTTTTTAGGGTTTTCCCTCTGTTAGTGGTAAATGGTTTGTCTTACCCCTCTAACTGCTAAATATTAAAGAACAGTGTAACGGAACGTCCCACACTCCGCTTGAGTGCTTCCGTCATTTACCGCTTCCTATCAGTCTGGATATAGATATCAGATATTCCAGCTGCTCACAAGCAAACAACGAGACAAGACTTGTTTGTCTGCTGAACATGGAGTGTTTAATAGAACCAAGAATACAACCTTATAAACAGTTTAAAGAGGAGGTAACCAGAACATAAATTAACATGAGCTAATTAACTAATCATTTACCCAGACTAGGCGACTCATAGATATGACCTTTTTAGGGTAGACGTCCCGTCTCCTCGCTCACCTGCTATACAATACACATTATCATAAGTGTAAACACAGGACATCTTCACACAATAGCATGGTCAATTAGCACAGAGAACAGACAGATGGCTGAAGGGGATGGCATTAGCATCTCCTTACACTGTATGTCCCAACAGTATGAATCAACCACTCTAATGGCATATACAGGGTCCCAGGCATACAGCTCACAAAGAGCACCGTTAGCCCAAATGCCAGGGCCCATGATCGAAAGGCAAGAGGCTAGCATTTAGTCCTCTCCAAAAGCCTCTGTCCCAGGTGAGTCTGTCACAAACAGCTTGTTCTGTTGGAAAACATTAGACTTACTGGCCAGACCGGGAAAACCGAGAACTGCCAGGAGAACTTTGGTCGGGAAAACCGGCCGTGTGCATGCTCCCTCGCAGTGTTTCCCATAGGAAAACTGCGGGGGGGAAAAAAATGCTGGGATTCGCAGCGAGAAAAAGGAGAACATCACATCATTTTTTAAACCGTAGTTTTCTTGTCGGGAAACCTGCTAAGGAGCATACACACGGCCGGTTTTCCTTGCCAAAGGAAAACACGGCAGTTTTCCAGACGGGAAAAACGATCGTGTGTACTAGGCATAAGAATTGGAAAGCTGCAGTAAAATAAATGTTTGCTTTTGGGTTTAATACCACTTTTATGTGTATTTTCAGCTGCCCTTCCAGTTTAAAGGTCAGTAGCCAATCCTACAGTATATCCTATCTCTTTGCAGTACTGGTAGCCTTGACTGTTGGATATAGGTATATTTTTATGAGCTATCCATAACTCAGGCAGAGAGGAATACAGAATGACAAGATTCCGACAGAAAGCTTGACAGATGTGTGTTTGTCAAAGTGCCCCATATTTTTGACATTCATCTCATGTGGTTTTGATGCTCAGTAAGCTGTATCTTGGATTCCTTGATATATGTCATGTTATGTTTTCTTTGTCTGTTACCTAAAAACTTTAATAAAAAATATAAATATAAAAAAAGAAGAGATACAAGTGTAGTATTTTACCAAAATGTGGTGATGTCATCCCAGTCCATAAAATAGAGTTTTTGGATTCTCCTTGACTTATTCAACTGTACATCTTTGTTTTAACTAACACAATTTAATTTTTTTTTATTTCCGTCTGCAGATCCAGTCAAATATATGCTGCCTACACTTTCTCTGAAAATGGTGAGTTAAAGATACATTTAAATCTGAAAATGTATTCCGATTTTTTAATGATAGCTTCTGCTTACAGTGGTAGTTCATTAAACAATTGGACACTAGTTCTCTTCTTGTGTTAGATGTTGCATAATTTGCAAATATCTTCATCCTATGTCTCATCCTATATCCTATATGCTTCACCCTATATCTCAAGGGGCCTCCATCTCTGCAGGTGTCCCACACTTTTCAATATGGAATACGCAGAAAGCCTTCTCCCACATTACAACACCACAGTAATGATTTTAGCTGGGAATGCAGATGGGAACATTTGGAAGGTGTTGTCAACAGAGTCACACGAAGACATAACAAGCTAACAATTCAACCCACCAGAATCCATCCAAAACAATTATAAATCAGTTTAAACTGGATTTATTTCTACCCCTAAAAGGATTATTTCAGCATTATTCTCTATTTCACAGGATTCTCTATGTAACCAGGGGTAGGGGATGATGTCAAGGTATCTTGTCTATGGAGTGTGTTGGCTGCTTCCTTCAACCTTGGCCACTGCAAGAAGGGGTGGATTTTGTGGACCTGGTGGTGGCCATGTGTTGCTAAGGACAGACTGGCAGCAGTGAAGAACCAAGAATCATATTGATTCACATACAGCAGCAACAGTAATAAGGGCCAAGGGTTAAGCTAAGTCATAACAGAGAGCAGTGAAATCAGGAATCAGGGGTCAAGCTGATTAGAAGATAGGAGAAGCAGGCGGAATAACCGTAGGTAAAGTAAATTCTTAACCAGGAACAACAGGAAAGAAACTGGGATATTCATCAAAGAATTTTGGGAGCAACTGAACTTTACTAAAACTGTCTAAATGCAGTGAACACAATTTTTACTGAACGACAGATAATGGTTTGAATGTTAAAATATGGCATTAAAGCAGCCAGTTGATGCTGGTTTAGACCTAAAGCACATGTCTAGCATCAGAAAGACAATTCCACTTAGAAGGAGAATGGGAAGACATTGACTTCAGGAAACAGCAGAGAAGCCACAAGATGCCAGGACCAAATAAGAGATTGGATGGCCAGCACTGGCAAGCACTTGTCCATGGCTAATGATAAGAATGTATTGAAAACAAGGCAAAGTGAAACTGACTTTTATGTTCATAGGGGATATTGAGTAGCCTGCTGAGGTTCAAGTGAAATAATTAAGTTTGGGTTGACTTAATGGTTAGTCCAAATCAAAACAGTTTTTTCTGTAATCAGTAAATGTCAGGAGGCTGAATCTCTCTTGCCATTATCACCATGTCTGAGGCCTTGTACACACGACCGAGTTTCTCTGCAAAAACCAGCAAGAACCTTGCTGGGAGATATTTTTATTGCCGAGGAAACTGGTCGTGTGTACATTTTCGTCGAGGAAACTGTCGAGAACCTCGTCGAGCCAAAAAGAGAGCAAGTTCTCTATTTCCTCGACGGGAGTCTGATTTGGCTCGTCGAGATCCTCGATGGGCTGGTTTTCGACAAGAAACTCAAACGTCTGTATGCTAAGAAACCCGCGCTTGCTCAGATTAAAGTATGAGACGGGAATAAAAGTAGCATTTGTAATGGAGATAACACATTTTTAAAGCTGTAACAGACTGAAAAGTGCAAATTGTCTCTTACCAAACTTTTATCTAACACGCAAACACATGAAATTAGCAAAAGCAGCCCCAAGAGTTTAGCCAGTGGAATCGAACTTTCCCTGCCGTTGTATGTGTTGTATGTCACCGCGTTTGAGAACGAGGAGATTTTGGCTTGACAGTGTGTACGCAAAGCAAGCTTGTCGAGTTCCTCAACAAGCCTAACAAGGAACTCGACGAGGAAAACGATGTGTCTTGCCCGTCGAGTTTCTCGGTCGTGTGTACGAGGCCTGAGTGTCTAGATTGACAAATCTCCTATAGCCATTGTGAGAGTTCTAAAGCTACCTGTTGGAGTTTACATGAGATCGATTCCTATAGGAATTGGGAGTGAGACTCCATGGTGATAAAGGGCAGAACTGCAAACTCCAGTAAAAGAATATCATTGTTAAAGTCCCTGAAAGAAACAAGTAACATATTCAGCTGGCAAATATCCAAAAGTTAAATATCAGTTTTGAGGGGACTAATCCCACAACATGCAAACATATTCGCCAGCACACAGAGGTTCATTTAGAAAAACGTCCAGAAATTCTTTAATGCATAGAAACGATCAAAACAGCAACGTTTCGAGGTCACACAGGACCTCTTCGTCAGGCAAATGATGATCATTTGCCTGACGAAGAGGTCCTGTGCGACCTCGAAACTTTGCTGTTTTGATCGTTTCTATGCATTAAAGAATTTCTGGACGTTTTTCTAAATGATCCTCGGTGTGCTGGCGAATATGTTTGCATGATTGCCTTTCCGGTTCCCAACTGATAATAGCTTCAGCACCCTCCTTTCTTATCGGCCATTTTCCAGGAAGGTGTGCAATTGGAATATTTTTGAGACTAATCCCACAACATTTCGCTCTCCAATGATAATGTTTGAGACCATGGAAATGGAAGCTATAAAGAACCAACTTGTTCCTTATACATTTACACATAAAATGACTTAACACATTTTTTTAATTCTATTTCTTGCTATATAAAACGTGTTGCTTTCAGTACAGCAAATAATTAGAATGTCTGTGTAAAACAATTATTTTCCATCCCGAAACTGCTGTTGTACTTTTCAGTAGATAAACTGAGAATCAAACTATTGTCAGCCATAACTGTGTACAAATGACAGTATGTTAGCAGGGATTCAAATAAAACGAAGGTTGTTCTTTGCTAAACAGCAAAGATTGGTGACATTCTTGGTAGCTATAGCTACAGTTGCCTTTTCTGTAGAATGCTAAATAATTAATCTTTGTCTCTAAGGGCCTCAGAATGCTTTAAAAGGGCACATATGTTTGGATGGTAACATACTTCACGTTTTTTTAAAATAGTGTTATTAAGAAGATGACAGAAATTACCTAATAGTCCATTGAAATATCTTTGTAACTAGACACAGTTCAACAGCATTCATTATAAACACTGGTATATATCCAATGCACCATACATGGCAGTGGCCTAAATATCATCTAACATTGATGATAGTAAAATATCTTGTTATAACACCACAGTGGCAAATAAATGTTAATATATATAAATAGATTAAGAATACTCATTATATGTTCAGGCGCTTATTCCTGTAGAATGGCGTAGTAATTGCACTGTTTCTTTCTCTCATTAGTCAGACAAAGGGGTACCAATACAAGAATGAGCATTACAAGCACTGACCTCTTAGGAGACATTTATCACTTTCTCTGGCATTTGTTTTGCCTTTGTATTTGAAATACCATCATAATAATAATAATAATAATAATAATAATACAAAAATAATAATAATAATGTAGGAGTAACATTGTTTGTAGGATAAGACGTTAATGTTCCATTTTCACACTATTGCCGCGTACACACTCTCGGAATTTCCGAAAACAAATGTTCGATGGTAGCTTTTGGTCAGAAATTCCGACCGTGTGTAGGCCCCATTGGAATTTCCAAACAAAAATTTGAGAGCTGTATCTCAAATTTTCCGACAACAAAATCCGTAAATTTCGATCATGTGTAGACAATTCTGACGAGACAAGTGTGAGCCAACATCCGTCGAAAATTTATCCACAGTTTTGTTGTCGGAATGTCCGATCGTGTGTACGCGGCATTAGTGTTCACTGAGCTTAGTACATGGGGTGTACCTGTGTTCAAGAGATATAAAAACAATACAGGACTTTTCCTTGAACACAATTGGAACATTGAGGTTAACGCAGCTTACCCTTATATTCAAATCGCAGTCTATTGTTAGTATGGAAGGTGAACACGTTTTGATGATGAACAACCAACCAAAACACTGAAGACCCATTCACACCACTATGCTGTGGTAGATTGCCCCAAAACACCTTCCCAATGCACCTGCTTTGAACTGCACGGCAGTGCAATACCATGAAAAATGCGACGGGAGGCACTTCGATAGAACACCGGAACCATTTTCGATCAAGTTGTGGTGCGTTTAGAGAGCTCGCATGGTGGTCACTAATTGCGGGTGCTCACTGTATCACTCGGCCCCGCCCCTCAGCGCGCCGCGTCACTGGATGTGATTGACAGCAGCGCCAGCCAATGGCTGCGCTGCTCTCAATCCCATCCGCTCTAGCCAATCAGCGGCCAGGCTGAGCGGCAAAGAGGATCTCAGGACCGCACAGGACTTTCGAGGGGTCAGGTAAGTATAACGGGGGCTCGGGGGGGGGGGGGCGTCGTTATGCAATGTTTTTTCACCTTAATGCATAGATTGCATTAAGGTGAATTTTTTTTTTAATTTACAACTCCTTTAAGAAACAGAATTTTGTATTTACTTGGGTTATCTTTGTGTAATAATAACATTTGTTTGATGAGTCATTTAAGTGTGACAAATATGTGTAGCGCCCCCTTACTTTCAGTATGGGCACTACGCTAAAGTTAGTGGGGAATGGGAGAGTTATTTTGCTCCCATTCGCAATTGGTTAAATTGGACTTCTGTCATTCCAGAAATGTTCACTGGGTCAGTCTGTGCTCCAGGGATGCGGTACCATCCCTAGCCAGCAGTTGGCACCAGAGGGGTTCTGGCAGAGCAAGTTTTTCCCAGCAGCCAATCAGAGGAGTTTTTCCCTCGCAGGGCATGCTGGGGAAGGGTATATCTGTGACAGGTGTCATGTGCTCAAAACTCTTTGCGGGGTCCCGGTTCCAGGTGCGGCATCCACCTTCGGGGTGCACGCATCCATGGACCCCGCCGGCGCGGCCCACCTGGCCAAAGTTGCAGACTACACGGAACCTCATCCGGAGGTAAAAGGGGACTCCAGTGACTTGCTGGGTCCCCAGTTCTATTGAGCGGATCCCAGGCTGGGTGCCATTCGATTGGGGGGTCGGCTTGAGGGGAACTCGGAGGCAGGTTGTCCAGCGGGGCTTGGATGAACCAATCGGGGATCTGGTGACCGGAATGCTGACAGGTACGCTTTGCTGTCATCCGGTGACCTATTCTAAAAACCTACTGGGAGGATTCACTCCATTCATCCATTTAGCTCACTTAAAGTAATTGGCCTGTGGCAGAGGCCTTAGAGCCAGTGAGAGAGATCTGTTCCTTCCAGCAATCCAAAGTGACACCTCGGCTGCCAGGCTTGTGAGAGGGGTCTGTCCGGGGGCACTTTACCCACTCAGAAAGAGTGGTGACGAATCACAATTTGATACTACTGAGAGCAGGACTGCTTGGTTCATATGCAGGCCTGATACCGCAAGGTTCTTCTTTTCTCTTCAACACCCTTTCTCTTCCCAATTGATGTTGGCCGTGTTGGCCTGGAAATAAAGCATTGGAAAAACCCCTATTCACTGTTTGGACCTTCGCTCACTACTTTGATTCTACAATTGCACCCCTGGGCCACATCAAGATAACTTAATATGCCGATCCCAACAACAAATCAGCGGCTCCTCCGGGGGTAGTGCTACATATGCAAAAAAAATTTAAATCAGAAAGGGGAGTAAAAACTTGTTCATGCAACTGTATACAAAACCTGGGTCATTGAAATTCAAAACATATCAATTTGGATACCCAGTGTATAGTTGCATTTAATTTAGGTTACCTAATTGACATTATTTTCATAACCTGCTTTATATATAAGATGTTTAAATGACATTCATGGATATCTAAGCAGATATTTTGGAAGAATACTAGGAGTGGAGGTATTAAGCCTGAATTTGCTTAGCAGCAGCAATGTTTTCTGTCCTTCAGCTGGCTACCTAAGTGATAATCCCACATTTTCCTCCAGTGAAAGATTACATAGATAAATAGATTGTGCCGAAATTAGGCATTAAATTCAACATCTCTGTACAGACATGGAACCATTTACATGATACATGGTTGTAATTGTTTTTTAGTTAGTCTTTCACATATTGTATAGAATGTATTTTTGTATTGGGCAATAGTACTCTTTTAATTATACTGCCATAGTATATATTTTATCTGACTACAGTTACATTTTTTTAAATTTACAGATAAACACATTAAAAAGGTCACACAAATTCTGCAAGACAGTGGAGTCAATTTCACTGCAATTTACACTGCATTGAAACCTTCCAAAGTAAGTAAAATACAACTGTATGTGTGGCAATGGAATGGCAGTTACAGGGCCAATATATCATGTCCTTTGGGCTCAATGCTAAATTTTCAAAGTTTTTCCACCTCACCGGCCTCCCATCTATGTCCAGGTTGATGAAAGGTACGCAATTGAGGTCAAAATATGGGTTTGAATTATAAAAAAAGGTTAAAAAAAATGCCTGAGCTTCTGAACATCCAGCAAAATAACTCATTAAACTGTTGAGGTGATTGTCATGTTGATGGTCGGGCCTTCATGAACCCTGGTCATGAAAAAGTTAAAGACTTCAAGAAACCTTCTTGAGGTTTTTACTGTATAGCTTTTCTATAGAGTTATAGCAGTATACTGTATGTTGAAAACAGTTTCCTAGATGAGATTACAGCAACAAGTCTTTCCTGATAAATTCAGAGCAACTGATGAGGATGGATACCAGAGATTAGATGTATATTACAATCTTGTCTTTACCAATATATTTTGCTAATAAATTTAAACTTTGGGATTTGTGAGAGGATGATATGATGTAGTATGCTTGTTGCAAATTACAGGGAGTCCCGTGACAGCTCAATATAGATCATTCAGGCATGGTACCATGATGTGCAGAACACCAGTGATTTACAACCCCACCTCAAAGGACATAAGATTGCAAGGGACACATATTTATTGCTGCTGTGAAAACGGCACACTGCAATTTCTACTGACACTACAAATTACTATTGCGTGGAGAAATTCACTAACCACAAAAGACACAAATAGCAGAAAAAACCTTGTTAAGATACTGGCAGAAACGTAGAAGTCAATTGAGACCAATTTAATAGTAGGGGGTTCGCACTAGAACCTTCGAACGGACCGAACGTTCGCACAAACATTTAGAACCCCATTGACGTCTATGGGACTCGAACGTTCGAATTCAAAAGTGCTCATTTTAAAGCCTAATATGCAAGTTATTGTTGTAAAACGTCTTTGGGAACCCGGGTCTTGCCCCAGGGAACATGTATCAATGGAAAAAAAGTTTTAAAAACGGTAGTTTTTTCAGGAGCAGTGATTTTAATTATGCTTAAAAAAAAAAAAAAAAAATTAATTTAAATATTGTACCTGCTGGGTGTCTATAGTATTTAGTTTTAAAAGTGGTCATTTTTTTTCAGGACTCCTGAACAAACGACTATTTTTAAAACTTTTTTCCATTGATACATGTCCCCTCGGGCAAGACCCGGGTTCTCAAAGATGTTTTTACAGGCATACTATAGACACCTAGCAGGTACAATATTTAAAGGAATTTTTAATTTATTTTTATTTTTTTATTTAAGCATCATTACTGTGAAACGTAACTCGAATTTGGCGCGAACGACCCGTTTTGTTCGTATTTCGATGAACGATCGAACATACGATGTTCGAGTCGAACATGAGTTTGACTCAAATACGAAGCCCATCCCTATTTAACAGTATGTGATTGCTTTCTATGTAAGGATAAATGTGTGAGCTGAGTATTTAACAAAAACCTTTAGTATTCAGAAAAATGAAGCTGATTTTGGAGGGCTTATTATACCAAAAAGTGTGCAGTCTTTAAAAAAGGCATCCCTTCACTAACCTATACTCACCTTACTAGCATTCACCTGCTGCTCCTTCCCATGTCCTAGCTTGCGACAATACCTTGCCTGTTTCTTGTGGTTGCTCTTAAGTATTTTATTTGAAAAGTCTGAACAACTTATGAAAAATTCTACAGGAATTCCCCTTTGGCTAATACATCTGTGACACTAACAATGGATTTGGTGAAACTACTTTAAATAGAGGGAACACCTGTCCTTTTTTATTAGTAGAATTTGTGCAAACTTCCAGACAAATAATATCCTTGCCAAGTTAAGTGACCACAACTTTTGTCTTTTTGCCAGAGGTGGGAAAGTGTTTTTTTTTCTTCTCATTCCCTCTGCATTGATGCTGTCATAAGGCTGTCCTAAGCTGTCAGTGTGCCTTTATTTTTACAAATACAAATTTCTTTACCAGTTGTATTATTTTTGCTTTAATAAGTGATTAATAGACCTTATTCCATTACTTGTTACTGTACATTGCCCATTAGTTATAATACATATACATTTTTTTTTTTACTATGCAAATCTTTATTTTACAACAATGCATTTAAAGGGGTTGTAAAGGAATTTTTTTCCCCCTAAATAGCTTCCTTTACCTTAGTGCAGTCCTCCTTCACTTACCTCATCCTTCGATTTTGCTTTTAAATGTCCTTATTTCTTCTGAGAAATGCTCACTTCCTGTTCTTCTGTCTGTAACTCAACACCATAATGCAAGGCTTTCTTCCTGGTGTGGAGAAAGCCTCTTGAGGGGGGAGGGGGCGAGCAGGCAAGTCAGGACACTCACTACTTTGCAGATAGAGAAAGGACACTCCTGCTCGCCCCCTGAAGAGGCTTTCTCCACACCAGGAAGAAAGCCTCACATTACGGTGTTGAGTTACAGACAGAAGAACAGGAAGTGAGCATTTATCAGAAGAAATAAGGACATTTAAAAGCAAAATCGAAGGATGAGGTAAGTGAAGTGTACTACGGTAAAGGAAGCTGTTTAGGGGGAAAAAAAATTCCGTTACAACCCCTTTAAGTTCTGTTTGTAGATTGGAGCTCTATAAATAACCAGCTTTTTTCAAATGTGCGGCTAAAAGTATAAAAGGACAAAAGTCAGAACCTACAATTCTACCTGTTATCTGAGAATATAAAAATGAAATATACAAAAGCAATATTTGATATACACCTGACTTAAAGAAATAATAAATTAAATTAAAATATACAGTATATGTAAAAACACTACAGTATATGCTCCTTTTAAGGATTCGAAAATGGCAAATATCATTAACCGCTTGCCGACGGGCTCAAACCGATATACGTTGGCAGAATGGCACGTACAGGCAGATTAACGTACCTGTACGTCGCCTTTAAGCCGAGGCATTTTGGGTGCGCGCGCCTGCCCGCCGCGAGCTCCGTGAGTGTAATCGTGGGTCCTGCGGACTCGCTGTCCACGGGGGTTACCCGCGATCATCTCACGGAAATGCTGATGCAAACAAGCATTTCCCCATTCTTCCTAGTGACAAGACACTGATCACAACTCCCTGTAATCAGGAGCGGTGTTCAGTGTTGTGTCACACATAGCCCATCCCCCTACAGTTAGAACACATCCCTAGGACACATTTAACCCCTTCAGCGCCCCTCCTGGTTAACCCCTTCACTGCTAGTCACATACACAGTAATAAGTGCATATTTATAGCACCGGTCGCTGTGTAAATGTGAATGGTCCCAAAATAGCGCCAAAAGTGTCCGATGTGTCCACCATAATGTCGCAGTCATGGTAAAAATCGCTGTGAAACCTAAGACGTAATCCCCTGCATTGTGCAAAAAGGCTGTTTGATCCTGTCTTATCTGATTCTCCCCGTCTTCCATTGTCCCCAATCTATATGCTGATATTTAAGAGCATTGGGGATACTCTGCACATGCTCAGTATATTGCTAGAGTTTTTTTTTGTGAGGGTGCATGTGATCAGCACAGGGACAATCAGCACTGTCCAGACAGAGGGTCAGGAGTCATACAGTCTTATAGGACAGCCAGAGGAGAATAAAAACTCCTTCTACAAACTTTAACCAGTGCTCAGCTGGACACTGGGGATGATTTACTCAAACTGGAGAGTGCAAAATCTGGTGCAGCTGTGCCTGGTAGCCAATCAGTTTTTAACTTCAGTTTGTTCAATTAAACTTTCAGGAAAAAAAAACCCATGGAAGCTGATTTGGTTTTTATGCTGAGCTTCATCAGGTTTTGCACTCCCCAGTTTTAATAAATTAATCCCACTGCTAGAATTTACAAGACTGCTATATACAGCTGATGAAAAAACATATTTTAGCAGTTTATATGTGCTAAAATAATTGCATTTCCATGTTCTTTGTACTGTGGGAGACCAACTATAGTGAATGTAGGGTCCTCCTGGGTTAAGTAACACTTTACGTTAGAATTGAAATTTCAGTGCCTCATATGTTATGAAAGGACAGTGGCAGCAACCCATGAAATGTTATGAAGGTTTTATAGAGTGGTTGCTCTCTGCTCTGATATTGTAAGATATACTGTATTAGTTACAGAGGTTGCGACTGTGCTAAATAAACATATAACTGTTCAGTTCACTTAAAACGGGGGTTCCGCGGTCCTGACGTTTTTTTTTTTTTGTTTCCTTAAACTCTTCCAATGTATATAAAATAGTACTCACATCTTTTATGCCCCTACTGCCCCGCAATCTTCGTTGGCATAAAAAATTACTTTATAAAATCTTCTTAAGGCCATTTCAATTTTGCTTGTGGGCAGCGTGAAGCCCACAAGCAAATGCTTTCGGGAAGCAGTGAATGCGGATGTCCCAGCATTCACTGCTGTATCCTGTGCATGAGAAGTGACATACTAGTGCCACTTCCCACTGCCATATGGAACATCTATTAAGCAAAATAAATAAATACATCATACATTAGAGTGTTGAGGTTATGAGTAAGCACTAGTAACAATGCAAAACTCGTCAACTTTTACTGTACCCCGTACTCTATGTGATGTATTTTACAGGAAGGATCAATAAAGGTGAAGTGATGTAGTGAATTCTGGATTTTGTTTGATCGTGTATCTGCAGTTGAGCTGTGCTAGCGCCTTCACCTAAACCCTGGCTATGCTGTGGATGGATGGCTGATGTGCCCACCTGGAGCGGCTTTCTTTTACCTAAGCATTAGAGTTCATTATCTAATAGACAATATCCAAAAATATTTTTGAGTGCCAGCTCAAGACTAAGCTGCAAACTTCAAGGATCAACGATGGACTTAACCTGCGGCAAACATTAGAAATGTGGCATCTGAGGTTCAGAGTTCTGGGATAGGCAGATAAACTGGAAAAAACTTTCTCAAAGAAATAAAATATCTAACAAGAAAAAACACTGCGCAGAAACAATAAAGTATAAATGCAGCCACGTACCAAAAATTGTAGATACAAATTAATAGACAAGTGAAAAAGGGAAGAGGTACGGCGCAAAAAACTATTAGTGACTGACGACAATACCTATGAATGAACTAGGTAAATAAAAAACTCCAACAATGTGAGAATTACATGTGAATTGAAATCCCAATAGTGCAAAGTCCATATGAAGTGATGACGTAAAGGAATATTAATAATAATAATAAGTGGGTGTAGTCAATACACTTGTGGTAAAAAATAGAAATAACCAAAAAAACAAAAAAACAAAAAGTGAAAAGTGAAGTCCAGTGAGAATCGCCTATGCAATGTTCAATTTGTGACATCCACAGTAATCAGAATGGGCCCAGGGTAATGTTTATAGTCTCCCAACAAGACTAAAGAATTTCCGGTGTTCAGGTCCTATGCAATACTTTCCAAACGTATCTCAGAGGGGAAAGAGAGACATGGAATCCCCATAGCGTAATATTGTTTGTAAAAGGGTATTTATTAAAAAATAATGCACTTACATTGAGGTTGTTTAGTGCAAGCACATAAAAATACAGCTTCCTCCTATACAGACTGCCGTTAAGCCGAGTGATCTCGGCGTCTTCTCCTCACTCCTCACTCCTCCCGCTGTCCCAGTCTGCTATGTGAGACGTAATAGCGTCGGGACGCAAGCCACGCCTCAGTGGTTTAGCCTGCACACCTAATAGCCTTTGGGATCCTCACTTCTGAGAATATCCATATCAGCTGTGGAACTCTTGACCCTATATAGTCAGCAGCCAGGTGGATCAGGCACTTCCTGTGAGCTTAAAGCCCACTTCAGGCACCAGAAAAAATACCTTTGTAGTGGCGTTTGTATTACAGCCTTTTCCTCTACCCCTTAAACACATTTTTAATCCTTGCAGTATGCAAGGATATTTTTTTTTTAATTCCTGAAGCTTAGCTGAGGCAGTGATCACCACCACTGCTATTCCTTTCAGATATCAGAGGATCAGATGAAAGTTACGGTAGTTATCAGTGGGAACAATCTTGTCACCTACAGAAAATTTAATAAAAGTTTGTATGCAACACCTCTGCATATTGGGCTTCCTCTGGGATGGTTACGGGTGATCAGCCATTTTACCCTTGTATCAAAGATTTATTAAAACAGTCACTCAATAGTAATACCTCTATTTCATGTCCTGAATCCTAGGTCATAAAGGACCTCCCTGCTCTTTAATACCTCCATGTGTAAAACCACTGGCTCTCATTTTAGACCCATCTAACAATTTTATCAAAGGGTATTGCCTAAATCTAATGGTAGCGATAACAAAAGGGGGAACAAATATGTGGTTCTTTAATGCGCACTACTTTACTGATGATCTACTGCAGGGCCGATCCACCCTATAGGCTCACTATGCAAGCCGCTTAGGGCCCCGCAAAGCTGCGGAGGGCCCCCAAATTACTAGAGGCCCCGCCTGGTGAGAAATAATTTTTGGCCCCTCACCCCGCTTCTCAACTCGCTGGCTGGCTTTAATGTAAGATGTCATTTCCGACAGCAGGTCACCCCCTCCCCCCGCTTCTCAACTTTAATCTCTAATGTGACATGTCACTGTCGGCAGCGCCCCCCCCCCCACTTCTCAACTTTAATGTGACATGTCATTTTCGGCGCCCCCCCCCCCCCCCACTTCTCAACTTTAATGTGACATGTCATTTTGCTTAGGGCCCCAGGGAGGTCAGGATCGGCACTGATCTACTGAAAACAAAGGGTGACTTTGCCTTTGTCAGCAACAAGTGTATGCAGCTCACCCCAAAATAATAAAAAGGCCCTGCCAACAAAAATAAAAAATACTGTATACTTCCCCAAAAGAAAATAAACACTGAAACACTAAACCCCAACACATTTTTAACACAAATGTATTATTGGTCCTTCTAAGCGACTTACGGCTTAGGTCATGCAGTGCATTAACATTATGAAGCCTTGTAAAATTCACCATACATTATCTGGGACCATAAACCTTGAACATATAGGATTCGCCTCAAACCCAAAGTAGAGGAAAACCCAAACATTGTTTTTTTTTTCTGATACTCTTTAAATGATGTTAGTTGCTGCAATAGTAAATCTGTTACAAGTTATCAAAAAAAGAAAAGCTGTTACAAATAGTCACATATGTATTAATTTTGATTGAAAAAAGTCCATCTAGTTCAACTAATAGAAATAAAATATAAAACCTCTGTAAACACAATTCTATACCCACAGTTGATCCAGAGAAAGGCAAGAAATAAAAAAACAATAAAGCATGATTCAAATTGCTCCAGCATGGGGAAGGGGGGTTCCCGATCCCTCAGGAGGCAGTCAGATATTATCTGGATCAACAATACCTGATGTTATTATCTGTAAATGTTAATATCTAGTTATTTGTGTGACTTTAAGAATGCATCTAGGTCTTTTTTTTTAACAGTCTACTGAGCTGTCCAGAACTAGTCTTGAGGGAATTTGTTTAACATATTCACAGCTTTTACTGTGAGGAGGCCTTTCCATATGTAGAGGTTAAATCTCTGTTCCATGTAAAGTGTGCCCCCTTGTGCTCTGTAATGACTTAGTGAATATCTCTACACCAAGTTTACTGTATGGACCACCTATGCATTTATACATGATGATCATATACCCCATTAATCACCTATGTTTAAGAAAGAATAAATCAGTTCAGCTAATTCTTCTTTATAGCCGAGCTCCTCCATGTCCCTTAGGGCTCTTTCACATGGAGCGGATCTGTATTGATCCGCCCCGTGTGTGTCCGTCTGCTCAGCGGGGATCATCCATAAATCCCCGCTGAGCTGTCGGCGGACAGGGCGGTCCCCGCACACTGTGCAGAGACCGCCCTGTCTTTTCTCCGCTCTCCCCTATGGGGAATCGGATGAATACGGGTTTTCTTCCGTTTTCTTTCGTCTGAAAAAGCGGATCTTTGCGGAAGCGGATAGGGAAGCATTACAAGTCAGTAAACGGACTTGTAAAAAACGGACCGTTTGTCCGCCCGTGTGAAAGGGCCCTTACCAGTTTGATTGTTTTTCTTTGCACTTTCTCAAGTTCTGTAATATCCTTTTTGTGAACTGGTGCCCCAAATTGAACTGGATATTCTAGATGATATTTTTATACAATACATTATTTTGTAATTTTCGGAAACTGCAGCTTGGCATTGTATGCTATCATTAGATCTACGATCTACCAAGATCCTTCTCAATAATTGACTTACCCCAGGTGTTCTCCTCCTAGAATGTATAATGGATGCATGTTTTGGCCCCCAAGTGCATAACTTTACATTTTGACACATAGTTGCCCGATTAAACAGTGCATTGAGGTCGGCTTGTAAGCTGGAGACACCCTGTAAAGATGACATTCCACTATATAGCTTGGTGCCATCTGCAAAAACTGAAATGGTACTTTTAAGCCCAAACTCTATATAATTTATAGATATGTTAAAAAGTAAGAGTCCCAACACTGAATCATAGGGTGCACCACTAATAACCTTATGCCCCGTACACACCATCACTTTATGTGATGAAAAAAAATGACGTTTTTAAAAACGTCACTTTAATTGACCGTGTGTGGGGGAAAACGTCGTTTTATGTCTTCTAAAAAACGACCAAAAAAAAATTGAAGCATGCTTCAATTTTATGTGTCGTTTTTCAAAACGTCAACTTTTACTTCACAGAAATTGACCGTGTGTAGCAAAAACGTCGTTTAAAACGACGTTTTTTCACCCGCGCATGCCCAGAAGCTACTTATGAAGCAAGCTTCAATGGAAAAACGTGGTGAACGTAACCTCGCTTTGCTAGAACATTGTAAGAAAAACGATGGTGTGTATGCAACTTCGTCTTTGAAAATTGAAGTTTCAAAAACGTCACTTTTTACTTCACAGAAAATGACGTTTTTTTTCATCACATAAAGTGATGGTGTGTACGCGGCATAAGAGTAACCAGTATAGAGTAGAGTATGGATCATTAACCTCTACTCTAAATATGGTCAGTCAGTTTTCTATACATTTTCATACTCATTTTTCTAAACCTGTAGAATGTAATTTGTACATTAGTCATGTGTAAGGAACTCTGTCAAACATTTTTCAAAATCCAAGTATAATGTATCCATAGCCAATTCTTTGTCTAAGCTTTCCTTACTTCCTCATAAAAAGAAATCAGACTTGTTTTACAACTATTATTAAAATCTCCACTAACCATTCTGTTATTGCTTGGTCATGGCTTTGACCCCTTTTTATTAATAGACATCACATTGGCCTTGTGCGAATTCAGTGGTACCATGGCAGTCATTAAAGAGTCTCTACACATTACAAACAATGGCTGTGAAATAGCAGAGCTCACTTCTTTGAGGAAACTTGGATATATACCATCTGGTCCAGGTGCTTTATTCACCTAAATTTTATCTAAACATTTCTGGACCATATAAGTTTTGAGCCATTGTGGTTCATTTGGGGCTATGTCAATACTATCCCCATTATGGACTTAAGCTCCCCCATTTACCTTTGCATACACAGAGGTATTCAATACATTTTCCTTCTTAGTCACCAACTCTTTGTAAAGCACCTAGATGCGCAGACCTGACCATTTCCATTCTTCCATTTTCTTCCTGTGGTTTTCATATGTGTTACCCTGCAGATGAGGTCTTATGTTCCTCATAAATACGTTGGCATTGATTTATTTGCCATTGTTGATAGGTCAGATATTTTATTATATTCAAGAGTGGTCACAAGATTATTTTTTTAAAGTGTGCTGCATTCCAACACAAGAAAATGTAATAATGATGTGTGAATTCTGTGACATAAAATGGGTTCTGGGCATGTGTCAGTGGTATAAGCAGATGATAGCAAGGCTGGGGCCTTCACTCTTATAAACAGTTGATATCAATGCTGGGAATTGCATTTTGCACAAAAATTCCAGGCCTTGCAATAGATGCAGGATAACAGTGCTACTATTTGTAGTTTCACAGAGACAGAACAGTTAGGTTTGTAGAACCATAGACAGAGGTTGCTAGAATTTCAATAACTGTATACAGTACTTGTCTGACAACAAATCTGAGATGTTTACTTTTGCAGACACTGGATAGCACTGCTGAGACTTGTAGCCCCACAGATAGTAGATAGCAATTCTTAGCATGTAGCTGTAGCACTATAGTAATCATTGTAATCATGCAGATTCTGGATAGCATTACTGGGGTTTGCAGTCCTGTAGACACTGGACAGCAATGCCGAGATCTGTACCCCTATAAATGCTATTTACCAATGCTGAATTGTAGAACTATAAACATGGGCAGGGATGGACTGGACCTTGGGACTACCGGAAGATTTCCGGTGGGCCGATGGCTCAGTGGGCCGGTCGGAGGTCCGCGGCGATCTACCTGTCAAACGTCGACAGCTGGCGCTTGACGGGTAGATTGAGATTTAGCCACTTAGCCAGCATGCAGAGTAGCGCAGGCAGGAAGCGTGTGTAATAAGTTCTCTCTCATCATATGTCTCGCTGCGTCTGCTCCCCGCCCCCGGCGGCCCCTCTCTTCTCTTCCATCCCCATTTGCTTGTGACATCATCTGAGATGGACGAGTAGAGAGGAGGGGCCACCAGGGGGCGGGGAGCAGCCGCAGAGAGACATATGATGAGAGAGAACTTATTACACACGCTTCCTACCTGCGCTACTCTGCATGCTGGCTGGTAAACAATGTGCCCTGATGTACTATGTGCCCTGATGTGCCCTGTGCCCTGTGTCCTGATGTGCCCTGTGCCCTGATGTGCCCCGTGCCCTGATGTGCCCTGTGCCCTGATGTACTATGTGCCCCGATGTACTATGTGCCCTGATGAGCCCCATGTCCTGATGTGCCCCATGCCCTGATGTACTATGTGCCCTGTGCCCTGATGTGCCCTGTGCCCTGATGTGCCCTGTGCCCTGATGTGCCCCATGCCCTGATAGACTATGTGCCCTGATGTGCCATGTGCCCTGATGTACTATGTGCCCTGATGTGCCCCGTGCCCTGATGTGCCCTGTGCCCTGATGTACTATGTGCCCTGATGTGCTCCATGCCCTGATGTACTATGTGTCCTGATGTGCCCCATGCCCTGAAGTGCCCTGTGCCCTGATGTGCCCCGTGCCCTGATGTGCTATGTGCCCTGATGTGCTATGTGCCCTGTGGTGCTATGTTCCCTGATGTGCTATGTGCCCCGTGCCCTGATGTGCTATGTGCCCCGTGCCCTGATGTGCTATGTGCCCTGATGTGCTATGTGCCCTGTGCCCTGATGTGCTATGTGCCCTGATGTGCCCTGTGCCCTGATGTGCTATGTGCCCCATGCCCTGATGTGCTATGTTTCCTGATGTGCTATGTGCCCTGATGTGCTATGTGCCCTTATGTGCTATGTGCCCTGATGTGCCCCGTGCCCTGATGTGGCCCGTGCCCTGATGTGCCCCATGCCCCGGTGTGCTGTGCCTCAATGTGGTGTGCTGTGATGGGCCCTGATGTGCTGTGCCCTGTACCCTGATGTGATGTGCCCCGTACGTGTTGTGCCCTGATGTCCCCCGATGTGCTGTGCCCTGTACCATGATGTGCTGCGTCCTGTACCCTGATGTGCTGTGCCCTGATGTGCTGAGCGCTGTACCGTGCCCTGATGTGCACTGTACCCCGATGTGTTGTGCCCTGGGCCGGTCTGGATGAAGTCCAGGGCCACATTTTTGTCCCAGTCCAGCCCTGGACATGGGGTTGCAGTGTTGGGACATATAATCATACAGACATTGGATAGCAATGCTGGGACTTACAGTCCTGCAAACATTGGATAGCACTCGTAAAACATGTAAACCTATAGATGCTAAACAGCAATTGTGGAGCATGTACACTACAGATGCTGGGTAGCAATGCTTGGACTTCTAGTACTACAGAAACTTTGATGGGACTGTCTGCCACAGAGAAGCCCTTTAGGCTTTACCGCGATTTGCCGCGACACATTGCGGCGTTTTTTACCGCGATTTGCCGCGACAAAATGCAGCGTTTTTAACCGCGGTTTTGTATAGGTCATTGTCGGGTATGGAGAACGCCGAAGCCACCCGATATGCCGCGACAAAAAAGGGTCCGGGACTTGTTTGAGCTTCAGGCGTCCGGCGTTTCGGCGTTCGGCGTGGAGATGTGAACCATCTCCATAGAGAATCATGTTATTTCTCCCCTCCAGCGTATTGTAGCGTCGCGCTTCAGGCGTTTTGTCGCCTAGGTGTGAATGCAGCCTAACTCTATCTGTAACTTAGTAAGTCTTAAGAATTACTTTAAGGTCATTGCTCTAACAGAGACAAGTTAGAGCAATGACCTCATTTTAATGGTACTTTGTTCCACATCACATCTAAGAGGAAATTCAAATAGTTGTTGAACCTAGAATATCAGTAGATAAACACAGTGTGAAAATAATACAACAGCCTTATGTAATGACAGTTTTGCTGGATAATATTGGCTTATTTGGCTCTACAGTGTTACTTATCTCTGTATAGTGTCAAGGATATCCTTAGTGATCTTGCCTTAATGAATGAACTTTTCAAGGTAGTTGAGTTTAGTTGGGGTGGATGAACTGTGGATCATGACCCAACCAGTAATAGTGACATTAAATGTGATTACTGATGACCATAAAAAATTTCCATAGTTCCACCTACTAGCAAATTAGGACTTAGCAAATAATAAGTGGCTGGTTCACCAGCAGAATTTCGGACCTTTTACTTTAGTTTTGCAGTTAGCTACCCATATTCATTTACCGACCAGAACAATACTTTGCCTCTATTTACTATACAACTGGATTTTCCATGTTGTTTAATAGGAAATACAAAGCCTGTGGACTTTGGATGTTTAGAAAAGCTAATAATAAAGTTAGTATTATTATGTATCTAGTATTACATACATTGTGGCATGTTGGGGTTTTGTAGCTCAGTGGTAGTGCCAAAACAGTGAGTTTACTCCACATCAGAAATCGTTTTTTCGGGCTTTCCTGCCCACTTTTATTTAAAAGGATGTCTAAAGTTCATACAGGTATGTCTTCCCACACAGGGGTGCTCACCATTAATACAAACCAAACACAACATTCAGCCACCTGGCTCTGTTGGCAGCTTTACTGCTCAGATCAGTACCACTTGGCCCTACTGACCATAAGTACCTTTTGATCCTCCTGACCATCAAACATGTCCCAGTGTTCGTGCACAAAAGCTGTACCAGGACAGCACAGTGCATATGAGTATCTATCACGGCTCCCTTCACACACTGACCCCCTCGGGAGGGTGGGTACCTGAGATGTAACTCTGGCTCTCATATGAAGCCAGCACACACCTGTACCATTAGTGTGCTTGCTTCTTACAAAATCTGGCGTAAACCACCATGTTACCCCCTTCAGCCCTTGAAGGATTATCCCCCCTTCCTGACCAGAGCATTTTTTGCGATTCTGTACTGCATCGCTTTTACTGACAATTGTGTGGTCGTGTGCCGTTGTACCCAAATATTTTAAACTTTTTGATATAATAAATATCTCCCCCAAAAATATATATATAAAAAAATTGTATTCTTCTACATATTTTTGGTAAAAAAAATCGCAATAAGTGTATATTGATTGAATTGCGCAAAAGTTATAGTGTCTACAAAATAGGGGATACATTTATGGCATTTTTATTATATATATTTTTTTTACTAGTAATGGTGGCAATCTACAATTTTTATCAGGACTGCGACATTATGGCAAACACATCGGACACTTTTGACACTATTTTGGGACAGAGGGGTTAATTGTGTCCTAAGGATGTGTTCTAACTGTAGGGGGGGATGGTCTCACTACAACATGACAGAGATCACTGCTCCTGATGACAGGGAGCAGTAGAACCCTGTCATGTTGCTAGGCAGAACAGGGAAATGCCTTGTTTACATAGGCATCTCCCCGTTCTGCCTCTCTGTGTCATGATCGCGGGCCTCCGGGGAAAATCAAGTTTGCGGGGCCCACAGGCACGCTCCCATGGAACGCAGCGGGCGACAAATTTAAAGGGACGTACAGATAAGCTCATTTGCCTGCCCCTGCCATTCTGCCGACGAAAATTGCTGTGCGGCAGTTGGTAAGTGGTTAAATAGTGGCATGGGCTCGCCGTGCCACAATGTGTTACTGAACATATCTTATCAATGAACAGCTATGATCAAGAATAACTTTAACCCTATAACTTCTGTTAACAATTATTTTCTTTATTCAGTAAAATTACTCTAGCTATAGTATAAATAACTAAGTATTCAAAGATGCTGAACGAAGAATATTATTTGTAGTCAATTATAAATGTGTTGGCTTAGGTAAAGTACAGTGGGTATAGAAAAGAATCACCAGAATCAGACAGAGATGGAGGGGGTGGGGTGAGACAGAGAGGGGGTGACAGAGAGGAAGGGGGTGGGGGTAAGACAGGGATGGAGGGGGTGGGGGTGTGACAGAGAGAGGGTGACAGAAAGGGAGGGGGTTGGGGTGTGACAGAGAGGGGGGTGACAGAGGAAGGGGGTGAGACAGAGATGGAGGGGGTGTGACAGAAGGGGGGGTGACAGAGAAGAAGTGAGGTGACAGAGAGGCAGGGGGTGAGACAGAGAGGGAGGGGGTGGTGGTGAGACAGAGATGGAGGGGGTGGGGGTGAGACAGAGATGGAGGAGGTGGGGGTGAGACAGAGATGGAGGGGGTGGGGTGAGACAGAGATGGAGGGGGTGGGGGTGAGACAGAGATGGAGGGGGTGGGGGTGAGACAGAGATGGAGGGGGTGGTGGTGAGACAGAGATGGAGGAGGTGGGGGTGAGACAGAGATGGAGGGGGTGGGGTGAGACAGAGATGGAGGAGGAGGGGGTGAGACAGAGATGGAGGGGGTGGGGGTGAGACAGAGATGGAGGGGGTGGGGGTGAGACAGAGATGGAGGAGGTGGGGGTGAGACAGAGATGGAGGGGGTGGGGGTGAGACAGAGATGGAGGAGGTGGGGGTGAGACAAAGATGGAGGGGATGGGGGTGAGACAGAGATGGAGGAGGTGGGGGTGAGACAGAGATGGAGGGGGTGGGTCGAGACAGAGATGGAGGGGGTGGGGGTAAGACAGAGATGGAGGGGGTGGGGGTAAGACAGAGATGGAGGGGGTGGGGGTGTGACAGAGATGGAGGGGGTGGGGGTGAGACAGAGATGGAGGAGGTGGGGGTGAGACAGAGATGGAGGGGGTGGGGGTGAGACAGAGATGGAGGAGGTGGGGGTGAGACAAAGATGGAGGGGATGGGGGTGAGACAGAGATGGAGGAGGTGGGGGTGAGACAGAGATGGAGGGGGTGGGTCGAGACAGAGATGGAGGGGGTGGGGGTAAGACAGAGATGGAGGGGGTGGGGGTAAGACAGAGATGGAGGGGGTGGGGGTGTGACAGAGAGGGGGTTGACAGAAAGGGAGGGGGTGAGACAGAGATGGAGGGGGTGACAGAGAAGGAGGGAGGTGACAGAGTGGGAGGGGGTGAGACAGAGAGGGAGGGGGTGGGGGTGAGACATTCTTCTCACTGGTGGCACAGTGGCTACCCCCCCTTCACCTGTTCCTATTATGCCTGCCGCAGCCGGCGGTGGACACCCCCCGCACCTGTTGCTACTATTATGCCGCGGCCGGCAGTGAGCCGCGCTGCCCGCGCGGAGAAACTGAAAGTACTGTATGTGACGTGACTGACGTCACATCATCACACAGTGCAGAGTGGAGGAAGACACACACGCGGCGGCGCTGGGCATGTCAGCAAAAAAATAAGAAAAAAAAAATATATAATAATTTTAAAAAAAATCCTCAATGTCGGGATGGTGTCACCCCTCTAGCGGGTGTCACCCGAGTGCGGACCACACCCCCCGCACCCCCCTAGCAACGCCTCTGAGTGGTGTTGAGACCAAATACATACATTTTGGGAAATCTCAGTCATGACTGCAAGTGGCCTTTCTTGAGGAGTGTTTTTTTTCTTGCAACCCTCTCACACAAGCCAAATTTGTGGAGACTTTGTGATATTGTTACATGCACACAATGACCACTCTTTGTCATGAATTCCTGCAACTGCTTCAGAGTTACTCTAGGCCTCTTGGTAGTATTTCTGACCAGTTTCCTCCTAGCTCTTTCATCCAGTTTGGAGCGACATCCTGAATCAAAGAAGGTCTGTGTTGTACTAAATCCCTTCCACTTATTATGCCACGTACACACGATCATTTTTTGGCATGTAAAAAACAACGTTTTTCAGCCTCTAGAAAAAACCAACTTCATCATTAAAACAACGTTGCCCACACACGATCGTTAAAAAAAAAATGCTCTAGCAAAGCGCGGTGACGTACAACACGTGCAACGGCACTATAAAGGGGAAGTTCCATTCGGATGACGCCACCCTTTGGGCTGCTTTAGCTGATTTTGTGTTAGTAAAAGACGATTCGCGCTTTTCTGTCTGTTACAGCGTGATGAATGTGCTTACTCCATTACGAATGGTAGTTTTACCAGAACGAGCGCTCCCGTCTCATAACTTGCTTCTGAGCATGTGCGGGCTTTTCACGTCGTTTAAGCCCACACACGATCATTTTTTACAACCCGAAAAACGACATTGTTTAAAACGTCGTTAAAAAATGCAGCTTGTTCGAATTATTTTTTTGTCGTTTTTCAGAAGCCGAAAAATAATGTAAAGCGATCATTTTAAATGACATTTTTTAAAAACAAAGTTTTTTTTAATGCCGAAAAATGATCATGTGTACGCGGCATTAGACTCGACTGTGCTTCTAGGCATTGATAAAGCCGTTGCAATTTTTTGTTTCCATCTCCTGACTTGTGCCTGTCCACAACTTTATTCAGGAGATCTTTTGACAGTGCATTGCCACCCATAGTTGATTGTTTGCTTCAGATACTCTACCAGGAACCGAAATGCTCCAGGAAAGCTCTTTTCATACTGAGCTAATCAAAATGACCACAGCTGATCACAGTTGAAAGTCAAATGACTTTGTGTGCCATTGAGAAGGTGATTAGCTACACCCAATTGAGTTTACAAGTAATTTTTAGGAGGGGGTGATCCCTTTTCCAACTCAGTGATTCTGTTTTTGTTTGTTTTTCTGACATGTTGATGTTATTTCTTTCACTTGGATGTTATACGTTGCACCTATAAAAACTGCATAAAGACAAAAACTGTGTCTGTATTCATTTCAAAGCAACAAAATGTGATTATTTTAAAGGGTAGTGATTCTTTTCTATACCCACTGGGCCGGATTCAGATATAATGGTGTATCTGTCCGGCCGGCGTAACGTATCTTAGATACGTTACACCGCCGTAACTTTGGGCGCAAGTTCCGTATTCAGAAAGAACTTGCGCCCTAAGTTACGGCGGCGTAACGTATGTGGGCCGGCGTAAGCCCGCCTAATTTGAATGGGGATTTTGGGGGCGTGTTTTATTCAAATTTGGCTTGACCCCACGTATTTTAAGTTTTTTTGAACGGCGCATTTGCGCCGTTCGTGAAAACATCCCAGTGCGCATGCTCGAAAATCCACCGCAAAACGTCATTGCTTTCGAAAGCCTCTTGAGGGGGGAGGGGGCGAGCAGGCAAGTCAGGACACTCTCTACTTTGCAGATAGAGAAAGGAGCTGTGTGTTAGTGGGCGTCCTGACACTCCTGCTCGCCCCCTCAATAGGCTTTCCCCACACCAGGAAGAAAGCCTTGCATTACGGTGTTGAGTTACAGACAGAAGAACAGGAAGTGAGCATTTATCAGAAGAAATAAGGACATTTAAAAGCAAAATCGAAGGATGAGGTAAGTGAAGTGTACTACGGTAAAGGAAGCTATTTAGGGAAAAAAAAAAATTCCGTTACAACCCCTTTAAGTTCTGTTTGTAGATTGGAGCTCTATAAATAACCAGCTTTTTTCAAATGTGCAGCTAAAAGTATAAAAGGACAAAAGTCAGAACCTACAATTCTACCTGTTATCTGAGAATATAAACATGAAATATACAAAACAGAGACAGAGGGTCAGGAGTCATACAGTCTTATAGGACAGCCAGAGGAGAATAAAAACTCCTTCTACAAACTTTAACCAGTGCTCAGCTGGACACTGGGGATGATTTACTCAAACTGGAGAGTGCAAAATCTGGTGCAGCTGTGCCTGGTAGCCAATCAGTTTTTAACTTCAGTTTGTTCAATTAAACTTTCCAAAAAAAAAAAAAAAAAAAAAAACATGGAAGCTTATTTGGTTTTTATGCTGAGCTTCACCAGGTTTTGCACTCCCCGGTTTTAATAAATCAATCCCACTGCTAGAATTTACAAGACTGCTATATACGGCTGATGAAAAAACATATTTTAGCAGTTTATATGTGCTAAAATAATTGCATTTCCATGTTCTTTGTACTGTGGGAGACCAACTATAGTGAATGTAAGGTCCTCCAGGGTTAAGTAACACTTTAAGTTAGAATTGAAATTTCAGTGCCTCATATGTTATGAAAGGACAGTGGCAGCAACCCATGAAATGTTATGAAGGTTTTATAGAGTGGTTGCTCTCTGCTCTGCAGGGGTCAAGTCCTGGGGAAAAAAGTGTGGGAACTCCCACCCAAGATCCTCTCCCCCACCAAAAAAAAAAAAAATGATATGCTCATATGCATAATTACTAAACCGCATGTTTTTTTAAGCAAGTTCTTTCTAAATCCCGTGATAACTCGCGGCAGACCTCCGCAATGTCTCCTGGGAACAATGACAAAAGCTCCCAGGAGACATTGCGGCATCAAGGAAGTGACGGAATACCCGCACACTATCTGATGTATCCATATACAGGAATCTGCCAGTAACATAAAGGATTACTAAGGTTCGCCTGCCCCTGACAGTGACTCGAGCTGGGCATTGCCGCTTAGTGAAGGATTGGCTCAGGCGGCTCGGCTGCTCTAGTCCTGCAAAGGGAACTGCGTTCCCGCTGTGAAAAAAGTGCAGGAACTCCGTTCCCACGCGTTCCCGCAGGACTTGAGCCCTGCTGCTCTGATATTGTAAGATATACTGCATTAGTTACAGAGGTTGCGACTATGCTAAATAAACATATAACTGTTCAGTTCACTTAAAGCGGGGGTTCCGCGGTCCTGACGTTTTTTTTTTTTTGTTTCCTTAAACTCTTCTAATGTATATAAAATAGTACTCACATCTTTTATGTCCCTACTGCCCCGCAATCTCCGTTGGCATAAAAAATTACTTTATAAAATCTTCTTAAGGCCGTTTCCATTTTGCTTGTGGGCAGCGTGAAGCCCACAAGCAAATGCTTCCGGGAAGTGGTGAATGCGGATGTCCCAGCATTCACTGCTGTATCCTGTGCATGAGAAGTGTTGACGGCGAGCAGCGCCATCAACACTTCTCCGTTGCCATCACAACGGCCGGCGTAATAAAAAGGTCACGCCCCGTTGTGATGACATACCGACATCTGCCTTCTGACTCGTCTCCTGGGAAGCATGACGCTGTGCTCCCAGGAGACACTGGGGCGTTTGCGACATGAATGACACGCCCACTCCCGCGGAGGGAAACCCGGAAGTGCCTGGTATTCCCTGCGGAATAAAGGTTTTGAATTCATTTTAAAAAATAATAATAGCGGACTTAACATGTTTGTATTGTGGCGGTCTTAATCAGACATCTTTTCTATTGAGGGCGAACCTCCGCTTTAAATTCATGTCAGAACAAGAGTCAAAATGCTAATGATGGCTTGTTTGTATTCAGAGGTAAAGTATTAGCTAACATGCACATCCATTACCCAATTTTTCCAGCATGGGGATCCTGCCACAGGTATCTTTTAGTGGAGAGTATACTGTACACAGGACAGGGGATTATGAAAGGGTTGATGTCACATTAGGAAAGATATGTGCAGGGCTACAGAGAGGGTTAGTGTTAGGTTACAGGAGTTGTTACTGCAAGGGTTAGGCCTTGTACAGACGAGCAAACATGTACGATGAAACCGGTCCGCCGGACCATTTTCACCGTAAATGTCTGCCGGGGGATTTCTGTATGGTGGCTGTACTCACCATCATACAGAAATCCGCGCGTAAACAATACGCGGGGCGTGGCCGCGACGATGACGCGGCGACGTGGGCGGCCCTGCCAGTTCAATGCTTCCACGCATGCGTCAAAGTCATTCGACGCATGCGAGGGATGGCGGGCGCTCGGACATGTACGGTAGGTCTGTACAGACGACCGAACATGTCCGAGCGGACAGGATTCCAGCGGGCTGTTTTAAAACAAGTTGGGAAATATTTGCCCGCTGGAAAAAGGCCTGGCGGGCAAATGTATGCTGGAATCCTGTCCGCTCGGGCCTACACACGACCGAACATGTCTGCTGAAACTGGTCCGCGGACCAGTTTCAGCAGACATGTTCGGTCGTGTGTATGGGGCCTTAGTGTTAGATTACAGGAAGGCTTGGGGGAATGCATCACTTCCAGTACCAGGACATCTCTGCCAAAAAAATACCAGCAAGCTGGCAAAGATGCTAATGTATCATAGAAGTATGCCGTTACAGTGTTTGTTCGCATCACATCTGTTTTAGCAGTAGAGAAGAGCAGTAAACGTTCCATTATAACTTGGGATGAGGCTTGGGTTCACTGTTATTATGGGTTTCAGGCAAATCCTGTGGGTTTGAGATTCACAGTCTGGTAAATTTTATGTGGAGCTGGCTTGGGTGAATTTCTTAAACCATAGCCTTTGAACTATGGCCAACAGGTTTAGAAGGGCCAATAAGAGGCCTTTTGTACTATGTGCCCTGATGTGCCCTGTGCCCTGTGTCCTTATGTGCCCCATGCCCTGATGTACTATGTGCCCTGATGTGCCCCGTGCCCTGATGTGCCATGTGCCCCATGCCCTGATGTACTATGTGCCCTGATGTGCCCTGTGCCCTGATGTACTATGTGCCCTGATGTGCCCCATGCCCTGAAGTGCCATGTGCCCTGATGTGCCCCATGCCCTGATGTACTATGTGCCCTGATGTGCCCCGTGCCCTGATGTACTATGTGTACTGATGTGCCCCATGCCCTGAAGTGCCCTGTGCCCTGATGTGCCTTGTGCCCTGTGCCCTAATGTGCCCTGATGTGCTATGTGCCCCGTGCCCTGATGTGCTATGTGCCCTGTGGTGCTATGTTCCTTGATGTGCTATGTGCCCCCTGTCCTGATGTGCTATGTGCCCTGATGTGCTATGTGCCCCGTGCCCTGATGTGCTATGTGCCCCGTGCCCTGATGTGCTATGTGCCCTGATGTGTTAAGTGCCCTGTGCCCTGATGTGCTATGTGCCCCATGCCCTGATGTGCTATGTGCCCTGATGTGCTATGTTTCCTGATGTGCCCTGATGTGCTATGTGCCCTGATGTGCTATGTGCCCTTATGTGCTATGTGCCCTGATGTGCCCCATGCCTCGATTTGCTGTGCCTTAATGTGATGTGCTGTGATGGGCCCTGATGTGCTATGCCCTGTACCCTGATGTGATGTGCCCTGATGTGCCCCGATGTGCTGTGCTCTGTACCATGATGTGCTGTGCCCTGTACCCTGATGTGCTGAGCTCTGTACCATCCCAGTCCAGCCCTGAACATGGGGTTGCAGTGTTGGGACATATAATCATACAGACATTGGATAGCAATGCTGGGACGTACAGTCCTGCAAACATTGGATAGCACTCGTAAAACATGTAAACCTATAAATTCTAAACAGCAATTGTGGAGCATGTACACTACAGATGCTGGGTAGCAATGCTTGGACTTCTAGTACTACAGAAACTTTGATGGGACTGTCTGCCACACAGAAGCCCTTTACTCTATCTGTAACTTAGTAAGTCTTAAAGCGGGGGTTCACCCTATAAACGAAAAAAAAAAAAAAAAATTTCTTCTACCATAAAATCAGGCATTGTAGCGCGAGCTACAGTATGCCTGTCCCGATTTTTTTACCCCCGTACTCACCTTGTACTCGTACATCGAAGATACCGACTCCCCTCGGGGAATGGGCGTGCCTATGGAGACGGAGGATGATTGACGGCCGGCTCTGGTGCGTCACGCTTCTCCGGAAATAGCCGAAATAGGCTTGGCTCTTCACGGCGCCTGCGCATAGCCTGTGCGCAGGCGCCGTGAAGAGCCGAGACCTACTCCGGCTGTCTTCGGGGAGAGTGACGTGCCAGGGCCGGCCGTCAATCATCCTCCCTCTCCATAGGCACGCCCATTCCCCGCGGGAGCCGAAATCTTTAATGTACGAGTACACGGTGAGTACGGGGGTAAAAAAATCGGGACAGGCATACTGTAGCTCGCGCTACAATGCCTGTCTCGATGGTAAAATCATGTCAGTGAGGGTGAACTACCGCTTTAAGAATTACTTTAAGGTCATTGCTCTAACAGAGACAAGTTAGAGCAATGACCTCATTTTAATGGTACTTTGTTCCACATCACATCTTAGAGGAAATTCAAATAGTTGTTGAACCTGGAATATCAGTAGATAAACACAGTGTGAAAATAATACAACAGCCTTATGTAATGACAGTTTTGCTGGATAATATTGGCTTATTTGGCTCTACAGTGTTACTTATCTCTATATAGTGTCAAGCAGTGCTTTAACTGGGCCGGAACGCGGCGGTACTCAGTACCGCCACTTCCAAAAATGGCCCTGGAGAGTACCAGCACCTCTCTCCGTGCGCCCAGTACGTGGGTTTACAGTACCGGAACGCAGCCGGTGGGCTTGTCGAGTTGCGGGCCGGTAATGTGTGTCAGACAGGCAGCGCAGTCACAATAGAAACTGTATGCCGCCCCGCCGGAGCCGACTCACTGCTGCCGAGTGCGCTCCTGGCTCCCTTTCCTCTGTCCTGTCACTCCTGTCCTGTGCGTTTCCTTGACCCCCCCCCCCCCCATGGTGGAGAGTTGGTTCATTCCCTGGCGTGCGCCGCGTGACGTCACGCCAGAGGCGAGGTGAGAGGTGAGAGGAGGACTCGCGCAGGGAGCTGTGTCGGCGGCAAGGAAAGAAGCCCAAGTCACGAGGAGCCTCAGCTCAGCCTGCGTCTACAGTTCCTAGTGCTGCTACTGTCTGGATCCTGGACTCAGGACTGCAACAGAAGAAAGTAAGAAAATAATTGACTGTATTGGAGGGAGGGGGGGTTGGACTGAGGTGACCATCAGTTTTTTAATAAAAAAATGGCAGAAAAAAATATTTTTGAGTTATTTTGAGCTTGCCTTCTCTAACTAAAAAAAACCCCCATTAATTGCAGCCTCACTGTGCCACCAAACGCAGCCACTGTGCCCATCAACTGCAGCCACTGTGCCCATCAAACGCAGCCACTGTGCCATCAATTGTCGCCACTCTGCCCATCACACGCAGCCACTGTGCCACCAAACGCAGCCACTGTGCCATCACATGCAGCCACTGTGCCAACTCACACTGCCACTGCGCCATCAATTGTCGCCACTGTGCCATCACATGCAGCCACTGTGCCCATCAAACGCAGCCACTGTGCCACCACACGCAGCCACTGTGCCATCACACGCAGCCACTGTGCCACCACACGCAGCCACTGTGCCACCACACGCAGCCACTGTGTCACCATCAATTGTCGCCACTGTGCCCATCTAATGCAGCCACTGTGCCCATCAAATGCAGCCACTGTGCCCATCACACGCAGTCAAGGGTATTTTCATGTTCAGTATTGGGGGGGGGGGGGGGCACCGGCGCCTAATAGAGTACCGGCACCTCTTTTGGCCCACTTAAAGCACTGGTGTCAAGGATATCCTTAGTGATCTTGCCTTAATGAATGAACTTTTCAAGGTAGTTGAATTTAGTTGGGGTGGATGAACTGTGTATTTTATCTAAACATTTCTGGACCATATAAGTTTTGAGCCATTGTGGTTCATTTGGGGCTATGTCAATACTATCCCCATTATGGACTTAAGCGCCCCCATTTACCTTTGCATACACAGAGGTATTTAATACATTTTCCTTCTCAGTCACCAACTCTTTGTAAAGCACCTAGATGCGCAGACCTGACCATTTCCATTCTTCCAATCTTCCATTTTCTTCCTGTGGTTTTCATATGTGTTACCCTGCAGATGAGGTCTTATGTTCCTCATAAATAAGTTGGCATTGATTTATTTGCCATTGTTGATAGGTCAGATATTTTATTATATTCAAGAGTGGCCACAAGATTATTTGTTTTAAGTGTGCTGCATTCCAACACAAGAAAATGTAATAATGATGTGTGAATTCTGTGACAAAAAATGGGTTCTGGGCACGTGTCAGTGGTATAAGCAGATTTTAGCAATGCTGAGGCTTTCACTCTTATAAACAGTTGATATCAATGCTGGGAATTGCATTTTGCACACAAATGCCAGGCTTTGCAATAGATGCAGGATAACAGTGCTACTATTTGTAGTTTCACAGAGACAGAACAGTTAGGTTTGTAGAACCATAGACAGAGGTTGCTAGAATTTCAATAACTGTATACAGTACATGTCTGATAACAAATCTGAGATGTTTACTTTTGCAGACACTGGATAGCACTGCTGAGACTTGTAGCCCCACAGATAGTAGATAGTAATTCTGAGCATGTAGCTGTAGCACTATAGTACTTGTAATAATGCAGATACTGGATAGCATTACTGGGGTTTGCAGTCCTGTAGACACTGGACAGCAACGCCGAGAACTGTACTCCTAGAAATACTATTTACCAATGCTGAATTGTAGAACTATAAACATGAGCAGGAAAGGACTGGCCATCGGGACAGCCGGGAGAATTCCAGTGGGCCGATGGCTCAGTGGGTCGGTCGGAAGTCCGCGGCGATCTACCCGTCAATCGTCGACAGCTGGCGTAGATCGAGATTTAGCGTGTGTAATAAGTTCTCTCTCATCATATGTCTCGCTGCGTCTGCTCCCCGCCCCCCGGCGGCCCCTCCTCTCTTCTCGTCCATCCCTATTTGCTTGTGACATCATCTGAGATGGACGAGTAGAGAGGAGGGGCCGCCGGGGGGCGGGGAGCAGCCGCAGCGAGACATATGATGAGAGAGAACTTATTACACACGCTTCCTACCTGCGCTACTCTGCATGCTGGCTGGTAAACAATGTGCCCTGATGTACTATGTGCCCTAATGTGCCCTGTGCCCCGTGTCCTGATGTGCCCCCTGCCCTGATGTACTATGTGCCCTGATGTGCCCTGATGTGCCCCGTGTCCTGATGTACTATGTGCCCTGATGTGCCCTGATGTACTATGTGCCCTGATGTGCCCCATGCCCCGAAGTGCCATGTGCCCTGATGTGCCCCATGCCCTGATGTACTATGTGCCCTGATGTGCCCTGTGCCCTGATGTACTATGTGCCCTGATGTGCCCCATGCCCTGAAGTGCCCTGTGCCCTGATGTGCCTTGTGCCCTGTGCCCTAATGTGCCCTGATGTGCTATGTGCCCCGTGCCCTGATGTGCTATGTGCCCTGTGGTGCTATGTTCCTTGATGTGCTATGTGCCCCCTGTCCTGATGTGCTATGTGCCCTGATGTGCTATGTGCCCCGTGCCCTGATGTGCTATGTGCCCTGTGCCCTGATGTGCTATGTGCCCTGATGTGTTAAGTGCCCTGTGCCCTGATGTGCTATGTGCCCCATCCCCTGATGTGCTATGTGCCCTGATGTGCTATGTGCCCTGATGTGCTATGTGCCCTTATGTGCTATGTGCCCTGATGTGCCCCATGCCTCGATTTGCTGTGCCTTAATGTGATGTGCTGTGATGGGCCCTGATGTGCTATGCCCTGTACCCTGATGTGATGTGACCTGATGTTCCCCGATGTGCTGTGCTCTGTACCATGATGTGCTGTGCCCTGTACCCTGATGTGCTGAGCTCTGTACCATCCCAGTCCAGCCCTGAACATAGGGTTGCAGTGTTGGGACATATAATCATACAGACATTGGATAGCAATGCTGGGACTTACAGTCCTGCAAACATTGGATAGCACTCGTAAAACATGTAAACCTATAAATTCTAAACAGCAATTGTGGAGCATGTACACTACAGATGCTGGATAGCAATGCTTGGACTTCTAGTACTACAGAAACTTTGATGGGACTGTCTGCCACACAGAAGCCCTTTACTCTATCTGTAACTTAGTAAGTCTTAAGAATTACTTTAAGGTTATTGCTCTAACAGAGACAAGTTAGAGCAATGACCTCATTTTAATGGTACTTTGTTCCACATCACATCTAAGAGGAAATTCAAATAGTTGTTGAACCTGGAATATCAGTAGATAAACACAGTGTGAAAATAATACAACAGCCTTATGTAATGACAGTTTTGCTGGATAATATTGGCTTATTTGGCTCTACAGTGTTACTTATCTCTATATAGTGTCAAGGATATCCTTAGAGATCTTGCCTTAATGAATGAACTTTTCAAGGTAGTTGAGTTTAGTTGGGGTGGATGAACTGTGTATTTTATCTAAACATTTCTGGACCATATAAGTTTTGAGCCATTGTGGTTCATTTGGGGCTAAGGTCATTGCTCTAACAGAGACAAGTTAGAGCAATGACCTCATTTTAATGGTACTTTGTTCCACATCACATCTAAGAGGAAATTCAAATAGTTGTTGAACCTGGAATATCAGTAGATAAACACAGTGGCCCAGATTCAGGTAGATCGGGGCAATATTTGCGTGGGCAAAGAGCAAAGATTTTTCTCTGCGCCCACGCAAATATTTCGTTTTGCCTGCGATTCACGGAGCATTAGCTCCGTAAATTGCGCGGGCGCAATGCTAATTAGCCCTGCGTAAGGGCGCCTAATGTAAATGATCCCGCCGGGGGCGGGAATCATTTAAATTAGGCGCGCTCCCGCGCCGAGCGAACAGCGCATGCTCCGTCGGGAAACTTTCCCGACGTGCATTGCGGCAAATTACGTCGCAAGGACGTCATTTGCTTCTAAGTGAACGTGAATGGCGTCCAGCGCCATTCACGAATCACTTACGTAACCGACGTGAAATTTAAATTTCACGAGCGGGAAGCGCAGCTATACTTTAGCATTGGCTGCCCCTGCTATTAGCAGGAGCAACCTTGCGCTAAAGTTGCCATACGGAAACTCCGTACCTTGCGTGCCCAGGGCCCGCGCAACTTTTGTGAATCGGTGGTAGTATGCAATTTGCATACTATACGCTGATCACAATGGCCGCGCCCACTAGCGGCCAACGCAAGAATGCAGCCTGGGATGTGAAGGCATAAGGAGGCTTATGTCTGTCACATCCTAGGCTGCAGTCGGTGTAACGAGGTTCCTGAATCAGGAGCACTCGTTACACCGGAGCAAGTAAACCCTTGCGCCGCGCAACCTATGGTTGCGCGGGCGCAAGTGCTTCTTGAATCTGGCCCAGTGTGAAAATAATATAACAGCCTTATGTAATGACAGTTTTGCTGGATAATATTGGCTTATTTGGCTCTACAGTGTTACTTATCTCTGTATAGTGTCAAGGATATCCTTAGTGATCTTGCCTTAATGAATGAACTTTTCAAGGTATTTGAGTTTAGTTGGGGTGGATGAACTGTGGATCATGACCCAACCAGTAATAGTGACATTAAAGGTGATTACTGATGACCATAAAAATGTTTCCATAGTTCCACCTACTAGCAAATTAGGACTTAGCAAATAATAAGTGGCTGGTTCACCAGCAGAATTTTGGACCTTTTACTTTAGTTTTGCAGTTAGCTACCCATATTCATTTACCTACCAGAACAATACTTTGCCTCTATACAACTGGATTCCATGTTGTTTAATAGGAAATACAAAGCCAGTGGGCTTTGGATGTTTAGATAAGCTAATAATAAAGTTAGTATTATTATGTATGTAGTATTGTATACATTGTGACATGTTGGGGTTTTGTAGCTCAGTGGTAGTGCCAAAACAGTGAATTTACTCCACATCAGAAATCGTTTTCCGGGCTTTCCTGCCCACTTTTATTTAAAAGGATGTCTAAAGTTCATACAGGTATGTCTTCCCACACAGGGATGCTCACCATCAATACAAACCAAACACAACATTCAGCCACCTGGCTCTGTTGGCAGCTTTACTGCTCAGATCAGTACCAATTGGCCCTACTGACCATAAGTACCTTTTGAGCCTCCTGACCATCAAACATGTGCCAGTGTTCGTGCACAAAAGCTGTACCAGGACAGCACAGTGCATATGAGCATCTATCACGGCTCCCTTGATACACTGACCCCCTCGGGAGGGTAGGTACCTGAGATTTAACTCTGGCTCTCATATGAAGCCAGCACACACCTGTACCATTCGTGTGCTTGCTTCTTACAAAATCTGGCGTAAACCACCATGTTACCCCCTTCAGCCCTGGAAGGATTTACCGCTAGGTGGCGCTTCCGTCGAATTCCGCGTTGAGTATGCAAATTAGCTAGATACGCGAATTCCCGAACGTACGGCCGGCCGACGCAGTAAAGTTACGCCGTTTACGTTAGGCTTTTCCCGGCGTATAGTTGCCCCTGCTATATGGTGGCATAAGTGCGGCGTAACCATGTTAAGTATGGCCGTCGTTCCCGCGCCAAAATTGAAAAAATTTGCATCGTTTGGGTAACTCGTCCGTGAATGGGGCTGGACGGAATTTACATCCACGTCAAAACCAATACGTCCTTGCGGCGTATTAGGAGCAATGCACACTGGGAGATTTCCACGGACGGCGCATACGCCGTTCGTGAAAAACGTCAATCACGTCGGGTCACAGTACATTTACATAAAACACTCCCCCCTGATCCAAATTTGAATTAGGCGGGCTTACGCTGGCCGATTTACGCTACGCCGCCGCAACTTATGGAGCAAGTGCTTTAAGAATACAGCACTTGCCTGTCTAAGTTGCGGCGGCGTAATGTAAATCTGATACGTTAAGCCGCCGCATAGATACGCAGAACTACGAGAATCTGGCCCCTAGACTTTGCAATATTTGCCCACTCTTCTTTGCAGAACTGCTTAAGTTCAATTAAATTTGGTGGTAACTGTTTGTGGACTGCAGTCTTCAAGTCATTCCACAGATTTTCAATGGGGTCTGTCTGGGCTTTGACTAAGCCATGAGAGGACATTCACTTTTTTCTCCTTCAACCACAGTGTCATCATTTTAGTTGTGTGCTTTGGGTCATTGTCATGTTGGAAGGTAAACCTTCTTCCCATTGGCAACTTTCTGGCAGAGGGCAGCAGATTTTCCTCAAGAACTTGATGGCATTTTGCCCCATCCATTCTTCTATCCTGACAAGTGCTCCATTCCCACCTGCAGAGAAAACAGGATATTACCACCTCCACACTTTACTGTAGGAATGGTGTTATTTGGATGGTGAGCTGTATTGGAATTCGGCCAGACATATCTCGTGTTGAGACCAAATACATACATTTTGGGAAATCTCAGTCATGACTGCATGTGGCCTTTCTTGAGGAGTGTCTTTTTTCTTGCAACCCCCTCATACAAGCCAAATTTGTGGAGACTTTGTGATATTGTTACATGCACACAATGGCCACTCTTTGTCATGAATTCCTGCAACTGCTTCAGAGTTACTCTAGGCCTCTTGGTAGTATTTCTGACCAGTTTCCTCCTGGCTCTTTCATCCAGTTTGGAGCGACATCCTGATTCAAAGAAGGTCTGTGTTGTACCAAATTCCTTCCACTTATTATGCCACGTACACACGATAATTTTTCGGCATGTAAAAAACAAAGTTTTTCAGCCTCTAGAAAAAACAACGTTTTTTCCAACTTCATCATTAAAACTACGTTGCCCACACACGATTGTTAAAAAAAAATGCTCTAGCAAAGCGCGGTGACGTACAACACGTGCGACGGCACTTTAAAGGGGAAGTTCCATTCGGATGACGCCACCCTTTGGGCTGCCTTAGCTGATTTTGTGTTAGTAAAAGACGATTCGCGCTTTTCTGTCTGTTACAGCGTGATGAATGTGCTTACTCCATTATGAACGGTAGTTTTGCCAGAACGAGCGCTCCCGCCTCATAACTTGCTTCTGAGCATGCGCAGGTTTTTCACATCGTTTTAGCCCACACACGATCATTTTTTACAACCCGAAAAACGTCATCGTTTATAACGTCGTTAAAAAATGCAGCTTGTTCAAAAAAAATTTGGTCGTTTTTCAGAAGCCGAAAAATGATGTGAAGCCCACACACCATCATTTTAAATGACATTTTTTAAAAACAAAGTTTTTTTCATGCCGAAAAATGATCGTGTGTACGCGGCATTAGACTTGACTGTGCTTCTAGGCATTGATAAAGCCGTTGCAATTTTTTGTTTCCATCTCCTGACTTGTGCCTGTCCACAACTTTATTCAGGAGATCTTTTGACAGTGCATTGCCACCCATAGTTGATTGTTTGCTTCAGATACTCTACCAGGAACCGAAATGCTCCAGGAAAGCTCTTTTCATACTGAGCTAATCAAAATGACCACAGCTGATCACAGTTGAAAGTCAAATGACTTTGTGTGCCATTGAGAAGGTGATTAGCTACACCCAATTGAGTTTACAAGTAATTTTTAGGAGGGGGTGATCCTTTTTCCAACTCAGTGATTCTGTTTTTGTTAGTTTTTCTGGCATGTTGATGTTATTTCTTTCACTTGGATGTTATACGTTGCACCTATAAATACTGCATAAAGACAAAAACTGTGGCCCGGATTCAGATACAATGGTGTATCTGTCGGCGGGCGTAACGTATCTCAGATACGTTACGCCGCCTTAAATTAGGGTGCAAGTTCCGTATTCAGAAAGAACTTGCGCCCTAAGTTACGGCAGTGTAACGTATGTGGTCCGGCATAAGCCCGCCTAATTCAAATGTGGATGATGTGGGCGTGTTTTATTTAAATTAATTGTGACCCCACATATTTGACGTTTTTTACGAACGGCGCATGCACCATTCGTGAAAGAATCCCAGTGCGCATGCTCAAAATTACGCCGCAAATCGTCAATGCTTTAGACGTGAACGTAACTTACGTACAGCCCTATTCGCGAACGACTTACGCAAACGGCGTAAAATTTTCAAATTTCGGCTCGGGAACGACGTCCATACTTAACATAGAATACGCCTCATATAGCACGGGTAACTTTACGCCGGAAAAAGCCTAACGTAAACGACGTAAAAAAATGCGCCGGGCGGACGTACGTTTCTGAATCGGCGTATCTACCTAAATTACATATTCCTCTATCTAATCTACGGAAGCGCCATCTAGCGGCCAGCGTAAATATGCAGCCTAAGATACGACGGTGTAAGACACTTACGCCGGTCGGATCTTAGGGAAATCTATGCGTAACTGATTCTATGAATCAGTCGCATAGATACGACTCGCAACTCGTAGTTACTACGGCGTATCAGGAGATACGCCGTCGTAACTGCTCTCTGAATCCGGGCCTGTGTCTGTATTCATTTCAAAGCAACAACATGTGATTATTTTAAAGGGTAGTGATTCTTTTCTATACCCACTGTATCTAAGTGAACTATGTTACTGTTGCTAAAGGAAGTGTATTTTCAGTGAGTACTAATTCCCAAATCTAATTTATAGTTTATCTGAAAGTATTTTATGAGTTTCACTCTTACTTTCAATTACATGTTTTATTTAAGGAATTTATGGATTCTCCCTCTAGCTGCTCAATGTATGTTAGACACTGCAATTACCAGCCTCATGGAGAGACTGAACAGATAACACAATAAACCACCTTTAAATTATATTGTTTTTAATTTGTCTGCAGACACTGTGTAGCACTACACAAGCAATACACTTGCATAATAAATAAAAAAAGCTGTTTTCTTCTTATATACATTTAGTTTTACAAACTATATGGAGAAATAAGATTAAAAAAATAATTAAAAATAGAAAAAATAGTACACATTGATGGAACTATTTATGCTAAAAAGATTACATTCACATTTACCATAAAAAAAATGATTATTTTAATAAAATTATATGTTGTTAAAATAAATACATCAAAACCACATGCTAAAAAGACTCTTATATAGCAGAGAAAACATATTTCCAGGGTACCTTGCTCCAGATCACAACCAGGTGGAAATTCAAATAGATGCTGTTCAATCTGTCACTGACTGATCCACCTGTTTGGTTAATGTATTTTATTATAGGATATTTGTATATCATAGAAAAAAAAAGTGCCTGCAGCCCACTGGATCTTTTTCGTAAAGTGTTACTAAACCCACAACAGTAAAATCAGTGTGTACGCGGCATTAGACTTGACTGTGCTTCTAGGCATTGATAAAGCCGTTGCAATTTTTTGTTTCCATCTCCTGACTTGTGCCTGTCCACAACTTTATTCAGGAGATCTTTTGACAGTGCATTGCCACCCATAGTTGATTGTTTGCTTCAGATACTCTACCAGGAACCGAAATGCTCCAGGAAAGCTCTTTTCATACTGAGCTAATCAAAATGACCACAGCTGATCACAGTTGAAAGTCAAATGACTTTGTGTGCCATTGAGAAGGTGATTAGCTACACCCAATTGAGTTTACAAGTAATTTTTAGGAGGGGGTGATCCTTTTTCCAACTCAGTGATTCTGTTTTTGTTAGTTTTTCTGGCATGTTGATGTTATTTCTTTCACTTGGATGTTATACGTTGCACCTATAAATACTGCATAAAGACAAAAACTGTGGCCCGGATTCAGATACAATGGTGTATCTGTCGGCGGGCGTAACGTATCTCAGATACGTTACGCCGCCTTAAATTAGGGTGCAAGTTCCGTATTCAGAAAGAACTTGCGCCCTAAGTTACGGCAGTGTAACGTATGTGGTCCGGCATAAGCCCGCCTAATTCAAATGTGGATGATGTGGGCGTGTTTTATTTAAATTAATTGTGACCCCACATATTTGACGTTTTTTACGAACGGCGCATGCACCATTCGTGAAAGAATCCCAGTGCGCATGCTCAAAATTACGCCGCAAATCGTCAATGCTTTAGACGTGAACGTAACTTACGTACAGCCCTATTCGCGAACGACTTACGCAAACGGCGTAAAATTTTCAAATTTCGGCTCGGGAACGACGTCCATACTTAACATAGAATACGCCTCATATAGCACGGGTAACTTTACGCCGGAAAAAGCCTAACGTAAACGACGTAAAAAAATGCGCCGGGCGGACGTACGTTTCTGAATCGGCGTATCTACCTAAATTACATATTCCTCTATCTAATCTACGGAAGCGCCATCTAGCGGCCAGCGTAAATATGCAGCCTAAGATACGACGGTGTAAGACACTTACGCCGGTCGGATCTTAGGGAAATCTATGCGTAACTGATTCTATGAATCAGTCGCATAGATACGACTCGCAACTCGTAGTTACTACGGCGTATCAGGAGATACGCCGTCGTAACTGCTCTCTGAATCCGGGCCTGTGTCTGTATTCATTTCAAAGCAACAACATGTGATTATTTTAAAGGGTAGTGATTCTTTTCTATACCCACTGTATCTAAGTGAACTATGTTACTGTTGCTAAAGGAAGTGTATTTTCAGTGAGTACTAATTCCCAAATCTAATTTATAGTTTATCTGAAAGTATTTTATGAGTTTCACTCTTACTTTCAATTACATGTTTTATTTAAGGAATTTATGGATTCTCCCTCTAGCTGCTCAATGTATGTTAGACACTGCAATTACCAGCCTCATGGAGAGACTGAACAGATAACACAATAAACCACCTTTAAATTATATTGTTTTTAATTTGTCTGCAGACACTGTGTAGCACTACACAAGCAATACACTTGCATAATAAATAAAAAAAGCTGTTTTCTTCTTATATACATTTAGTTTTACAAACTATATGGAGAAATAAGATTAAAAAAATAATTAAAAATAGAAAAAATAGTACACATTGATGGAACTATTTATGCTAAAAAGATTACATTCACATTTACCATAAAAAAAATGATTATTTTAATAAAATTATATGTTGTTAAAATAAATACATCAAAACCACATGCTAAAAAGACTCTTATATAGCAGAGAAAACATATTTCCAGGGTACCTTGCTCCAGATCACAACCAGGTGGAAATTCAAATAGATGCTGTTCAATCTGTCACTGACTGATCCACCTGTTTGGTTAATGTATTTTATTATAGGATATTTGTATATCATAGAAAAAAAAAGTGCCTGCAGCCCACTGGATCTTTTTCGTAAAGTGTTACTAAACCCACAACAGTAAAATCAGTGTGTATATGCAGTAAAGCATGCTTGTTATACTCACTGTGGAACCTAAGGGGTAATCCTCTGTTTGATCCGGTCTTCTCTGATTTCCCCCTTCTTCCACAGTCCCCAATCCATCTCCTGATAGAACAGAGCCTTGGGGGCACTTTGCACATGCTCAGTATGGTGTGTATTACTAGAGAGTTTTTCCTTTCCTTGGGTGGATGCATGTGACCAGCACAGGGCCAATCAGCACTTTCCAGACAAAGGTCAGGGGTCCTGAAAACTCATAGGACAGTCAGAGCAGAACGAAAACTCCTCCTACAAGATTTAACAAGACACTGATAGAAGCCGTAAGACTGCTATATACTGCTGAGGAGAAAAGGTATTTAGCAGTTTATATTTACTAAAATAATTGTATTTCCATATTTTGTGTACTGTGGTAGACCAGATATAGTGAATGCAGGGTCCTGGGTTTGGTAACACTTTAAATTATACAGTTATCTGACCATATTCACCTATTTCTTTACCAGAGTTTTGCCCCCGCTCACCATACAACTGTTTTCATCCTTCTACTGTATACACAGTATGCAGTATAAGTACATTATTTTATAATTATTCCTTGCTGCTTTCTTTGGAAAATCCACCAGAGTCAATCATAATTACATATTTCCGCATACATTTGGATTTTAGGATTTTATCTTAAAATCATTAAATTCATACAGCAGCATTCACCCATTGTTCCTGGTGTTGTTAAACTGAAAATCCTGGTGAATGGGATGGAATTCCAATCTAAATAAAATAAAAAGCATCACCAAAAAGAATGTTACAAATAAATAACATTTCAACTAGTAGCCAGTAGTAAAGTAAGAACACGATGGCCCGGATTCACAAAGCACTTGCGCCGACGTATCTCCAGATACGCTGCGTAAGTGCAAATATGCGCCGTCGTATGTGTGCGCCGTACCCACAAACTAAGATACGCCTAAAAACAGGCTTCATTCCACGGACATAACTTGCCTACGCCGGCGTAGAGTGGGCGCATATTTACGCTGGACGCATGTGGCGCTCCCATTGATTTTCAATTCAAATATGCAAATGAGGGAGATATGCCGATTCACGAACGTACGTGCGGCCGACGTAGGCTACGAGTGGTGCGCTTAAGTTGTACGTCCGGCGTAAAGTTAAGCCCCATAAAGGAGGTGTAACTCGGCGTATTTTACGTAGTTTACGTTGGACGTGAATATGACTAGTCGTAGGTTACGTATACGTATCTGTCTGGCGCTCGGCCCATCATTTGCATGGGGTCACGCCTCATTTGCATGGCTCACGCCCACTTCCACCTACGCCGGCTTATGCCTAGGAAACGCAGCACAGTTTTGGGAGCAAGTGCTCTGTGAATTCCATGCTTGCCTCTCTGCGCTGCGTTGGCGTAGCGTAAAGGAGATACGCTACGGCGGCATAAATGTGCGCCGCTGTCTGTGAATCTTGGCCAATCTATTTATTAGCTAAAGGAAAGCGATGCTAGCAAAGAAACTTGTCTAAGAGCAGAAACCTTGGCAATGTATATACAGTGGGGAAAGGTCTGTTGAATTGTGTTTGAAATTCTCAAAGCCTAAATTTAGCAGTAAGTCCTATTCTATATAGTCTAGTCTATTAGGTGGATTCAGAAAGACTTAGGCCGGCCTATCAGTAGATACGCCGGCCTAAGTCTGAATTTGCGCCGGCGCTAATTTAAGCATATTCTGGAAACCAGATACGCTTAAATTAGGCTCAGATACGAGCGGCGTAATTGTCTTACACCGTCGTATCCTAAAGTGTAAGTGGCGCTTCCATTGCGGTCGGCGTACAATATGTAAATCACTAGATACGCCTATTCACGAACATACGCCCGGCCGACGCAATACAAATACGCCGTTTACGTAATGCATTATCAGGCCTAAAGTTATTCCATCAAATAGCTGGAATAGTAATGTTAAGTATGGGCATCGTTCCCGCGTCGAAATTCAAAATTTTTACGTTGTTTGCGTAAGTCGTCCGCGAATAGGGATTTACGTCATTTACGTCCACGTCAAAACCAATAGGACCGTGTGGCGTACTTTGCCGCAATGCACACTGGGATATGTACACGGACGGCGCATGCGCTGTTCGTAAAATACGTCAATCACGTAAGGTCACCCTCGATTACCATAAAACACGCCCCCTCAGCTAAATTTGAATTAGGCGCCATTACACCTGCCCGATTTATGATACGCCGCCGTAACTTAGCAGGCAAGTACTTTGTGAATCATGTACTTGCCTCGCTAACTTACGGCGGCGTAGTGTAAACGCGATACACTACGCCGCCGCAACGATACGCCTGCCTACCTGAATCTAGCTATATGGAGGCAAATCTTCATACAAAGTTCTGTCTATTTAAAGACTAAACGTTAAGCTGTTGTCTGTAAGGCCTCATTTACACCTGAGCATTTTGTAGTTCGAAGCTCAAAGCTCAAAAGCGAAAATCAATTATTCTCTATGGTGGTGATTAACTTCTCCACTCCAAAATGCCTGAAGCCAGATGCCTAAAGTTCAAAAAAGTTTTGGAACTACAAAAGTAGCTCAATTTGGGCAGATTGGCTGTGTTTTGGAAGCAGCTGAAAGCAGAAACACATAGCAACAAATGTAACAGATGATATATTTTTCTATTGTCTATTACAAAAATGTCAAAGCTCCAAAATGCTTGGAAAACACTCTTTGAAAAATGCTCAAAAATGTGCATACAAATATGCAAAAAAATGCCTAAAAAACCCCGGAAAAAAACACAATGCTCAAGTGTGAATGCAGCTAATTCTCTTTTCTCCTGAAATCCGGCAGACTTTTGTCCGGCGTTTTTTGGCAGTTTTGGGAAAAACTATGATGGAGCATACACACACCCGGGATTCCCGGCCAAAGCTTCATTGCAATTTTCCTTTTGGGGAAACCGGCCTTGTGTAGGGGAAAGACTGAACCAAGCATGTTCTCTCCTTTCCCCTTGGGATTTCTAAATTTTGGCAGTCAAGAGCAGTTTTGCAAAGAAGGGTGAGCAAATATTGTAAAGTCTAGATGTGCAAAGTTAGTGCAGACATATTCCTAAAGATTAAAGGCTGGAATTAAAGAAAAGGGTGGTCCAACAAATGACTAACATAAGGGGGTGATCCTTTTTCCAACTCAGTGATTCTGTTTTTGAATATTTATTATTTTTTGACATGTTGGTGTTATATGTTTCACTTGGATGTTTCACTGAGCAGATACAGCTGGATAAAACTATTTCAGGCTGAAAAAAAAAAGGGGGGGGGGTGATTCTTTTCTAAACCAACTGTAAATTATTAATCTATATAGCAAACAACAGTTAGAGTAACTAATTGTATTAAATCTTAAAGAAGAATTTGAAACATTAGGGCTCTTTAATATAGTCACTGGCATTTTTCGCAAGGGATAAACACTAGTCACTGCTAGAGCACATAGGAAACAATTGTTTCCTTCTTGATTTCAATGCAGCGGGGAGGGACGTGTAGCCATGTAGCATTTTACCACAGTGCACTGAGAGGCACTGCAGGTCACATGTCACTTTTGATACTTTAAATAAAGTAAAAAAAAAATTAAATAGTGTTATGCAATTAAATGCGCATCACACAGTCTTCTGACTAAAACAAAGCATTTAGTGTGCGAGAAACGTGAACATAAAAATACCAAGTGCGAGGTATGTGATGTGTACATTTATTTATAAGTGATTTTTTTTCCCTTGGAAAAAAACTGCATCAGTCTGGTTCTAACTAGATACTTATTTGCTACTGTGTGACATATTCTCTAACTGCATTACAGTCTACTATGAGCGAGTAACCAAGGTGAAAAACTTCTCAACACTGAATAATCATTTAACAATTTTATAGTTATAGGTGATATATTAGCTCAGTTTTTTTATTATCATATTTAAATGAAGGACTGGCTACTGTTTTGGTTTCAGTGAACTGAGCAGGGTCAAAATTTTGAAGAATAGCAGTCTATAGGTTTACTTTTTTTGTAATCATTAAAAAAGCAAGATATTTATTTTTAAAGTCTTTTTACAAAGAAATTATGGTAACATATAGTGAAAAACACCTGCACTCTCTGTTGGACATGCAAAATCCAGCAGCTGCTCCCAGATGTACAACCTATACATCAAATGTTCTCCAAATAATCTATAAAGTTTCATGCACACTGGATGGTTTTATTGTGGCTATTAACCTCCCTGGCGGTATGATTCTGTCTGAAATTACGTACCAAAAGCGGTACAATTATTTTGCAAGGAAATTTGGCATTTTATACTGTAGGCCTGCAATTCTTAGGAATAACTCATTTAAATCTGACCAAACAAGAGTCTACTAGGCATCCCGGGTATGAATTAAAAAAAAAAAATTATAAATTATAATATAATAAATAATTTAAAATAATTATAACAAATAATAATATAATTATAATAAAAATTATTCAATAATGTAATCAACTCAAAATCACTGAAAATTGCTCAGTTGCAGAATTGTCACTGTCATTACTTTTATTTTTTTATTACGAATTTCCCCACAAATGGCTATCGCTCAATTCTGCAAGTGATTATAATTTATTATCGCCTATTTCTAGCTGCTCTAAAACCATTTTTGACATAAAGGAACACTTTTGGTTGCTATGGACAATCTACAGTTTCCAGGCAGAAAGAACAGTTTTTATTATATAAAAGAACCTGTAGGACACTGGGCAGACCACTAGGGACAAGGGGTGTGTGTATTGTTTACATACAGTACTGTAATCTATAAGATTACAGTATACTGTATGTAATGTGTTTGTTTACTTTTTTGAATTTGGCACCGTTCTCCGCCCCCGTGCGTCGTAACGTCGCAGGGAACGGAGATCGGCGGCACACGGGGACACTGTGAATCGAGCGAGGTCCCGCTCGCTCACACAGCAGGGATGCATCGCAGGATCCAGGGACAAGGTGAGTAACTTGTCTGTGGATTCAGCGAGCAGGTAAGCCGCGCCACTGCACGCTCTGCACATCTACCCCGAGCGTGACTCGGGGATACTGATAATAGCATTGAAAATCCACCCCGAGTCACGCTCGGGGATACCGCTAAGGGGGTTAAGGGCATCTGGCATTTTTCTTTCATGCTTCTAAAAACCTCTAACCTATGTCTACTAGGGACATTTAGCACTTGAGTGTTAATAACTGGTAGTTCCCATGGCCAGAATAAATTATTATTTTGGCCATGGAAATGAATTAATGCACCTACAGTGAGGGGAAAAAGTATTTGATCCTCTGCTGATTTTGTACATTTGCCCACTGACAAAGAAATGATCAGTCTATAATTTTAATGGTAGGTTTATTTTAACAGTGAGTGACAGAATAACAAACAGATCCAGAAAAACGCATTTCAAAAAAGTTATAAATTGATTTGCATTATAATGAGAGAAATAAGTATTTGATCCCCTATCAATCAGCAATATTTCAGGCTCCCAGGTGTCTTCTATACAGGTAACAATCTGAGATTAGGAGCACTTTACTGTGTGGGGGATGGTTTAATTGTAAGAAGACAGAGATCTGAGTTCCTGCTTAGCAGAAACACAAGATCTGTCTTCCTTACTAGCAGAATGGCGATCTGCCTTGTTTACAAAGGCAGACCGCCATTCTGTCTCTCTCGGAACGATCGCCAGGATTCCAGTAGACATTGTGTCCGCCAGACCCGCTGATTGGCTCCTGTTGTGTCCAATCACAGCATGAGCAGAGATTCGTTGGCGTGCACGCCCCAGACCCGAAGAAAAAAATCACATACAAGTACATAATTTCGCGCTTAAGGCCCGCCCTGCCACAGTATATGTACGTGGAACAGTTCGTAAGTGGTTAAAGTTGTTTTAAACCCTTGCATATACCCAGAAAAGTGATTAGCTTTAGGTAATACACAGCCTCCTAAAACACACATTTTACACAATATCTTTTAGCAATGCAAAGCAGGGGGTGAGGATCTGCCATCACGCTGCAGAGCTAGAGCACAGAGCTCTGTGGAATCTGATAGCTGATTGGAGGTAGGGGACACACCCCTGTAACAGGCTCAAAGAGAAAAACACAGAGCTGTGTCTATGAGTCACATGCTGTGTGCTGGAGGGGGGCTGGCCATCTCTCATATGGCTGAGGTGTTGGCTTTGAGTTCTATCAGTGACTCATGCAGATAGCACAAAGATCAGAGAAGAACCAGACTCAGTGCTTTGGATTGAGGCTTGTACACGCTACAAAGAAATGTGCTTTGTTCTCTTTTCATTTTTGAGGTTTACAACCACTTGATATTAAAGTGGACCTATATTTAACTTTATAATTCCTCATGAAAAAAGCTAATCATGCATGTTGCAATCTGATTGTGCCAACATACAGTATGTGTGATACAAGGGTCTGCCTCAATAGAACCTGTTAGTAGGTTGTTACTCACCATACACATTATAATATAGTTGTACAATCACGTGTACATCTACCCTTAAATTTTGCAGAACAGCCATACTGAAACCCTAGGGTTCCTCTGGAGGTTGTTGGGGATCCATTGAACCGTGGCTAATTGACCTTCCATTTGATGGTGCCTGTACAGTTATAGAGCCAGCACCCTTGTAAAAGCTAGCTGCATGACACTAGTGTTTTTCTTTGGTGTTTGTAAGGGTGGCATCTTTACCACCATTGTAGGGGAGGGGCTTTCTTCACACTAGCCACCTATACAAGGTACATTTTTTTTCCACTGGCTCCCAATGAATTGCTTTAGAGGACGTTCTCAGGGACTAGAAAGAATTTCATGGGTTCTTCAGTGGTAAAAAGGTTGAGAAAATAGGGCCAGATTCACCACGGAGATACGACGGAGTATCTCAGATACGCCGTCGTATCTCTCAGAGTATCTATGCGACTGATTCATAGAATCAGTTACGCAAAGATAGCCAGAAGATCCGACAGGTGTAATAGACTTACACTGTCGGATCTTAGGATGCAATACCGCGGCCGCCGCTGGGGGGAGTTCGCGTCGTAAACCAGCGTCGGGTATGCAAATTAGGAGTTACAGCGATCCACGAAGATTTTTCCCATCGTTACGTCGTCGCAAGTGTTAGATTTCCGTCGCAAAGATAGGGCACCTTTAATATGGTCGAAAAGTACTCCACCATGTTAAAGTATGCCCGTCTTTCCCGCGTCGCTTTTGAATTATTTTTAAATGTTTTCTTTTTCACGGTGTAAGTGTTTTGTTGACGTCGCGATTCACAAAACTTTGGCGCGTCGTAATTTCGCGCAAAGCGCGTCGGGAAATTTGCGACGGGAGCATGCGCAGTACGTCCGGTGCGGGAGCGCGCCTAATTTAAATGGTACCCGCCCCATTTGAATTGGAACGCCTCCTTGCGCCGGACGTGTTTACGATACACCGCCGCAAATTTCCAGGTAAGTGCTTTGTGGATCGGGCACTTAGACTGAAAACTTGCGGCGGTGTAACGTAAACGGTTTACGTTACGCTGCACGGCGGGTATGTGAATCTAGCCCATAGTTTTTTGATAATTTCAGTGTCACGCTACACATTAAATGAAAAAAAAAATAACAAACAAGATGATGGCAGCAATGTGCAAACAGCAGCTGTTTCCTTGGGAGCTCTGGGAGTAAAGCCATGACATTTTTTTTAATAAAAAATTGGCTTTGTGAGTGGTCCTGTCGACCTCCTCCCGTTTGACATCCTTTGACTGAAAAATTGAAAGAGCCGGAAAGAAAATTGTCAGTGGCAGATGTCAGAATAAAATAGGTGCACAATACCAAGATAAGTACCCGTATTTATCGGCGTATAACACGCACAGGCGTATAACACGCACCCTAACTTTAAGGCCCCGTACAGACGACCGAACATGTCTGATGAAACTGGTCCGCGGACCAGTTTCAGCAGACATGTTCGGTCGTCTGTACAGCCGAGCGGACAGGATTCCAGCATACATTTGCCCGCCGGGCCTTTTTCGAGCGGGCAAATATTTCCAAACATGTTTAGAAACATGCCCGCTGGAATCCTGTCCGTCGGACATGTTCGGTCGTCTGTACAGACCTACCGTACATGTCCGAGCGGCCGCCATCCCTCGCATGCGTCGAATGACTTTGACGCATGCGTGGAAGCATTGAACTGCCAGGGCCGCGCACGTCGCCGCGACGGCGCGGCCTCGTCGCCGCGTATCGAGTACGCGCGGATTTCTGTATAATGGTGTGTACAGCCATCATACAGAAATCTCCGGGCGGGCATGTACATGTTTGCCCGTCTGTACGAGGCTTTAGAGGGAAGTTTCAGGAAAAAAACTTTCCACAGCCCCCTGTGTATAACACGCACGCACAGTTTATCCTCTAGTTTCAGGGTAAAAAAGTGAGTGTTATACGCCAATAAATATAGTACACAGTGGCAATTTTAAATGCTTTTAAAGACATTTTATTGTTTGCCCAAAGTTATTTTCTGATTGACAGTGACTGTAAATTCTATTTTGCTTATACGCAAGCTATACATTTTGGGATACAAATATTAAATTTTCGCATTTAAATAACAACACAACACTTTGTACAGAAATAGAGCTTATAATATTTCATTCTGTGAACTTTATGGTTTTGTAATAATGAAGAAATGCCATTAATTATATTCTTAGCTTCTTTCTCCTTAGCTTCCTCTGTTGTTAAGACAACAGGTACATGTAATGAGGTGACAGTTTATTTATTCCAGCTTGTCTTATCCTGTATACCAGTTCTCCAATAAAGTAGAACATTGACAGTTTGGCAGATTTGTATGAGACCTTGATTAAAGTTTTAACAGACTGGCAGTGCATATACTCAGGTTTCAGCAATCATTGTCCAGATAAAGTTAGGAATTTCTTGTTAGCAAAATTCTGCTGTGTCAAGTTTCATTCTCCCAAAGAAATACGTTCCTCTGGACAATGTGTACCTTTACCAAGCTTTCTTTTCTTAATAGTTAACAAACTTTCGTGAACACATTGCCTAATCTTTTGTGGCTCATAGTTACAGTAGTAGAAATGTTTAACATACAACTATTGCAATAAAATGTTGATGGGTTTTTTGTCCCTTAGATAATAAAAGGAGTTTTTGTGTACAATATTTTCTCCTTTTTAAAATTCAACGTTTTTGTTATTTACAAATCACCCTCCATGTCCAGTAAAAAAAAATTCACTTCGGGCAATTTTTTTTATTATCCATGACCTTGTTGGTGAGATTTCAACTCATTGCTTGTCCCTCTGGCAGCCTGAATGTAACCTAATATAGAGAAAAGGTCACCTTTGTCAGTGCCATAGATGGCCACACATTCTGTGCATTACCCAAGGCAGACATGAGAGAGATTCTAACCCCTACGTATTTAACAAAAAAAAAATGGTATTTTCCATCCTCTGTACCCAAAGAAGAAATTTCACAACCAGAAGTGAAGGGGAATCTTCCCAGTTGGGACTCAGAATGCAATAAAATCCTGTCAGGGGTTATATGCTTTTCCAACTCTGTCCAAAACTAAATAAACCGTTTTATGTCTCTTACACAACAAAACATTGCCCACGTGCAATTACAGCCTTCTGATGGAAGTTTAAAAATGTATCAGACAAGGTATAAAAAAAGAAATAATAGCCACAGACTGATAATACTTCATTCCTAACTGTCCAAAACATTTGTAGGAGACCATTTATCAAGTAATGCATTTTATCATAAGGAATCACCTTCACTCTTAGGCCCCATACACACGACCGAGTTTCTCAGCAGAATTCAGCCAGAAACTCGATCGGAGCCGTATTCTGTCGAGAAACCCGGCCGTGTGTACACTTTCTCTATTTCCTCGTTAGTCAACAGGGAAACTTGGCTCGCCGAGATCCTCGGCGGCTTCACAAGGAACTCGACGAGCAAAACGATGTGTTTTGCCCGTCGAGTTTCTCGGACGTGTGTACGGGGCCTAATGCCGCGTACAGACGGTCGTTTTTTGTGATGAAAAAAAACGACGTTTTTGAAAACGCCATTTAAAATGACCGTGTGGGGAAAAAGTTGTTTTTTGTCTTCTGAAAAACGACCAAAAAAAAATTGGAACATGCTCGAATTTTTTGTGTCGTTTTTCAAAACGTAATTTTTTACTTCACAGAAATTGACCGTGTGTAGCAAAAAACAAAGTTTTTACACCCGCGCATGCCCAGAAGCTAGTTATGAAGCGAGCTTCAATGGAAAAACGTGGTGAACGTAACCTCGCTTTGCTAGAGCATTGTGAAAAAACGATGGTGTGTAGGCAACTTCATCTTTGAAAATGATGTTTCAAAAACGTCGTTTTATTTCATGATTTAAAACGTCGGGTTTTTTCATCACAAAAAACGACTGTCCGTACGCGGCATAAGTCTAACCTGTACAGAGATGTGAAGGAAGAATTATTTATTAGAGGTACTTATATAGCGCTGTTAATTTACACATACTGTACATTGTACATTCACATCTGTCCCTTCTCTCAAGGGGCTTACAATCTTAGGTCCCTAACTCACATTCATACATACTGTATACTAGGGCCGATTTACCTACCAGCATGTCTATGGAGTGTGGAAGCTAACCCACGCAGGCAAAGGGAGAACATGCAAATTCCATGCTGGTAGTGCCATAGTTGGGATTTAAACCAACAACCCCAGTGCTTCTAGGGGGAAGTGTTAACCACTTAGCCACTGTGCTGCCCGAGCTAAGTATTTGTAAAAACTTAAAATGATGTTATGGAATTTGTCAAGGATTTCCCTTTTATGCATTGTTTTCTTCATTTATTTAAGTTTTCAACTTAGTAAAATATTACAAATAAATATTTAATACTGTACATTGCACAACATAATTTTGGGGGCTTTTGACTTCTATACAATACATTATTGTTACGTGACAACCTTTATTTGTCGAAACGCCAGTTATTTTCAGCAATGACAGCAGATGAGAGCTGAAAATAATAGTTGTTAAAATAGAACATGCATTAAAGCTTACGGGTTTTCAGCATCACTCAGCAGATAGTGTGCAAATGTTGAACAAATGCAGAATCAAGAACACCTAAAAAGACAACCATTTGCACGGTGACAGCTATGCCTTCTGCCTTAGGACTTGAATCATTCACACCTCTGCATTAAGATATTTTGTAATGCAAACAATCTGTAGAATGTTCAAAATTAAATGTGGTATTCCAGTTATGGACAGAGCCTAGTGCTCAGAACCACCTCTTGACTTCACATGTATATGAGTTCACAGGTAAGATAACTCTCATATGGTTCCAGACACTTTTCTAAACCACCCTGGAATTTTGGGTTCCTCTTCTTTTCAAATTAAGAGTTATGTTGAAACTCCACCAGAGACAGAAGTACTTTATTGGTAATGTGTCATATGTTAAGGTCTGGGAACAGAAATGCAGAGATGCCAATACTAAAGTTTCCCAGCAATATAAAAAATTGTTATATTAACTCTACAGTATTTGTCAAAAACTGAAACTGACCCATAATCATCCACTTCAAGAATTTCAGTATTATTAACTTCTGTTTAGAATGTTTCTCTTTACAACCTGGTAACATCCCTTGGAAACTTCCATTGGGAAATTTGTGTCATAGGTGATGGAAGAAACTACTACAGTGTTTTGTCTGGTCATATGTTTCTTGGGTTTTTAATTAACTAACTAGGCTAAAGGCAAGAGTTCATTAGAAAATCCTATTTCCTTTGGAAAATAGAGAAGTTTGAAAATAGATCTTATGCTTAGGCCGGCCATAGACGGAGAAAATGTATTTCCTGAAACCACGACAGACTTAACAGACTCAATTCCCCCATCAACACAGTCATTGTTGATGAGGAAATCCCTCCTGCAGAGCCATTGTGTTCACCCAGCGGGAACGGCTTAACAGTTGCTAGCAATATTTGCATGTCAAATCTTACAGGCTGGTTGTACCCAAGTTGACTGCTCGATCAATTTGGGTACATTCATCCTGCCCATACATTGTTTTAATCTTGGCCAGTTCCTGTTAAACCGGATTTGAACATTCCATAGCTGGCTTAATTTAACCTTACAAAAATGAATAATAGAAATAGATTTTGTCTTCAACTCCAGGGACATTTCTTTCAATATTATGACACACATAAATCTTGTTGTATGGTATATAAATGCTTGGCACTGAGTGCTTGGCATGATGCAGTACCTTTTTTCATCAAAATCTGGTGGATATAGCTGTCCTATAGTGTATGTATACCCAAAACCTTTTTATTTGTTTTTCAAAGAATGTGGAAAGGATAGAACCGCTGTCAGGTTTTACTTTTAGAGAGCTTTTCTCTCACTTTGTCTTTCAAGGACAATGTTTCAACAGAGAGTGAAGGAAAATTTGAAACATGGGAACAGACAACAATTAAAAGCTAACAGAGGTTGTAGGCATCCCCCTACTCAACTTTAAAAACATGTTTACTTTTTTCTATGTTGCTGTTAGATCGTATCCTTTCCCACTCTTTCTATAACAAGATATTTTTTTGCTATAGATACACTTTACGGGGTATATTGGCAAATTATTTTGGCCAAGATTCACACAATTGTCATCCAAGATTCACATATTCTAATTGATAGAAATTAGAAAATGTGTGATTCCTGGGGAGAAAGTAGTGTAAATCTTCTGTAAAAACGTTTATAAATAGACTCCTAAGAATCGGTTCACACTGCAGCGGCACGACTTCGGGGGCGACTCTGCAAGTCGTCCTGAGGACGACTTTAGAGGAGATTTGCAAAACGACTTCTGTATAGAAGTCAATGCAGGTCACCCCGAGCCGCCCCCCAAGTCGTACAGGAACCTTTTTCTAAGTCGGAGCGACTTGCGTCGCTCCTATTAGAACGGTTCCATTGCATTCAATGGGACGCGACTCGTCAGGCGGCTGAGCCGCCTGACGTGTCGCCCCAGTGTGAACCGGGTCTAACTACCTCTAATATGTAATAGGCCCAATTCATAAAATGTTAACACACAGGGTAAGGATACTTATTTAAAATATATTAGCCAGATTCACGTACACGTTTGGCGTATGTTTAAGCCGGCGTAGCGCAGCTCATTCGCACTACGCCGACCTAAAATAGAGAGGCAAGTACAGTATTAACAAAGCACTTGCTCCGTAAGTTACGTCGGCGTAGCGCAAATGGGCCGGCGTAACCCCGCCTAATTCAAAGTAGGCATGTAGTGTGCGGGCTACATTTAAATTAACCGTGACCTCATGCTCAGAATCACGTCGCAAATACTCAATGCTTTTCACATGAACGTCACCTACGCCGAGCCCCATTCACGTACGCTTACGCAAAAAATGTAAAATACGACGGCTGTTCCGTCGCCTATACCTTGCATGGGCTGCGCCATCTTTTTGGTGGTTTATCTTTACACCGGCGTATGTCTTACGTAAACGGCGTATTTTAATGCGACGGGCGTACGTACGTTCGTGAATCGGCGTATCTTGCTCATTTACATATTCGACGCGTAAATCCACGTACACGCCCCTAGCGGCCAGCGCAAATATGCACATAAGATACAATGGTGTAGGAGACTTACGTCGGTCGTATTTTGGCCAAATTTAAGCATATCTGCTTTCCAGAATACGCTTAAATATACGACGGCGCGCATTCGGACTTACGACGGCGTATCTACTGATACGCCGTCGTAAGTCTACCTGAATCAGGCTATATATATTTTCAATAAAAGTAGATCCAAACCCACAGATTCAGCTGTTTTGCCCCCAAAAAGTTACATTTAAGGCATGCCTCTGGTGATAGTAATTGCCAGTGTGCTTATCTCAGTACTCAACCAAACCTTCAATCCCTCAAATGGTTGGTGTTGTAGCTGATCCCATGTTCAGCACAATGGAGACTACAGCTCTAAAAAATGCTAAGATACTAAACTTCACGTGTAAAATGATAGGAGGATTGATTTCTATTTTAACTCCAGAGAGATTTGAAAACAACATGGCTACTATAAAAATAGTTATCCTTGTGTTAAAGCTTTGTAAACGGAGCCTAATCTGTCCATTATACATTTTAAAATAAGCCTTTTAAAGAGGAATTCCAGGTTTGGATATGTTATTTATAGTTAATTTCGTCCAACTTGCACCAATGTAACTATGCATATCCCATACCAGGCTCATGCCCCTGGAAGCTGGAAATCATTGAAGTGGATACTACTACTCAAGTTATCTCCACTTGCTTCTGGGTCCCATGCTGAGCGACTACCCTGCTTGCATTGTGAATATAGGAAGTCAGCTGTGCAGTATGGGCGCCATTCAGAGAATGCTTTGCCTTTTCTCAATGAATGCGAAGTGTTCTCTGATTGAATGAAGTGGGAAGTGTGACGTGATTGCCCTGCTTCTCCAACTTGTCCAATTGAAATATGCTACAGGGCATTGGTGTGCACTACAGTGCAAGCGCAGTGCGTTTGGCTGCCATTGCAAATACACATGTATGTAGGATTATAATATATTGTGTGGTATCTGCAATATATATGTGTAAATGGACCATTACAGTCTTGTTTTCTTTAGAAAGTAGCCATAGACTAAGTAGAATATCCTGTCCTTTGCCAGCATACTGTAGAGAAGGAACTTTGCTCTCTATGTGGAATCTGTGGTCTTTGTGCAGAGATCCAACATATTCCATACTAAATCAGAGCTAGAGCTTTCCAATTAGCAGGGGGCACATAAGATTTGCTGGCCCCTGACCCTAACACTAACCGAATCTCCTCTTAATTAATTCTCAGCACTAAAATAACCTTATCTGTAGTATATTTACCTTATGCTTTGCTAACTATTGTGAGATATGATAAGACTTTGCGAGAGTCAGGTATTAAGATATAATAGATATTATACTTCAAAGAGACAGTATTTCTATAGATTTTGAAACTCTCTGATAGACAATACACATAGGAGGAAGTTGGCGCTTGCACCAGCGGCGATGTGGGAGAACTCAAGTAAAAAGGAGAATTTTTTTAAAAAGAAGGCAATGGTAAAAATATGGGACTATTAAAGTCTATATAGTCTGTGCTAAAAACTTTGGAGGCAGCCCAGTGAAGATGTGAAACAAATCTTGAATCAGCTGGGGGAGAAAGCACAAAGGCACCACTCTAAGTGCAGTATGTTACATGTAGTTTAATGAGCAATTAGAGCAAACATACTTACAAAGGCAGGATAAAAATGAGCGTGACAAATTATGGAACGTCCGGAGAAAAGTTACTCCGATGGCTGCAGGCTAGTGTAGTGGAGTGGGTTGCGCCGGTGGTAGCTGACACTTCCTGTACCTCAGTCACGCAGGCAGCCGGGGGATGACGTCAGTTCTGGGTGAGCGGTGGGCCGTGTGGATGATGGCACTTCTGGGTTGCTGAAGGGACCAGTAGGCGGCACATTTGCGGAGCATGCGCTCCTATTTCAGGCCTGCTCATTAAACTACATGTAACATACTGCACTTAGAGTGGCGCCTCTCTGATAGACAATAGCATACTATAAAGATGTTCTTAGATATACAACATTAGCTATGGAAACACAAAAGACTTACTCATGCTCTACCGCAGTATTGGAAAATATATGAGTAGAGTGTTGGTGCTCAGGCTGTAACGTTCACTGCAAGTCCATAATAATCACGATTAAACAATTAACAATTAAACGATTTAACAATAAAGCACCCTCCGTGGGATCTTCAGTGCAAATGATGGAACATGCAGAGATCTTCGTGATAAGTGTAACATCTCCACCAATATGAATCAAATGGCCGCTCACCTCACAGCATGGACCCCACAATGAAAAGGGTGAAAAACAGCCTTCCCTTGCGGGTATGATAGGTAATGTGGTGAATCCAAATCCCTTCTATACAGGCAGCGATGTCACAGACGATGAGGATCTCTCAGTAATGGCATAGATTTGGTAAAAGACAAAATAATTGTAGGGGATGTTGCGCCTCTCCTCGGTGACCTGGGTGTGCTTCTTCGGAATACAGCAAAAGGGAGCAGCAGTATGATCGCTGCTGTAAAGATACAAGCCCACACAGTGATATCATCAACTGAGTCTGGATCCTTTGCTCCTCCTCTCTGTGATGCTGCTGGGTTCTTCGCCTGACATCACAGACACGACTCCTCCCCTCTAAACACATTTCAGCCTCTCATTGGCCTTAATCAGTAGATGATCATACTGCTGTTCCCTTTTGCTGTATTCCGAAGAAGCACACCCAGATCACGGAGGAGAGGCGCAACATCCCCTACAATTCTTTTGTCTTTTACCAGATCCATGCCATTACTGAGAGATCCTCATTGTCTGTGACATCGCTGCCTGTATAAAAGGGATTTGGATTCACCACATTACCTATCATACCCGCAAGGGAAGGCTGTTTTTGACCCTTTTCATTGTGGGGTCCATGCTGTGAGGTGAGCGGCCATTTGATTCATATTGGTGGAGGTGTTACACTTATCACAAAGATCTCTGCATGTTCCATCATTTGTACTGAAGATCCCACGGAGGGTGCTTTATTGTTAATAATATGGACTTGTCTTTTTATCGCTGCACTATCTGTTTTATATTTGTTTGAGGGATTTGAAATTTGACCCTGGTGTTTAGCAGCTTTCATTTAGGTCTTTTGTCATTTTGCGCTGATTTGTCATCTTTTATATACAGTACATGCGGATGTGGCTCACAGCAGAGGTCCTGTGTGTCCCTGTTCTCCATTTTAGGGATGAATCAAGCTCAATTTTTTGACTGAATTCGAACCTGAAACTAAGCCAAAGATGCACAGGAACCTTGTCCAATACACTCCATGGCCGCCCCGGAGATGTGTGGACCGGTTTAGATGAGAGCTGGTCACACTCTCCTCTCATGCGAATTGGATGCAAGGAAACCCTCATGCAATTAGCATCAGTGTGAACCCAGCCTTAAAGGTGGTAGGGAATACCAAGTTAGTAAACCTTATAGTACAATGGTTAGTTCAGATTAATAAATTAGCAGTTGATTTGTGACTGATGGCAAACTACCTTACTTTTTTTTATCTTTTTTTGTTCTTTTGTTAAAGGTTGCAAAGAGTTTTGACATGGTGCAAAAACAAGGGCGACAGCTGCTGGCCACTGATTTGACTGTTCCATATCCGCCATTTAATGTGACAAATGGATCAGACACCTGCATTCTGATATACGCAACCCAATTTGTGGTCACTGCTAATGACACACAAGTATTTGATCTGACAAATGTGACATTCATAGCACGTTCAGCAAACACTAGCCGATCGGAATGCTCTGATTTCAATACCACGTAAGTAACTTTTGATAAAACATAAAATATTGAACCAATGATGTATTTATATTTATGGAATGGGTTCAATTAACAAACCTGTGTTTTTTTTTGTTATTATTTGCTTGATACCACACTTTATAAATTTCAGATCTCAATTCACAAACATGCTTTGTTTTAGTCAGCTCTGAAAGTATTATTATGGTATTGTTGTAGCACCAAAATTGTATGCAGCACTTTACATATTGGAAATTCACATCAGTTCCTACTCTTAAGAAGCTTACAGTCTAAGGACCCTACACCAAATGCATACATACACATACTAGGACTAATTTAGCCAGGAGCCAACTAACCTACCAATCATGTCTTTGGAGTGTGGGAGGAATCCCACGCAAGCACAGGAAGAACATGGAAACTCAATGCAGGTAGTGTCATGGTTGGAATTTGAATTGAGTACCCTATTACCACAAAACATACGTGCTAACTACTAAGCCACCATTCTGACCAGTACCACTAGACCACTAGTCCACTACTAGTGCTAATATATCACTGTCACGGTTAATTTATCAGCCCTTATGAAAAATTCAAAATAAAAGTAAATTCACAAAGTATACCTCACAGGTTATCACTACTTACAATAACCTCAGCTTCAAGGTGGCGATAGCTGCCCATGGAGAACAAAATAAAACAATACTATTTGAGGTGGTAATAAAATAACACAGAAAATAGGTGTTTTAATTAGATTTTTACATCACATTAAAAAATAAAGATTACACATCTCAGGGACATATATGTGAATTAAACAATTTTAGGGGAACATTATCATGAAAGAAAGTAAGTAGTGATGTAGTGAGTGATGCTATACAGTAACTGTAAACTGTATATGTGTGTGGTACATTATATATGTGAACTGTATATAGAAGGCTGCCTGTCAACAAGATAATAGGATTTTGGGGGGTTGTAGCAACTGTAAAAATAAGATTTTTGTGTTGACTAAAGATTTATGGCATTCTGTAACCAACTCACAACAAAAAAAATCTAATTTATTGCAGTTTATCATTCCATAAACATGATGGCTGTATTAGTTTTCTTTCTTCAGGTTTTTTTCCCTTTATTTTTCACCTGTCGATGTAGGTCAGTAACACACTTCCTTTCCTAAGGTGTCTTTACTCTGGATATGGTGCGCTGTGGTGGTTTTTGCTTACTCTGGATGGAGGAGCAATGAAGACCTCCTTGGAAAGCAGCATTGTCAATATGGGAAAAGGATAGTGCTAGAAGCTCTAGGCCAGCTTTTCTCAACCTTTTCAACACAGAGGAACCCTTAAAATAATGTCTCGCAGGAACCTCTGCTAAAATAACTATATCTACAACTCATGATACATTAGTCTGATGGTCAGTGGGAAGAATGCTCCTTACAATTGTGGTCGTTGGGAAGAATTACCCCCTTACAGATAGCTAAAAAGATCAATGGTGTCAGTGGGAGCTGAAAAGAAGGAAAGGCTCATGTTACCTCTGGAGGAACCCTGGTTGAAAAGCCCTATTCTAGACTAAGGCCTAGTACACACGATAGGTTAAACAGAGGACAGCGGTCTGATAAACCGTTTTCATCGGTCAAAACCGATCGTGTGTGGGCCCCAGAGGTTATTTAACCATCGGTTAAAAAAAAAGTCAACTTGCTTTAAATTTAACCAATGGATTCCTAACCGACAGGAAAAAAACGATCGTTAGTAGGCACAACCATCGGTTAAAAGTCCACGCATGCTCAGAATCAAGTCAACGCATGCTCGGAAGCATTGAACTTTCTTTTTTTTTAGCACGTTGTTGTGTTTTAGGTCACTAAGTTCTGACACGATCGTTTTTTTAACCGATGGTGTGTAGGCGCGACGGACCATCAGTCAGCTTCATCGGTTAACCGATGAAAACGGTCCATCGGTCCGTTCTCATCGGATGGGCCGATCGTGTGTACGCGGCATAAGACACTAAAGCCAAACTCCAACTAACGTTCTTTAAGCAGTTAGAGCAACATAATAAAAGCTAAACATTCTAAGCACCCCAGTCCCTCTACTGTAACTGCCACTTTTGCTGGACATTTTTGATTTTGGGTTTAACACTACATTATTAAAAAACCTTGACAATGTAAACCAAAATCATGCCTTCGCTTGAGGATACAACACAATAATTACTCTTGTATTCCTACACAATGGCAAATCCATACCAACAGGGAACACTGACAGTACTATTTTATTTTGCAGTTTCTATAATAGTTTTTTTTTTTTTTTTAAGAGAATAGTTATGCATGTTCAACATTTGGTGGTGATTGTATTATATATATGCTGTACTTACACTTATGAAGGCAATGTTAAAGCACTAATTTGGAATAGTCCAATGTCATATATATTCTTGTTTTTTATGTGTTCTGTACTTGTGGGTTGTCACATTCCTCTACCTTTATTAACACTCTTACATAATGCAGTATAGGTAAATACATGTGAATTTTTCTCTTTTACGTACTGGCTCATAGATGCTATCTTATTAGGTCAGGTACTCTATTACGTAAAATAACATCTTCCTTTTTTAATTCTACTTAGATTCTACCTATAATACATTGGTTATGACTCTAAGTTATTTTTTCTTTCTTAGATTATCCCTAGTATACTCTAATCCTGGAAATGGACTTACAAGCCTGGAAGTAAGGTGTGTTCTAAACTTGATTTCACTTGAAGTTAATATGAAACGCTGGACAACCAACACTAATCAAACAGTTGAATTACATTCTATTATATTTTATTTTATTATATTATACGTGATTCTATTCCACTATTATTGCAATACAAACACCTCTGCCATGCTATATAGCAAGGAGCGTGATCCCACACAGCAATACAGGGTTGTTACGTCCCTGCTCCCAGCTTGCTAACTGGACAGTAAAAGCTGCCCATTGTAAGCATATTCTTTAGTATAGTTTTGGGATGACAGCACTGTGCAATGAAAATATTACATGATTGTCTGACATTGGGGTTTCACCCTGAATGGCAGGAAGCACACACAAAGACACAATGGTATACCACGTTATTAAAAACTATTGAAAACATTTGCATAGTTAGCTGCATCAATCAGTATTTTTTGTGTTCAGGTTTAACCAGACAGATATCTACAGTTAAATACATTAACCAAATAATACTACTAGATAAATGGTTCCAGAAAAATAACATTAAAGAGTGATCTGAGATGAACTGTTTATTCCAGAATGAATGAGCTTTCACTCTCGTTGGACCACCAAATCCTTGTAGGTATCTATGCATTCATATAAGTTGCAGTAAGCATTGCTTCTACTAAATATATTGCTGTATAGTGCATCCATACAGGTGTAAAAAATATGCATAGTGACATAGATTTGTTGATGTACATGAAGTATTCAATTTTTACCAGTATACTAGCATCTTCAAATGGTTATGTTTCAAGGAGCTACAATAGAAAGTAAACAACTTTTTCACTTAGGCCGCATACACACAGTCGGACAAAACCGATGAGAATGGACCGAGGTTCAGTTTTATCAGTCCAAACTGACCATGTGTATAGCCCATCGGTCTGTTGTCCTTCGGTCCAAAATTTTAAAACATGCTTTAAAACCGAACCGATGGCCCGCTGCCCGATTGGTCCAAACCGATGGTTAATACAGAAAGCATCGGTTCAAAACCCGTGCATGCTCAGAATCAAGTCGACGCATGCTTGGAAGCATTGAACGTCGTTTTATTCAGCACGTCGTGTGTTTGACGTCACCGCGTTCTGACCCGATCGTTTTTTGGAACGATGGTGTGTACGCACATCAGACCATCAGGCCACTTCAGCGGTGAACCGATGGAAATGGCCCGTTGGACCATTCTTATTGGTTTGGAACGACCGTGTGTACAGGGCCTAAGGGTCCTTGAAAGATCCATTTTTAGCCACATTGTAAAATAGACTACATGAATTTCTCCATTGGGAGAAATTATGTTTTACAACATGGTCCCATGAACTTTCTGGTGGAGATACAGTTTACAAATACAAGCACAAAGGCAAAAAAGTCACCCAGACACCCCTTATGTGCTTTCATCAGAGCAAACACACAGTTCCAAAAGCTGATGGTCCTACTACCAGTATGCACTAGAAAGAGCAAAGCTAGCCATACACGTTATGATTCTGCTCATTAAGCTGAATGAGAAAAATCAATAGATTTCCCTATATATGCTAAACTGTGTAGATGAATCTCCCCTACTTGCTATTGCATTTTGACAGCCGCTACTCCCACAGCTGTTGTGTTACCAGAAGAGTGACTATATCTGATTGGCTGCAGTAATCAGAATTTTACACTTGGCTCTTTTTATTTTTAAATTAATGGTTGGCAAGCTGGGTGTTGCCAACAAAGCCACCCATTGCTCACATTTCACAAAGAATTTTAATTTGTGTATGGCTTGCAAAATTATTATGTTATCAGAAAATAAGACAGTAGCACTACCTTTTCCACACATTCTGAAAACGACTGGTCAAAAAGTTAAGCAGTTAAGCTTTCTGTTTCTAATCTGCAGTAGTATCTTGCACATAATTTACAATTGATCATGCAGAAGAAAGTATCAGAAAACACCAAAAGAAGGTTTGTACAAGAGAAATTGCAAATGAATGATCAAACATGCAGGTAGTTATCTAGCAGAATGTTGTGCTTTGTAGAGTGTTGTCATTTTTAGGCATTGGTGGTTCAAAGGGGAGCTGTTTAGGTGGAGAGAAATAAGAAAAACTGTCAATTTGATGCACATTTACAAATAAATTAGAAGTTTAGAAACAAAGGTTATGAAATTGGGGGATGAAGAAGTGCAGACTGCTTGCTATCACTATGCATGAATCGCAAGAAAGGTTGCAGAGACTCACATATATTTCACCTAAAAAAGTTGACTGATGATAACAGATATGGTCGTCTAAAATTCCTTTTGGACTGCGAGTCTAGTGGTAAAAAACAGCAGACTTTATTTACAGTAACCCATCCCTGTCACACTGTTATACTACACCTGTATGGATGCATTATACAGCAAATCAAACTTTACATTTTAGATTTCCCATTACTGTCTGTTCCGGGGGCAAAATGATGACCAGCACGGATAGAGACCAAATAGATCCTGGAAGACCTCTAGAAGCTGGAAATCTATTTAGTAGACACTGCTACTGCAATGATCTCCACTAACTTCCAAGTCCCACGCAGAGTGTCTGCACTGCTGCATTTTCAACATAAGAGGTTGGGCGCTTGGCATGGCAGCCATTCAAAGAACTGCCCAACCTCTCCACTTCAACCAATCAGAGAACGCTTTGTATTCACTGAGAAAATGCTGCATGCTTCCCTGAATGGCACCTGTGCTGAGTGACTGACCTCCTGTGCTCAGAATACAGCAGGGAAACCAATCAGCATGGGACACAGAAGCATTTGGAGATCACTGCTGTAGTGGAGGATACTATAGATATTTTCCACCTCTAGAGTAATCCCACAGGTATGGTATATGCATAAAACTAAACAAATAGTGAAAAAAAGAGAATAATAGGCACTCCTTCTGATTCCTTCCACCCCACTGCGCCAATGACTGTGCGAACCTCAAAAAAAGCAGCTACTTAAATAATAATAATGTGCACCAAAAATTCGGAATGAACAAAATAGTAGCGCTAAAAAATAACTAAACGTTTCTAAATATTAAACAATACATTTGTGATACAGAAAATATTGTGAGGAATGCAGGAATATATAAATAAAGTGAAAAAAATGTATAAATATATATGTGAAAAAGCATCCACATAGAAAATCCAAGGTGATAATATTCCAGGTGAAAGCAATTAAAGTGTCCAAAGGAAAACAAATCTTCAAAAAATCTTCTCAATATGAGACCTTTCACCACACCAAAGTGCTCAGTGACTCCACACCCATAAGAATTGCACTTACCAATGCGATATGCCTTGCATTCTCATACTTGGCACAAACAGCAAAATATTTCTCCACACGAACTGACCAATTCCACCAGTGATTCTCACAAGCCGAATCGTTGTTCCACATGAAAAGTAAAGTGACTCCAATGGTGAAGTATAGGGCCCCGTACACACGTCCGAGGAACTCGACGGGCAAAACACATCGTTTTGCTCGTCGAGTTCCTTGTGAAGCCGCCGAGGATCTCGGCGAGCCGAAATTTCCCATTGAACAATGAGGAAATAGAGAACATGTTCTCTATTTCCTCGCCGAGATCCTCGTTGGCTTCCTCGGCCCAAAAGTGTACACACGGCCGGGTTTCTCGGCAGAATTCAGCTCCGACCGAGTTTCTGGCTGAATTCTGCCGAGAAACTCGGTCGTATGTACGGGGCCTATCAGTATATTTAGGTCCGCTGTGACCATAATGCAACAAGATTCCTGTGAGGAACCCGCAGCTTAGTTCACTATTAAAGTGCCTTGATTTGCTGTATCAAATGTGAGTGCAATGTGTGAAGCTGTTTTACTGATTTTAAATAAACAAGTTTGATATACTTCACCATTGGAGTCACTTTACCTTTCATGTGGAACAACGATTCGGCTTGTGAGAATCACTGGTGGAATTGGTCAGTTCGTGTGGAGAAATATTTTGCTGTTTGTGCCAAGCATGAGAATGCAAGGCATATCGCATTGGTAAGCACAATTCCTATGGGAGTGGAGTCACTGGGCACTTTGGTGTGGTGAAAGGTTTTATATTAAGAAGACACTTTTTTTTTTTTAAAGTGTAAATTTTATTGTACATGTTCATAGCATAACACAGCAGCTTAATACAGTACATATTTTCACGTCTCATGGAACAGAAGGAATTTCAGATAAACTCAGCGTCATTATAGTACAACACGTACACATTATCCGACAAGCATATCCATCGTACTCTTTTCCCATTTTCCAATAACATAACCCTATCAACTTTAACAGAAAATAAAACAACAAAAAAAAAAAAGGAAAAGAAAAGAAAAAAAAGAGAAAGGCTTATTTCCCCTATATCTCCTAGTACCGAGCTCTATCTAATCCGGCCTCCAACCAACCAGTTAGCTCCCACTGTATGTATCTTGGCCTTCAAATCACACCATCATACCCTTTATACCTCTACATCTCCCGAGACCTTCTCAATCCATCCCGCCCACACCTTCTCAAACTTTTTTGGGCAACCTCTAGCCGCGTACGTCAGTTTGTACATTGGCAGTGCATTATTCACCAGTTTCATCCAACCCTGCAGAGACGGGGGGATGGTTTTCGCCAGTTAATGGCCAGAGCCTTTTTAGCATAGCAGAACAATGGGGGTTATCCACAAAGCCGCGGCGCAACGTAACTTTTCGGATTTAAGTTACTCCGCCGCAAAATTCCCAAGTTAGGTGCCGATCCACAAAGCACTTACCTGGAACTTTGAGGCGCTGTAACTTAAATCCGTCCGGCGCAAGGTGTTCCTATTCAAATGGGCGAGTCCCATTTAAATTAGGCGCGCTCCCGCGCCGGACGTACTGCGCATGCTCCGTCGGGTAACTTACCCGACGTGCATTGCGCTAACTGACGTCGCTCCGACGTCATTTGCTTAGACATTAACGTAAATGGCGTCCAGCGCCATTCACGGACGTCTTACGCAAACGACGTAGAATTTAAAATTCGACGCGGGAACGACGGCCATACTTAACATGGCTTAAGACAACTAGGGCTTAGCCCTAGTTTTACGTGGCGGAACTCGACGTAAACGACGTAGATTTAGAGCGACGGGCCCGTCGGAGCATTCGTGGATCGCCGTAACTGGTTATTTGCATATTCTACGCCGGCCGCAATGGCCTCGCCACCTAGCGGCCGGCCTAGAATTGCATCCTTAAGATCCGACAGTGTAATTCAATTACACATGTCGGATCTTCGTCCTAACTATGGGAAACTGAGTCTGTGGATCAGTTCCATATTTAGGACCAGGGATACGACGGAGTAACAGCAGTTACTCCGCCGTATCTCTTTTGAGGATCTGGCCCAATGTTCTCAACAGTGTTTTCTTTGATACAGATAATTCCTCCTCCTCCAGGTCACCTAACAGGCACCTAGCCGGGGAATATATATTAGGTAGATCCAAGTTAGCCTCCAGAAATGTCAACACTTCCTTCCAGAACCCCTCCACTCGAGGGCATTTCAGACCATATGAAAGAAATCGCCCTCCGCCGCCTGGCAGCGGGGGCAATCAGATGAGTCCCCTCTACCCATTTTGTGTAACCGTTTGGGAGTGTAGTACACTCTATGTAAAAAATTAAATTGTGTTATTTTGTCTCTAGCCGAGATCATCGATGGTACCAGTGAGTCAAGGGCTTCAGACCATGATTCGTCAGTGAGAGAGGGTATGTCCGCTTGCCACTGCGCCCTAACCCTCTCCATTCTAGGAGAGGAGGACGTCAGCAGCATAAAGTAGTACCTAGAGATTAGTTGGGAGTGATCCCCATCAGTGAGCAATTTCTCCATTTTGGAGGGGGAGAGCGCCACCACCCCCCCCTGTATTGTGCCGTTACGGCATGACGCAGCTGCAGGTATCGAAAAAAGAAAGTGTTAGGGATCCCATACTCTGTCTTCATGTCTATAAAACTTCTAAATACCCCATTCCTGAACAGCTGATGGGCATACTTGACCCCATACGTTGCCCAGCACGACCCATCCGGTACCTTGGCTATCTCTTTAAGTCGGGGATTATGCCACAGGGGGGCATTGGGAGAGAAGAAGACACTTTAATTGTTTTCATCTGGAATATTATCACCTTGGATTTTCTATGTGGACGCTTTTTCACATATATATTTATACCATTTTTTCACTTTATTTATATATTCCTGCATTTCTCACAATATTTTCTGTATCACGAATGTATTGTTTAATATTTAGAAATGTTTAGTTATTTTTTAGCGCTACTATTTTGTTCATTCAGAATTTTTGGTACACATGGTATATGCATAGTTAAACTGGACCAAATTGGACCAAGGTAACTGTAAAAAATGCCATACCTCGAAGTTCTTCTTAAACCACTTGTCAACTGTCTAACGACGATATACCGGCAGAATGGCACGACTGGGCAAAGCAACATACCTGTATGTTGCTTTGAATTTCCCGCTGTGCGGGTACTCCATGCCCGTGGGACCCGTGGGCACGATGTCTGTCGGTGTCCCGCGATCGTGTCACAGAGCTGCAGAATAGGGAGATGCCTGTGTAAACAAGGCATTTCCCTGTCGCATATCGAAAATGTTGCTAAAATGTTACTAAAGTTACGAAAATTCTCGTACGACAGAATAAAAAAACGGAAGTGATGTAATGTGTTGTAGTATATTCCTATTGTATTTTTGGACGACAACTATACTGATTAAACGAACATCATACCATCTGGTATCGTACGAGAAAAAAATTCACGTTTGTCCGATCGGATAATATGGGATGAACTCTTGTCCGGCTCTCGAAAAATCTGTACTAACGATCTGATTATCGTACGATTGATTCGAAAGTGGTATTTTTCATCCAATTTTCGGATTGTGTGTATGGTCCATTAAGATATTTTGCCGTTCTACTTAAAAAAAAAAACGACATATATTATTGTGTAATGCTACTTATTTTATTATTGTTTTAATATTTTTCTAGATTTGTTATGTCTAATATGTTCTACACTGGCTCTGCAAGAAACTGGTTCAACATAGATTCCATTCTTATAATCCCCAATGAAGATATTCTGAGAAATGCTTCATTCCAAACTACTTATTCCTCCGCACCAGCAGAGTACTCCTTCCACTGCCAGCAAGTAGGGACAAGTTCATTGTATGCAGAGACATTTGTTCCTGCTAATAGTGAAGCTAACAACTGGAGGATATATATTGCCGAGTTCCAGGTAAGAAGAATATTTTCTAATTTTAAAATACTAATTTATAATTGATTAAATATTGTCCTTTTTGGAATGGGGGCTAATGTACAAAGCCTAATTCTTGTAACAGCACAAATATTTTTTACACTAATACTGCAGAAATGAATTTTCACTTTGAAAAACACAAGCTCTTCCATACTTCACCTCTTTTAGAGTAGATTGGATACAGGCTCATTTAATTTGGCATAGTGATCAAAGAAAAACCCAGGCGCTGAAGCAACTGTTAATTCCTAAAAGTTTACTGCATGTTTCCTGAACACACAATATCATAAAATCTTTCAGTAAATTCACTTTATCACACAAAATACTTATTTTACTCCTTTGTGATATACTCCTACATCAGACCTAGTTTTTCAGCAGTCACACTTTTGGATCCAGCTCTTACACAGCTTACTTCTGTAAAAACACAAACAGTGAAAAGTGCTAAAATCTCAGGGATAGAAGAGTAAGATCCCTTTCACGCTGGGGCTACGCCGTGTTGGTTTTTTGCCGCTTTTTGGCTGCTAGTGGGGCACTCTTAACCCCCGCTAGTGGCTGAACAAAGGGTTAAAAGTGCCCATGTTGCGGCGCTGCCAAATCGATTTGCAGGCACTTCGGCAGCGCTACCTATTCAGGTCTGTGCAGCGGCCGCCATGTAGCAGGCTCCTCTGTGTGTGGATGTGCAGGGAGTCAGGAAGATGTCAAGGGAACCTCTCGATGACTGAACCTGTCGGAGAGCTGTCTGGTCTGGAGTCGACCTGGCCAATCAGAACACGTTTTGGAGGCAGAGCCTTAGGGGCCCTAAGGAAAGGTATACCAATGTCCCTCTAAAAGGGTGAAACAGGAGTGAAACATAGTGGGTTATTTTGATGACACATGTTTCGGGGGCATATCCCCCCTTTCTCAAGTCTGGAAGTTCAATCCTACAGAAAAAATTCTTAGAGAAAAAGTCAGGGAACCAGGAAGGATGAAAAATTTACTGATCTTTAGTACAAACTTTAACAACCATCACAGAGCCGTATAGAAAATAATCAGGATTGGCCCATCCTCTTACAGGATACAAAATTGGAAAAAGTCTTACCTGAAAAACCAAATGTCGGTTTCAGGAAAGAATTCATTTAAAAACGGTGCATCTGTTCTAAAGTAAATAATGAGAAAGTGTAAGTTAGTAAAGCGGCACACACCAGAGAAAATACTCTTTCTACTAAATGTAACTGTAATAATACACTTTCTAGCACAGTATTTTTCTAGTTTTCAGGAAAACTAGAAAGCTAGAAATGTTAAGAATATTATGGCCAAGACGCTTATGTATTATAATCATTTTATATATGCATTTGTTTTGACTATTCCAGGGAGCTGTGATAGGTACTAAAGACATTTTTTTTTTAATTCTACATATCTGATATTGTATATAATTTGGTCCATATTTATATACATACAGTATATACACATAATTTATATTTTATATATTTCTTATGCTTTTAATTTGTTTTATTTTTCTCTGTGTATATTCCTGGAAAACCTCAATATGAACTTTTTTGTACAGTAGCAATATAAGGAACTAGGAAAAACTTGAAAGCATGGGTCAGCTTGTATGTGCTGTTTCTCCTTAGGCCCCTTTAACACTGGCTTTTCGATCAGGTCCACCTGTGGGTTTTTCAGGCGGACCTGATTGGATGCTCCATTTACCTCTATATAGCGGCGGATGTCAGCAGTGATATGTCCGCTGACGCCCGCTGCTATCTGATCCGATTCTGTCCGCGAAATCCAGTCAGATGGTAACACTATTTTCTATCCGTCTGGCGGATCGCATCCGATCGGATCGGATGAAAATGGACAGGCGGTCCATTTTCATCTGATCGCTCCATAGAGGAGCGCAGGGCTCTGACAGGTCCATCTCTGCACAGTGAGTGGAGACAGACCTGTCATCCACCTGCTCAGATGGGATCAATGGATTGATCCCCTGCTGGGCAAAGCAGAGTCCGCCGTGCAGAACGTTCATGTGAAAGGACCCTGTGGGTCTCTCTTTTTCTCTTTTTAATGTCAGAATGGATTTACCACAGAGGTGGCTTGTTTACTATATATTTCCCAATGGTTACTAGAGGAGACGGTAGAAAGATAATCCTGAATCTGCTTTTGTGGTGTACCAGGGACAGCTACAGATGTACTAGCACCTATAAGGGTAATACTGTATGTGACTGCCTAAAGGACTTCCAAAAAAGTGCAGAAAATGGGGAATGCTTATTGACAGTTATCTTGTTAGCATCCCGATGATGTCACTTTGTTGTAAATGAGTCAACTGCTGCATTGTAGCCAAGAGATTTAATAACCCATTTAACCCTAGCCTTATTCGGGTCAATAAACATGTGAGTCAACAGAATCAAAATACAAATCAGTTCAAATGAAAGTAGTAATATATGGGGGCTGAAATACTAAAGACAAATACTGTAGACTGTGCACATTGAAAGTGCAGTTGCACTCTGCAAAGGAATTTGCCCCAGAGCTTAGTAAATGAACTTCACGTTGCAAAGAATACCCAATCACTATGCACAAATTAAGGCACATGTAGCCTTATCTGGCTTTTGTACATTTATATATACTATGCTCTCCTAGGCAAAGGTTTCTATTTTGCGGCCTCTCTTAAATCCCCGGAGACCTTACTGCTTTCTTTAAACATAATCCTATCACCCTATTTAGTTATAATTAATAATGTACCCATCTGTGATTTTTCTGGGTTCTTTTTGTTTTTTGCAAATTTGCCATGCAAATGTTTCAGAACAACTGTCAGGCCTCGTACACACGGCCGAGGAACTCGACGTGCCAAACACATCGAGTTCCTCGGCCAGTTCAGCACTGAAGCCGCCGAGGAGCTCGGCGGGACGAGAGCTCCCATAGAACAACGAGGAAATAGAGAACATGTTCTCTATTTCCTCGCCGAGCTCCTCGTCGGCTTCCTCGGCCGAAAGTGTACACACGGCCGGGTTTCTCGGCAGAATTCAGCCAGAAACTCGGTCGGAAGCTGAATTCTGCCGAGGAAACTGGTCGTGTGTACGGGGCCTCAGACTCATATATAAAGTTATGTTTTCTTTTGTTAACTGATGCAAATCCTCTAAATAAAAAAAGAAAACATGAATACCCAATCACATGCAGGGAAAATAAAAAAAAAGCATAATAGTTGCTTGTACGATTGGATGGTTGAAGTCAGCAAAGCTTCCCCTAATTTTTTAAGTTCCGGAGCAAATTCCCTTTCAGAGTGCAATTGCATTTGCAAAGTGAACAGTTTATTTACTTTTGGTAAATCAACTCTTATATAACTTAAAAAAGTTTGCAGCTTGATAATGAAAATTTGAATAACTTTTACTCCTACACTTTAAATGTATTGCAAAATCCAGTCATATACATTCTTTTGTTTTTTAAAAGAATGTCGGGATAGATTTGTATTTTATCCTTACATATGAGCTATGTAAAACTATCTGTCGGTTTATGAAAACACAGAGGCCCGGATTCAGAAACAACTTACGCCGACGTATCTATTTTTACTCCGCGTAAGTCCACGGATGCGCCTTTGTAACTATGCGCCTTATTCAGCAAACAAGATACGCCTGAATTTTGGCTTAATACGACCGACGTAAGTCTCCTATCTTGGGTGCATATTTACTCTGGCCGCTAGGGGCGCTTCCATTGATTTACGCATCGAATATGTAAATGACCTAGATACGCCGATTCACCAACGTACTTGCGCCTTTCGCAGTAAGCTATGCCGTTTACATAAGGCGTACGTCCGGCGTAAAGTTATTTCACATAAAGCAGGGGTAAGTCATGTTAGGGTATGGACGACGGAACAGCCGTCGTATTTTACGTAGTTTACGTAAGTCGTACGTGAATGGGGCTGGGCGTAGGTTACGTTCACGTCGTAGGCATTGAGCCGTCGTATCTTAGGGAGTATATGCGACGTGATTCTGAGCATGCGCGCGCATGCGCCGTTCGTTCGGCCCTTCATTTACATGCGGTCACGCTTAATTTTAATACAGCACGCCCACTACCTGCCTACTTTGAATTAGGCGGGCTTACGCCGGCCCATTTACGCTACGCCGCCGTAACTTAGGGAGCAAGTGCTTTGTGAATACTGGCCTTGCCTCTCTATGTTATGTCGGCATAGCGCATATGAGATGCGCTACGCCCGCACAAAGATACGCCGCTGTACGTGAATCTGGGCCAGATTTTTCATTAACAAGTCAAGAAAGACCTAGTCAGGGTGCCAACTGCAGTAAAAGCCCTGGACAGTAGCAGAAAAATAGAGTACACAGATCTTAACTTATCACCAACTCATTTGGCATTACTTCCATGTGTTATTTCCAATTTATTCTGATACTTATTTATTTGTTTGCACAACCTCACTGGGAGATCGGATTCCTATAATTTGTGGCTCCTGCAATTTGAGATGTATGAATTCATGAAATTGGCTAAGATTATTGCGTAAAGTTCTATATGTGTATATAATTATTAAATGTGCCAGCTAATTGATGTTAATATTTATGAATTATGCAATGAGGCTATAAACAATGATATCTCGTTGCTGAGCTGCAAATTAAACTAAACAGCTAACTGCAGCTTAGATTGAATTCTGTAAATAGGAGAGCCCCATATTTTTAAATATAGATATTAATGACTATCAATTTGTATCTGTTATAAAAAACCTGTACTGAATGAAATATGTAGGCTTTTTGAAAACATAACATGCCTGGCTGGCACTGACTTCATTACTGTTATGCCACGTACACACAATAATTTTTCAGCATGAAAATTTTTTTGTTTTTAAAAAACGTCATTTAAAATGATCGTGTGTGGGCTGCACATCGTTTTTTAGGTTCTGAAAAACGTCATTTTTTGCATTTTTTAACGTAGTTTTAAACGATGTCGTTTTAAACGATGTCGTTTTAAACGATGTCGTTTTAAACGATGTCATTTTAAACGATGTCGTTTTTCGGGTTGTAAAAAATGATGTGTGTGAGCTAAAACGACGTAAAAACCCTGCTCATGCTCAGAAGCAAGTTATGAGAAGGGAGCGCTCGTTCTGGTAAAACTACCATTCTAACTGGAGTAAGCACATTCATCACGCTGTAACAGACAAAAAAGCGCAAATCGTCTTTTACTAACACGGAATCAGCTAAAGCAGCCCAAAGGCGAATGGAACTTCCCCTTTAAAGTGCCGTCGTACGTGTTGTACATCACCGCGCTTTGCTAGATCATTTTTTTAAAACGATGGTGTGTAGACAACATTGTTTTAATGATGAAGTTGGGAAAACTTCGTTTTTTAGACATACTGAAAAACGACGTTTTCTTTCACGCTGAAAAATGATCGTGTGTACGTAGCATCATAGTCACTGACCTGCAAAAAGAATGTAGCCAGTGGATTCAGAAATATGTTAGAACTACTGATTTGTACACTTGGGGCCAAATCCTCAGCCAGGCGGCGTAACTTAACTTTCAGCAGTTAAGTTACACTGACTTAAAGTTTTTACCTAAGTGCCTGATCCTCAAAGCACTTACGTAAAAATTTCAAGCAGTGTAAGTTAAGTGCCGCCGTCGTAAGGCGTTCCTCCTCTCCGGGGGGCGTTTACAATTTAAATGAGGCGCGCTCCCGCGCCGGCCGTACTGCGCATGCGCGTGACGTCATTTTCCCGACGTGCATCGCGCGAACGTAATTGACGCCGGGCGGCTTTGTGGATTGCGACGGGACACTAAAGTTACGACGGGTGAAAAAAAGACGCGTCGGGAAAACAAATAATTTTAAAAAAAAATGACAGCGTCGCTCGGCATGCATTCCTGAGGGAGAACTCCATGCCAATTTTCAATGAAAAAAACGGCATGGGTTCCCCCTCAGGAGCATACCAGGCCCTTAGGTCTGGTATGGGTTGTAAGGAGACCCCCCTCCGCCGCAAAATTGACGTAGGGGGTCCCCCTACAATCCATACCAGACCCGTATCCAAAGCACGCTACCCGGCCAGCCAGGAAGGGGGTGGGGACGAGCGGGCGCCCCCCCCCCCCTCCTGAGCCGTGCCAGGCCGCATGCCCTCAACATGGGGGGGTTGGGTGCTCTGGGGCAGGGGGGCGCACTGCGGGCCCCCCCACCCCAGAGCACCCTGTCCCCATGTTGATGAGGACAGGACCTCTTCCCGACAACCCTTGCCATTGGTTGTCGGGGTCTGCGGGCGGAGGCTTATCGGAATCTGGGAGTCCCCTCAAATAAGGGGGCCCCCAGATACCGGCCCCCCACCCTAAGTGAATGGATATGGGGTACATCGTACCCCTATCCATTCACCTGGAGGCAAAAAGTAAAAGTTAATAAACACACAACACAAGGCTTTTTGAAATATTTTATTATTCTGCTCCGGACGCCCCCCCTGTCTTCGTTATTAGCTCAATTACCAGGGGGGGCTTCTTCTTCCACTCTCCGGGGGTCTTCTCCGCTCTCCGGGGGTGTTCCGCTCTCCGGGGGGGGCTTCTCCGGACTCCGGGGGGGCTTCTCCGGACTCCGGGGGGCTTCTTCCATCTTCTCCCCTCTTCCGCTCTTGACTCGGCGAACCCCGGTTCTTCTGCAGCTCTCCGGTGCCTTCTTCTTCAGCGCTGGCTGCCTGCTATGTTTGTGTGTTAGCTCGATTTCAAACAGGCAGCCGGCGCGGTCTTCTGTGACGTCAGGGTCTTCTGGTCTTCTGTTCTTCCTATGTTGCCTCGTCGCCTCTTGTCGCTGTAATGATGGAAGCGCGCCTTGCATCACATTTATATAGGCATCGCCGTCCCATCATGCTCCGGTAGGTACCCACGTGGTGGGTGCACGTGGGTAGGCACCCACCACGTGGGTACCTACCGGAGCATGATGGGACGGTGATGCCTATATAAATGGGATGCAAGGCGCGCTTCCATCATTACAGCGACAACAGGCGACGAGACAACATCGGAAGAACAGAAGACCAGAAGACCCTGACGTCACAGAAGACCGCGCCGGCTGCCTGTTTGAAATCGAGCTAACACACAAACATAGCAGGCAGCCAGCGCTGAAGAAGAAGGCACCGGAGAGCTGCAGAAGAACCGGGGTTCGCCGAGTCAAGAGCGGAAGAGGGGAGAAGATGGAAGAAGCCCCCCGGAGTCCGGAGAAGCCCCCCCGGAGTCCGGAGAAGCCCCCCCCGGAGAGCGGAACACCCCCGGAGAGCGGAGAAGACCCCCGGAGAGTGGAAGAAGAAGCCCCCCCTGGTAATTGAGCTAATAACGAAGACAGGGGGGGCGTCCGGAGCAGAATAATAAAATATTTCAAAAAGCCTTGTGTTGTGTGTTTATTAACTTTTACTTTTTGCCTCCAGGTGAATGGATAGGGGTACGATGTACCCCATATCCATTCACTTAGGGTGGGGGGCCGGTATCTGGGGGCCCCCTTATTTGAGGGGACTCCCAGATTCCGATAAGCCTCCGCCCGCAGACCCCGACAACCAATGGCAAGGGTTGTCGGGAAGAGGTCCTGTCCTCATCAACATGGGGACAGGGTGCTCTGGGGTGGGGGGGCCCGCAGTGCGCCCCCCTGCCCCAGAGCACCCAACCCCCCCATGTTGAGGGCATGCGGCCTGGCACGGCTCAGGAGGGGGGGGGGGCGCTCGCTCGTCCCCACTCCCTTCCTGGCTGGCCGGGTAGCGTGCTTTGGATACGGGTCTGGTATGGATTGTAGGGGGACCCCCTACGTCAATTTTGCGGCGGAGGGGGGGTCTCCTTACAACCCATAACAGACCTAAGGGCCTGGTATGCTCCTGAGGGGGAACCCATGCCGTTTTTTTCATTGAAAATTGGCATGGAGTTCTCCCTCGGGAATGCATACCAAATGCCGTCGCTTGAATGGGCCTTTACAAGGTGTGACTAACTTTACACTTTGTAAAAGCAGCCCTAGTTTTACACCAGGCAAACTAACACTTACGGCGTAAAAACTAGGTACAAAAGCTTTGAGGATCGCCCTAAGTGCTAATTTGCATACTAACAGAGGCATTTCGACTCGAAATGCCCCCAGTGGCGGATGCGGTACTGCATCCTAAGATCCGGCAGTGTAAGTCCCTTACAGATGTCGGATCTTCTGCCTAACTTAGGAAAACTGCTTCTGAGGATCAGTTCCAAAGTTAGAACCAGAGATACGACGGCTTACGCCGGAGTATCTCTTTTGTGGATATGGCCCTTGGTCTTTTAGGTCAATGAAGAAAGTATAGTACTTTTTTACATATAAAAACCTCTGTAAGGGTTTTAATTATTTTCAGGGGGTCTCCTTAATCTGATATTGCCATCTAGGAGGAAAGTGAGGGAGAATCTCCAATGCAGTAACTATATCAAACTGATAGGCCTCGTACACACGACCGAGTTACTCGTCGGCCGAAACACATCATTTTTCTCATCAAGTTCCTTGTTAGGCTTGTCGAGGAACTGGACAAGCTTGCTTTGCGTACACACTGTCAAGACAAAATCTCCTCGTTCTCAAGCACGGTGACCTACAACACATACAACGGCAGGGGAAGTTCGATTCCACTGGCACAACTCTTGGGGCTGCTTTTCGCTAATTTCATGTGTTTGCGTGTTAAATAAAAGTTTGGTAAGAGACAATTTGCACTTTTCAGTCTGTTACAGCTTGAAAAATGTGTTATCTCCATTACAAATGCTACTTTTACTCCCGTCTCATACTTTATTCTGAGCAAGCGCGGGTTTCTTAGCATACACACGCTCGAGTTTCTCGTCGAAAACCAGCCCGACGAGGAACTCGACGAGCCAATTTGAGACTCTCGTCGAGGAAATAGAGAACTTGCTCTATTTGTTGCTCGTCGAGTTCCTCGACAGTTTCCTTGATGAAAAATGTACACACTACCAGTTTCCTCTGCAAAAAAGCTCCCCCACCAAGTTTCTTGATGGATTCTGCAGAGGAAACTGGTTGTGTGTACGAGTCCATAGGAGTTCTATGGATCCCCAAACTAGGCATAATGTGTGTTAGAAATAGATATTCCAATACAATTGTTTTTTAGAGCATGGCAAGAGTTTTTATAGAAGTTGTAGCTGTTTATTGTCTCACAGTTTGTGATAGATGTATGATGTTTTGGCTCCAACAAATCCTGTTTTGCTGTATACTCTGCTGAGATAATATACATTATTTATTGTATTTTCTTAAAAAAAAAAAAAAAAACATGTGGTTTTGGCCTGCTATGGATTGGATTAAGCTAAAGAGATGTATCAATTGTGATATGTATTTTGTATGTCATTATCTGTCCTGCAACGCTGCTGGATATTATTTGATTGGACTTATTTTTAGGATAGTGCTAGAAATGATTTGGCTCATCTTCCCTATGAACATAAAAACAAGATTGTTCACCTAAAATATATTTAATATTAGAAAAACTTCTTTAAACAGATCTCTGTATTTTACAGAATTCTCACTGAAGTTAGGAATTGAAGGGATTCATTATATATATATTTATTACATTTTTATAAAGATTCAATAAATGTGTAGAAGAATCTAAAAAAAATGTGAATTACCCTAAATGAAAATGAAAGCTTGAAACAGGCATAGTTTTTCAACATAATCATGGTCCTTTAGTAGAGTACACCTACAAATGTAAATTAGACATTTAAATGGCTTCAAACATGCTTGGGATAAATATAGATCTATACTCGGACAATAAAGTTAACGAAAAACAACCCCCAAAAAAACAGACAAAAATAAATAAACAATAACCAAGAAAATAAAAAATGGGCAGACTCGATGGACTACTCAGTCTTTTTCTGCCATCACTTATCTGTTTCTTATTGTCAGTTGATCTTAAGGGATTGTAACAGAATACTTTTCAAAAACATAGCAAGCTTGGTAATATAGATAAGATAAAATCTTTGAATGGTTTCCATAGCCTGGGTTAAAAGAGTTAATCAACAAATTGTTGCATCTTTCTCTTACAAAATAACAATAACACTTAGAGCCGGTTCACACTGGGGTGGCACGACTTCGGGGGCGAATCGGCAAGGCGTCTCTGACAACTTCAGAGGCGACTTGCAAAATGACTTCTGTATAGAAGTCAATGCAAGTCACCCCGAGTCGCCCCCAAAGTCGTACATGAACCTTTTTCTAAGTCAGAGCGACTTGCGTCGCTCCTATTAAAACGGTTCTATTGAATATAATGGGACGCGACTTGTTAGGCGGCTGAGTTGCCTGACGAGTTGCCCCAGTGTGAACCGGCTCTAACATTGATTTTGGAATATGTAGAGAATAAACGATTATACATTTTTTAATAACGATGTTAGAAAAGTGTCTTAGGTTAACCTGAAATTTCACTATACAGAGACATTAATACCATTAATGATTAGTAAGATTATCCCCTCTGCACAAAATGTACCGTACTTTAACACATATTTATGTCTTGCATTGGATTAGTGTACTATAACTAAACTTTATAGGAGGATTGTTCTTTGTAAATTTAATCTGAACTCTAGGCACATTTTTAACCACTTTCCTACCAGGGCAATTTAAACTTTTTTTTTTTTTTTTTTTTGCACACATGATAAAATCTGCTTTTTTTTTTTACTATAAATTATTGTAACACCCCCCCCCCCCCCCTAAAAAATGTTATTTCTGAAAGCAGATATCAAACATGTATTTTCAGGGGAAAAATACACTAAAAATGAATTGTATCACATACACAGCTGAGGTTGAGAACTTTATTTAACCACTTGACTCCCATGCTGTTTATAAACGTACATTGGTAGACGAATAGTAAATGACTTACAAGCTAAAACTTGATGCTATTTCATTCTTGTATAGTATGCTCATTGTAAAATTTAATTTTAACAGGCATGCCATGACTTAGCTTGTGTACAAAACACCTTGTTTGTGAGTTTAGGTCTTAGTGTTAGGAGTGAAAATAAAATTATGTGAGGAAGACAGATGGGGGGTTATTTACTAAAACCGGAGAGTGCAAAATCTGGCACAACTCTGCATAGAAACCAATCAGCTTCCAGGTTTTACTGCCAAAGCTTAATTGAACAAGCTGAAGTTAGCTGATTGGATACGATGTACAACTGCTCCAGATTCCGAGCGCTCCAGTTTTAATTAAATCTACACTATGATGTGAAAGACCTCCAGCCCTGTTCAGCGATGGTTGCCTCAGTTTGATGTAAACGGCTTCTTTCAAGTCCCATGTGTACCAGTTGTCCTCTCTATCCAAAATGTGCATCTCATTGTCCTCAAAATTATGCCCCTTTTCCTTAAGTTTTAGGGAAACTGTCTTAACTTGCTGAATTTTCCCTAATGTTGGTTAAAGAAAATACAATTTAATCCAGGTATTCATTAATACATTTTTTTTAATGTTTTTACATAGAACTAGCGGGGGCCTAGAAAAGTTTGTAATGGCATACTCAACGCTGTATCCTGGCCTAGGCCAACAAGGCCCAGGCCTAGAGCAGCACTTTGCAGGGGGGCAGCATGGAAAGAGTCCCTGCCGGCTTGCACTACACTGTTAGTGTGGTGCCAGTCTTATGGGGCGGACTGGGCTGAAAGGCAAATTAGTCTAGCGCCCCCATGAAGTGGCCACACTGCTTCCAGTATACGGCATTCTGCAACTGTGTGTGTGGGGGGGATGGGCGCTGCTTCTAATTTTGACTGTCCTATCATCCTGGACCACAAACCTTCCTCACTGTGCTATATGTTTTCTGCTGCACCATTCGCATGGTTATATCTTCTTAGTCCTCTCCAAAAAATTCTCAGAAATTTGTGCTAAAAGTAAAACAGGCAGCACTTTTTTTTTTTTTTGGATAGAGTAAGGGAGGGTTATAGCCCCTGACAGTTAATTTTTTTTACTATCCCTGTACCATTGCAGAGATTTCACTTCCTGCCCCATAGCCAAACAGAAAGTGAGAGGAAATCTATTCAAATTAGGGGAATCCATCCCCCCCAGGCCCTCAGAACTAGTGTCTCCACTCGGAAATTTCAGGGCGGGTCTTAAACATAAAGAGGTGTGTTCTTGACAGGAAGGGGCGTGTCATATTTAAATTAGGGCAGCACAAAACCTAAATACACTACTGGGCATACTACATTAATCTTTTTTTTTTCAAGTGGGAAAATGTCTGTAGGCAAATTAGCTGAGCTCTTATTTCAGACATTGACAACAATTAGTGTTTGCCTTTGGCCTGCTTTAAAATCTTTAGTATTTCACATGGTTATAGTGTTTTAGCACATGACTCTATTGAAGTCAATAGCAGACCAATGTTAAAAACATTTCTGGCTATTTTCTAAAGGTATTAAGACAAGCATTGCTAAACACATGATATGGTGGGCCAAAGCAAAAAAGAAAATAAAAAATTCAGTTTGGCTAGGATGGGATGATTTTGAAATGTTAAACCCAGCATTTTACTGCCATTATGTACAACCCCCAAACATTATATATTTTATGAAAGCAGAGGCACTGGAGCATAACATTGTGGTTGTGGTGATTATTTCATGTTGCACAATATTTGCACATCCATTTATCAAATGCACATTATTAAGAAAATACACTTAAATGAATGTTAGTGCATACAAACATAATACATTAACCAATTTATTTGATAAAATATAAAAGATGATGTTGCGTTGAGTAAATAGATACCAAACATGTCAAGATATACAAATCTGTGAATTAGGGACAAACTATGGTATTTACAATTGTCAAAGGCGATGCTTTAACAGCTTTTACAGGTTATCATTTTAGAATTAAATGTGAGATATGGTGCTAGAATTATTACTCTCACTCTGATGTGCAAGTTTTCATTTGCACATGAGGGTGGGAGGAAGCCACGAGTTCTGGTAAGGGACCCAAGAAGAGGAGGTTTCGGGGCTGCACAGAGCAGGTAAGTATAACATGTTTTGTATTTAAAAAAAATGCCCTAAGGGTTATAATCACTTTAAACATTTTTTTCACTGGTACAGTACATGTCCTCCAGGCTGCTGCCCAGTTTCTCATTACCTTAGTTTTACAATCCCTTTCCTGTTAGCACAGCAAATGTGCATTACTAATTTCTAAGATTTGGCTCCTGTTGATTATAGTGGGGTAAAGATTCAGAATCTGAACTTCAATCATGTTTGCCGAACCTGCATCAAACCGAACCCAGATATGTTAGGCTCTTCCCTAGTAGTGATTACGCACAGCATTATATTCTGCTACATTTTATAGGCAAAAAAAAATTAAATACACTAATATATATATATATATATATATATATATATATATATATATATATATATATATATATATATATATATATATATATATATATATATTCAAAAGGGGTTTGCTGTGCTTAAAATGTATTTAGAAAATACATTTTACAAAAATATCCTATGCTGGCTTAGATTCATTGATGATGTGGTTGCTATGTGGGGAGGCGACATTTGTACCTTATCTCTTTTTCTTGATCATCTCGGTTATCTTATACTGGATTTACAAATTAATATAGTCATGAGCAGAACCAAAATTTAATTTTTAAAAAACCTGTTAAAAATTCAGGGTGATTCTTTAACCACTTCAATACTGGACATCCCCGCCCTTCCTACCAAAGCCAATTTCCAGTTTTCAGCGCTATCACGGTTTAAGCCCTGGTTCACACTGGGTACGATTTGGAACGATTTGAGATGCGATTTGACATGTCAAATCGCATCTCAAATCGGCGGCAATTGTCGGCAATGGCACTGTCCTAATCAGTGCGACGCCGCATCTGCGATTTCAAAAAGTAGTTCCTGTACTACTTTTTGCGATTTCGGGCCGCGATTTACATTAAATTGCGGCCGAAATCGTGGCAAAATCGCGGCCGTGAAATCGCATTTTACCGCGATTTTGAATTCGCAGCAGTATGAACCTAGGCTAAATGATAATTGCGTCGTCATGCTACACTGTACCCAAACATCACTTTTAGCAACTTGTTCCCACAAATATAGCTTTCTTGTGGTGGTATTTGATCACCTCTGGGAGTTTTTATTTTTTTCGAAACAAATAAAAAAAGACCGCAAATTAAAAAAAAAACATTTCTTTGTTTCTGTTATAGAATGTTGTAAATAAGTAAGTTTGGTCATTGATAAGGCTGCACTGACGGGCACTGATAAGGTGGCACTGATGAGCATGGATGAGGTGGCACCAATGAGGTGGCACCAATGAGGTGGCACTGATGAGGTGGCATTGATAGGCATTGATGATGAGCACTGATATGCGACACTAATGGGCACTGATAGGCAGCACTGATGGGCACTCATAGGCGGCACAGATGGGCACTCATAGGTGGTACTGATGGGCACTGATAGGCGGCACTAAAAGGCTGCACTGATGGGTACTTATGGGTGGCACTGACAGGCACTGATAGGTGGGCACTGATGAGCACAGATGGGCCCTGATAGATGGCACTGATGGACACTGATGAGTGGCACTGATTTACAATGATAGATGGCACTGATGGGAATCGCTGCTATTGAGGCACTGGCAGGTATTGCTGGTGGGCACTGATTGGCATTATGTGTGGACACACATTGGCATCACTGATGAACAATCAGCACAGACCCCCCTGTCAGAGGAGCAGCCAATCAGCTCTCCTCTACTTGCGTCTGTCATACGCAAAAGAGGAAAAGCCGATAAACGGCTCTTCCTGTTTACACCATGATCAGCCGTGATTGGACACGGCTGATAACGTGGTAAAGAGTCTCCGTCAGAGACTTTTTACCTAGATCGGAGTTGCGGTGTATCAGACTGACACGCCGCAACAACAAGCGCTGCGGTGTTATCCGGTCAGGTAAACACAACCACTTTCCCGCCGTCATTTTGCTATATGGCGGGCGGCAAGTGGTTAATCGGTGATTTGTATGTTTAACCGACAGACCGCAATCAACTTTTACGCTTTAAGATTTTTAAATCTATTACCAGGAGCCAATTTTTTCCATGTAACTAAAATAGTGAGTAACACAGCAGATCAGGATAAATGATTACATGAGATGGAGGAAAACCTTGCACAGTGAGGTTATCCTTCTGATTTGGTTAAAAGGGAACATAACAGTTTATTGTGTTCTAGAAAAATGACTTCTTTACCTAGAAGAATACACTTTTTGTTTCTTAGTTCTATCCTCTTTCCACTCATATATATTATATCATCAAAAAACTTTGGTCCATTCTGAGTAGCAATTATCCTACCATTCCTGAATTCAGTACTCCCCCCTTGCCTTCATACCGACGGGGTAGAACCTTACAAAATAGAATTGTCAGAACAGATGAGCATTCAATGTAATTCTATGATTAAAGGCAGATTTTTCTCCCACCCACATTGAGGTGATAACATTGGGATCAAAGGCTTTTAACTTGTCAATCATCATATGTGATATATATCATAAATGCCCTTGTGGATTAATTTATGTGGAAGAAACAACCCAAAAAAATCAAAGACCGAATTACCCATCATAAATACTCGATCAGGGACAAATTAGTGCAATTGTCACTTACAAGACATTTTATTGAAGAAGGACACACAATTTTCCAACTTAAATTTATGGTGATCAATGGGATAAATTGGAATAGGAGGGGAGGAGATTAGGAAATGGAAACAAGAGGTGCAGTGGATCCAGAGGCGGCTTTAGGCTTTGTGAGGCCTTAGGCAAAACTTGACATGGGGCCCCCCCACTCACACCCATGATGGGGAAAATAATTCAAGGACAAGAGCCTCTTCCCCACAACCCTGGACGGTGGTTGTGTGGGGGTCTGCGGGCAGCAGGCTTATCGGAATCTGAAAGCCCCCTTTAACAAGGCGGCCCCCCAGATCCTGCTCTTTAATAACTAAGGGGCGGTGGCCACCCGGTGAGGTCACCTGGTAAACCCGCCCCTTGTGACGTCATTGACTGAGGGCATGCTGGGTCATTGACGTCACAGGGGGTGGTGTCACCGATATTCACTGGTTGTTAGGGACGCTGGCGGCCCAGCTCCTGAGTCAGGGCTCTTAACGCTGCCTGAGCACAGCAGCGTTAAGGTCTCCTGTCTCTCAAAACTGGGGTAATGTATTGGGTAAATTAGGTGGCCGCGAGGCCCCTGTGAGTTCTAGGCCTTAGGCGACCGCCTAATTTGCCTAATTAAAGAGCCGCCTCTGAGTGGATCCATTGTTTGGATACATTGCAACCAAAAGGTCTTAAAGTGTTACTAAACCCCAAGACCCTGCATTCATTATATGTATATACCGGTCTCCCACAGTACACAGAACATGGAAATGCAATTATTTTACCAAATATAAACAGCTAAATACTGTACCTTTTCTCATCAGCAGTTAGAGCAGTCTCATGACTTCAATGAGAGTCTGGTTAAAGCTTGTAGAAGGAGTTTTATTTCTCCCATGATTTTCCAATGAGAATGAAAGATCCCTGACCCTCTGTCTGGACAGTGCTGATTGCCCTGTACTGATCACATGCACTCTCCCAAGAAAAGAAAAATACTCTCTAGCAATAAATTCCAAACTGAGCATGTGCAGCCTGTCCCCTGGCTCTGTAAATAACAGGTTATTTTGTGCAGACAGTGGAAGAAAGGGAGGATCAAAGGAGACAGGATCGAACAGCTTTTTTCCACAATGCAGAGGATTAAAGTGGTTGTACAACCTGTACAACCACTTTTACCTACAGGTAAACCTAGATTAAGTCTTACCTGTAGGTTCTGGAAATATCCCCAAAACCTCAATGGTTTAGGAGATATTTACAATCTAGAGCACTTTAGAAATGGCGATCGTGCCGTTTCTAAAGGAGGTCATGCCGTGACTGGCGGCTCCCTTGCACATGTGCGGGAGTGATGTCACACGACTTTGGCCAGTCACAGAGCCGGAGTTCATGGCCCCGGAAGGAAGAGGGGTGAAGATGGACGCTCGCTGCTAGTGGGGACAGCAGTGACATCCCAGGCTTCGGTTTCAGGTAAGTGACACATAATGGGCTACTATGTGATGCATAGTAGCCTATTGTGCTTTACCTTTGCAGGGAAATAAAGAGGAAGTAAAACCCGGGTTTAAACCAGGAAGTAAACCAGGGTTTACTTCCTCGTTAACCCCTTAGGTTCCACAGTGAGTATAACAAGCATGCTTTACTGCATATACACACTGATTTTACTGTTGTGGATTTAGTAACACTTTAACTCTTATTTCAGTCTGTATGTTTTTGTATAGATTTTTTCTCTTGTATGGTATGCTTATTTTGATATTCATCTGTCACTTGTTGACTCATTTTTTTCTTCTTTGTCTTTTTTTGAGACCATATTATTTAATTATATATATTTTTTATATCAGGTATTTATTCAGGAGTTCTCTATGTGGTGTTGGCTCCATATTATAAGCATGTATGATGTTATTTAGTGATATAGCTTTAATTGTTAGAAAATTGATTAATTCATTTTAGATTAAATGTTGGGTATATAAATGTGAACTGTTGTAAAATTATTCGTTAGCAATATAGCCCTGTAACTGTTGTGATGGAATGATTTTGACTATTTTTGGATGTTTTTATAAATTTCACTTTCTAAATACTTTTTAAGTGCAGCAATCCCCTTTTGAGTTTGTTATATGGGATGGGCAGAATGCAATGCACTACGAAAATCAGAGTTGTGCTTTTCACCACACCTGTCTTAAATGAATATATACAGTATATATATATATTTAACAGCTGAATAAAGCCACTTTATGTTAGCTGGACTAGGACTAAGAAAGGGCTAGGATGGCTCAAATCATCCTCTCTCTCTTTTACATAATGGCCTGGATTCACGTAACACTTACGCAGCGTATCTCGAGATACACCGCGTAAGTGTAAATGTGCGCCGTCGTATCTATGCGCCGTACCCATAGACCTAGATACGCCTGAAAATAGGCTTCCTCCGATCGATGTAACTTTCCTACGCCGGCGTATCTTGGGCGCATATTTACGCTGGCCGCCTCATTGCAAATATGCAAATGAGGGAGATACGGCGATTCATGAACGTAGTTGCGCCCGGCGCATAATATACGTCGTTTACGTAAGGCGTACGTCCGGCGTAAAGTTATTCCACATATAGGAGGCGCATCCCATGCAAAGGTATGGACGACGGAACAGCCGTCGTATTTTACGTCGTTTACGTAGTACTACGTGAATAGGGCTGGGCGTAGGTTACGTTCAGTGATTCGACGTATCTTTGGTGTTCGTTCCGACGTGATTCTGAGCATGCGCACTGGGAAGCGTCCATGGGACGGCGCATGCGCCGTTCGTTCGGCCCATCATTTGCATGGGGTCACGGTTCATTTAAATGGATCACGCTCACCTTCCACCTACTTTGAATTAGGCGGGCTTACGCCGACGATTTTACGTTACGCCGGCGCAACGCTGGGAGCATTTGCATTGTGAATTGGGTGCTTGCCTCTCTGCTTTACGTCGGCGTAGCGCATATGAGATGCGCTACGCCCGCCTAAGAATGCGCCGATCTACCTGAATCTGGCCCAATATGTTTTTATCCAATATGTAAATGCAGTCTTCTTTCTTTCTTATCCATACCATCCCAAGATCCAGGATCCAGCTAGCTGACCCCTAAAAAATGTTTTTCCATTGTCACCTCCATGGGTGGTTAATTAGACTTCCTGAGAGACTGCTCTTCCAGAGGTATAAAGAAAATAGTTGTCAATAGTAACACCTATTTTATATATTACAGATTCAAGGATTCAACATCAACAAAAACCTTTTCTCTTATGCAAGTGACTGCTCATCATTTTTTACTCCAGCCATTTGGATGGGTCTTGTGTCGGGTATTATCCTGTTGTGGATCTTGGCATATGGAATTTTCATGATTATGCAACTAACAACAAATGATAAATTTGATGACCCTAAAGGCCCAGCATTGTCGGTTCCTCAAGGAGATTAGAATTTTAGCCTTGTTCTTTTACAGTGAATATATCCATGTGCGAGTTCTGCACAATGTGTGTCCATTATTAAATTATTAAATGATTAAATAATTTTTCTGCTCCAAAGCAATTCAACAATCAAATGAACACTGAGAGCTATAATACTTCAATTCACGACTCACTGGTGTTTATAAACATCCAACAACTTACTCCACAAAGAAACTGATAAGGAAAAAGTAATGTTGAGCTATTGCTGAAGGAACATCATTACCTTGATATTTGTCTCATGTCTTATTGCCTTGTCTAATATTTGAAATTGATTTTTTTTATTATAAGCCAATAATAACAAGTTGACTATTTCTAAACACAAATTCACACGCTTTCCCATGCCATGTTTTCCTATGACCATGTAAAACTTAGATCCAAGAGTCGACGGCCCTTATGGTCAGGGACCATATGATAAGTTTTTGTTGAAGCAAGAATGCAAAGGGATTTACTAAAGGAAACAAAATTGTTACTAAGCAGAGTAAATGTTCACTTAGCTTAGTAAAGAAAGTGAAGCTATATTCACGTTGAATACCCAATAATGTATGAGGCGGGAAATAAAAATAAAAAAACTGTTTTTGCTTGTACGTGATTGAAGGCTTCACCTTATTCACTAAGCTAAGCATGCATTCACTCTGCAAAATAAACATCCACTTAAATTTTTTTAAATATGCTAAGGCCCATTAATTTTGCAATATGTGCGTTATCATGCTTTACATTTTTTCCTGTAAACTACAATGTTTTTGTAATGCACTGCAGCCAGGTGCAAGACTTTTTATAGTGACAGAATGCAGGACACAAAATGCAACTTTTTTCAGTGTGCAGGTGTGAAACGAAGCTATAGGACATAAGAAAAATGCCATGTTTTTGCATTGTAAACAGCACAGTAACACTTTACTAGAATGAAAGGCTTTAAAATTCTGAGCACAAAAGTGAATGAAAAGTATACCACTCTTGTTCATAATTTATATTCTTTAGACCAATGGTGTCCATGGCCTGGCATTACCCAGTGGTCTGGTACTTGCAAATAGATATCCAAATCCACAACGCTAAATAAATAAAAAGAACACAATACAATTCTTTCAATCTAACCAAATGTGCTGGCTATTTTCAGATATGTTAGCATTAAATTATAAAACAATTCTAAATAAATGTTGTAATGGCTTACCCAGTGAGCAGTATTATTGCCTTTTTATTTATATCAGTCTATTGGTTTACTTTGTCTACTTAATGCACACATTAAAGCGGGAGTTCACCCGAATTTTTTTTTTTAACATTAGATTGATGCTCATTTTGTCAAGGGTAGTTTTTTTAAAATCGAAGCAATACTTACCGTTTTAGAGAGCGATCTTCTCCGCCGCTTCCGGGTATGGTCGTCGGGACTGGGCGTTCCTATTTGATTGACAGGCTTCCGACAGGCTTCTGATGGTTACATACATCGCGTCACGAGTAGCCAAAAGAAGCCGAACGTCGGTGCGGCTCTATACGGCGCCTGCGCACCGACGTTCGGCTACTTTCGGAAAATCGTGACGCGATGTATGCGACCGTCGGAAGCCTGTCAATCAAGTAGGAACGCCCAGTCCTGCAGCCCATACCCGGAAGCGGTGAAGAAGATGCATCTCTAAAATGGTAAGTACTGCTTCGATTGTAAAAAAAACACCCGATTCCCCTTGACAAAACGAGCCTCAATCTAATGTAAAAAAAAAAGGTTTTTGGGTGAACCTCCACTTAAACCACTTCCTGCCTGGCCTATTCATATAATACAGCTGGGTGGGTGCTTTGTTGTTTCGGGTAGACATCATATGACAGCCTCCCGTTCACGTGCCTTGCTGCACTCTGGCTCGCACAGTAGCACACACTGTTACTGTGGACACAGTGGATCACAGTGCTCGGTACTGGACCACTGTGATTAGCCCAGTTACCATGTGATCACTGTGACCAATCACAGTGATCACATGATTACAGGGAGCCAACTGTCATGGATGGATTTCATTCATGATAGCATTGCTTACTATTGTGATCTCTGTGATCGGTCACTGTGATCATATGATATCTGTGCCAATCACAGCAACCCTGTACCACGTGATACCTGTAGCCAATCACAATGCTCACAAGAGTAAACAATGAGTCATGAATGAAAGCCATTCATGAAAGTTAAAAATTATTGCACTTACAGTGATTATCACAGCTAGCATCGTAGTAAAGTGTCACTATGGTTATACTGCACTTTTTTCCTTTTTTAAATACTGTCACAAGTCAGTGTCCCTAATCACTGCCACACACTCACAGTATCGCTAATCACCACTATACCAGTCATGTTGTCCCTCATCACTGCCACACCAGTTATAATGTCCCTGATCACTGACACACTGGTCATATTGTCCCTAATCGCTGCCACCCAGTTACAGTATCCCTGATCCTGGCCACACCAGTTACAGAGTTCCTGATCCCCATCACACCAGTTACAGTGTCCCTGATCATCGTCACAGCAATTATAGTGTCCCTGAAAACCATCATAGCAGTGATTGTGTCCCTATAAGGGGTTGTTCATATGTGTGATGCTCTCTAAAGCACCATCCATGTTTGGATCGCTCTACAGAGAGCATTTGACTGGCAGTGAGGAGGCATTGTATTGTCTCCTCACCACCTGTTTTAACCCATTGGACCCTGCACAAAAATCCCATTTACTTGAATGGTTCATGATTGATGGGCGTACATAGGGTATAATTCCTTCCACAGCTGCGAAGCAAAGCATCACAGCCACAGCAGGTGTACACCCCCAGCCACTGCCTCTGCAGCTAAAGGAGGTAGTGGTTTAGGGGTGGCAAAAGAGCAGCTTAACCACACGGTTTTAACACCCCAAAACAGCGTCACTAGAATTAGTGTTCCCAATTTGCCTGTTTGTTGACCACTTGTCTGCCTGTTGCCTGGACCGATCCTTTGCCTGTATGCTGACCATTTCTGCCTGCCCCTGAACTGACCCACCTGCACATCTGATTGACTGTGATCCTCCAAGACACCAGTCCCATGTATCCCCCGCAGACAACTGCATTCCTCAGACCACAGGAAACTTTTTGTTCTTTCTTTCTTTAACTTCCGGTACTTCCTGGCCAGCGAACATGGCATCCCTGGGGGCAGCTATGTACCAGTATGCTAGGCTTGCTTGGCTTATAGGAGCAAGGACTACTATAAGTGGAACTAAACTAAGCTATAGTCCCTCAATCACTCATACAGAGGTGACTATTGCAATACATTGGCTTTAATACAATTGGCTAATTTATGTGATACACAATATACAATTTCTGATACAGCCCCCCTCCCCTTGCACAGTACACAGCCCCCAATTCAGTATACAGCCCCCTCCCCAGTACGCAAGGGAAGCTCAGTGTACGTTCAGTAGAAGGCTGCGAGTAGGCAGGTAAGTATGTGTTATTGCAGAAGAGACATAGCATGTCTATTCAGCAAGAGCTGCGGGGTTATGAATACATGGGCCCAAAGGCCTGGGTATATACATAAGTGCAGTAACAGTCAACAATCATATTTATTTGTAAGGACTAGGTACAACAACACAAGGTAAAATAGAAACCATCGGATAGTAAAGATTTCAACAAGAAGATGGGTGTTACATCTTTATGGCCAGGGAACCCTAGGCCATCAGGTAAAACAAAACCAAGTCTAAACTGTATAAAATGTGAGTTGAGCTGGAGTCTTGAGACCGGAGGGAAGGGTCAGAAAAACGCCTAAAGCAATTATTTACCAATGGAAAGAACAAGGATATGTGACTTTATTTATGAATAAAAGCACCTGCAAGGCTGACAGTCCTGCTGACAGCCTAGGTTAGGACTAGTGGTCTGACTAGAGGGAGAAGGGCAGGGGGGTGGGACAGGGAGGGGGGAAAAAAGAGGGTGAGGAGAGGTTGAGAGATGTAAAGAGGGAGAGATAAAGAAGGAATAGAGGGAGGGGCATAGTCAAGAGGGGAGGATGGTATGCCTCCTACCCACCCCCCAACAACGGCCTACCTGCGAGTGTCAGGAAATCTTCATGATGTGTGTGTTAATGTGAAAATACTGCTTGCAGCTTTTAAGTTGAGTTTAGTTCTGCTTTTTGAAAAAGATTACAAACTTTTTCACTTGTTGGGGAAAGGATATATTTGTGGTCTCCTATTTCTTTGGAGAGATTTTAGTTCACTTTCTGTTGAGACCGAACTGACCGGAAATCTCTCTAGTGGGGTGAGAACTTATTATTACTGTTTCTTTAGCTCTCCTGTGGCAACTGTTCTTCTTGTTTCTTTTATTGCTTTCACAGGCTCAGGAAGTGAGATGAATGTTGTCAAAGACATTTACTATCCCCAAAACTATTCTAAACAAAAAAAAGTTTTGATTAGAGATGAGCAATAAAGCATTGAAACAGAGTCAAACATTTTCAGAAGCACAATTCAAAACTTCTTATGCACATAGTCAGATACAAAGGCTTCAGATCATTCCTATTCTTGTTATAATTAGCCTTGAGCATTCAGCCTATGTTCTGTATTCCATTTCATACAATCACAGGGCATCAGTAATTTAAATCTTACATTGAATAAAAGTGGGTTGTGAACTGGAATGCTGCCACACTCTCTTTTCTCTTTATAAACTTTTTAAGGATACGCTGTCACCAGTTAGAGAAAAGGGGAAACTGCCGCTCTAGGTGAGTGCACTCAGCAATCAGTGTCCTTTCAGAAGCGTGGGTGCAGGCAATGCACAAAGGGAAGACTGGAGAAAAAGACTGGACAGCCGCACTTCCACGAAATTCTTAAAATGTTGCTTTTAATAGTAAAAAATGGAAACACCACTACAAGTCACAGCAGACAGTGGGGTGGATAGCTGACGCATTTCGCACTGGGGTATCAGCGCTTAGTCATAGCTAAAACAAAAATTATACACATCTCAAATATATACGCACCTAAACCAAACCTGAACCAGTCATGTGATCCACCTTCACCTGTGGCCAACCATCGCTAATGAGGAGGGATGGTAAAAAAACAATCAATGGTGATCACCTGAGAGGCAGGTTCACATCAGTGGTGAAGTATAACACACATATATGTAAAAAGAACCCAAAGCTACAATAAGAAATAAGATGGAAAAGGTAAAAAACGGTGAACAAGCCAAGTGCAAGATGTATATGAAACAGACACAAACCTTCAATTAAACAAAAAATCATAAATAAAATCTGGTGACAATAAATATACAAATATGACTAAAGTACAATACGTGATATAGAGCAGTGTTTCCCAACTCCAGTCCTCAAGGCACACCAACAGGTCATGTTTTCAGGATTTCCCTCAGATGAAACGGCTGTGGTGATTACTAAGGCAGTGAAACTGATCAAATCACCTGTGCAAAATAATGGAAAGCCTGAAAACATGACCTGTTGGTGTGCCTTGAGGACTGGAGTTGGGAAACACTGATATAGAGCAATGTCATTAAATGCAAATATAAGTGCATGTGTCTCTATTCGACATATAGATCAACATTAAAATAAAAAAATTAGAGAGTCCTGTGCATATATGTGCAAATATAATGGGCATCAAAATTGAGTCACATTGTGTAGCAGGAAACTCAAATGTTGTAATCGGAAAAAGGACAATGAGTAGAAGAAAGTGATATAAAGACAGCTCTAAATAATGTGTAAACATGGGATTGTGTATATTTATCGGTGACTATAGTGACGCTCACATGAAGAGCTATAATAAAATGAGGTGTGTGGTGTGCGGTTCAAGATCCTATTGACTTAATAGGTCAAATACACACTAATCAGAAAAAAGTAGTAGTGACGAGTGTATAGAAGAGATGAATTTAGGTAATCAGTGTGTGTGTCCATATATCCAGAAACGCAGTGGAGATCGAAGGCAAAATGGACTAGGGAGGTACAAAAATGAGTATAACTCCCATAACATTGCCCTAAATGCCCACCGTGTGTTATTATTCAGAACATGTGCTGTAATAAAAAGGCCTAAGCAAGGTTTTTAGGTCAAAAAAATATATTAAATATTGGATGTTGAAAACTTCAAAGTTGTCAATCATGAGGCCATCATGTGGACTAGACATCATATAGAACAACAGAGGCAACACTTACACACTAACCCTTCACATATCTTCTTGATGGCCTCATGATTGACAACTTTGAAGTTTTCAAGATCCAACCTTGCTTAGGCCTTTTTATTACAGCACATGTTCTGAATAATAACACACGGTGGGCATTTAGGGCAATGTTATGGGAGTTATACTAATTTTTGTACCTCCCTAGTCCATTTTGCCTTCGATCTCCACTGCGTTTCTGGATACATGGACACACACACCGATTACCTAAATTCATCTCTTCTCTCACTCGTCACTACCACTTTTTTTCTGATTAGTGTGTATTTGACCTATTTAGTCAATAGGATCTTGAACCGCACACCACACACCTCATTTTATTATAGCTCTTCATGTGAGCGTCACTATAGTCACCGATAAATATACACAATCCCATGTTTACACATTATTTAGAGCTCTGTCTTTATATCACTTTCTTCTACTCATTGTCCTTTTTCCGATTCCAACATTTGAGTTTCCTGCTACACAATGTGACTCAATTTTGATGCCCATTATATTTGCACATATATGCACAGGACTCTCTAATTTTTGTATTTTAATGTTGATCTATATGTCGAATAGAGACACATGCACTTACATTTGCATTTAATGACATTGCTCCATATCACGTATTGTACTTTAGTTATTTTTGTATATTTATTGTCACCAGATTTTATTTATGATTTTTTGTTTAATTGAACGTTCGTGTCTGTTTCATATACATCTTGCACTTGGCTTGTTCACCGTTTTTTACCTTTTCCATCTTATTGCTTATTGTAGCTTTGGGTTCTTTTTACATATATGTGTGTTATACTTCACCACTGATGTGATCCAGCCTCCCAGGTGATCACCATTGATTGTTTTTTTACCATCCCTCCTCATTAGCGATGGTTGGCCACAGGTGAAGGTGGATCACATGACTGGTTCAGGTTTGGTTTAGGTGTGTATATATTTGAGTTGTGTATCATTTTTGTTTTAGCTATGACTAAGCGCTGATACCCCAGTGCGAAACGCATCAGCTATCCACCCCACTGTCTGCTGTGACTTGTAGTGCTTTTTCCATTTTTTACTATTAAAAGCAACATTTTAAGAATTTTGTGGAAGTGCGGCTGTCCAGTCTTTTTCTCCAGTCTTCACGCTGTCACCAGTGGTGGCCCATCCATGGTGGACGCATGGGCGCAGCCCCCCCAGGCAGTCACAAAAAAAGGCCCTTTTAAAAAAGGTCCTTTAATGCACTGTGTTCGAGCGCCGGACACAGTGCTCTATGGGAAGCGTGATGACTATGCTTCATTTGCAAGGTTTTGATCTGCCTTGTGGCGCAATGCAGTGTGCCGGAATACTTCAGACCTGTAGTATTACTATGGGTGCCTAGGCATTGCTTTCCCTCTGAGTTGCAACATCACTTCCGGTTTCCCTGTGCCAGTGATAAACCGAAATTGACGTCAGCAGCTCCGTGGAACGCATGGCCCGAGCGGAGCTTTTTATTCATGAATTGGTAAGACAGCACACAGCCCTCCCTCCTCTCTACACTGACTCTTCCATCCAAGCCTGGAGCATGGGCAGCTATGGTTGGCAGGCTAGCCTTGCAGAATTTCCCTGAGCTGCTGCACATGAAGAAGCAGGGGGACACGCCCCTCAAGTCATTGTCCCAGCAACTGGCTCCTTAGCCCAGCAACAGCAGACAAGTCCTCTGATCATGAGGTGTCCAGGCAGACAGTGCAGGTGGTGAGTACAGTCCTGTCTATGTACTACAGGTCATTGGGCTGTCACAGCCTGTATAGATATAACCTCATGAACGCTAGGGGGCACAAGGTGTACAAGGGCACACTGTGTTCCAGCAATGTGATGTGATGTTCATTGATGATGTGATCATTGAAGATCAGTAGTGGGATGATGATCAGTGATGCAATGTGATGATAATCAATGATGTGAACAGTGATGAACAGTATGCTGTGATTCTGGACTGTATACTCTGCTGTGAGTCTGGGCTGTATACTCTGCTGTGATTCTGGACTGTATACTCTGTTGTGAGTCTGAGCTGTATACTCTGCTGTGAGTCTGGCCTGTATACTCTGCTGTGATTCTGGGGCTGTATACTCTGCTGTGTGTCTGGACTGTATACTCTGCTGTGATTCTGGGCTGTATGCTCTGCTGTGAGTCAAGGGCTGTATACTCTGCTGTGATTCTTGGGCTGTATACTCTGCTGTGATTCGGGGGGCTGTATACTCTGCTGTGATTAAGGGCTGTATACTCTGCTGTGAGTCTGGGCTGTATACTCTGTCCTGTGGTGCTGGGGCTGTATACTCCATCCCGTGATGCTGGGCTGTATACTCTGCCCTGTGAGGCTGGGGCTGTATATTCTGTCCTATGATGCTAGGCTGTATACTCTGTCCTGTGATGCTGGGGCTGTATACTCTGTCCTGTGATGCTGAGCTGTATACCCCTGACACTATGAGTGGAAGCAAGTGGAATACTGGGGACAAAGTGGGTGGATGCTATAAGGGGTGGGGCTTATAAGTGGGAGAGGTAAAAAAGGAGGGGTGGGGTCTGGCACCCCCATCCTAAAACTTCACCAGCTGCCACTGGCTGTCACACTTTTTCACTATAAGTTTGTAACGACAAACTGAAACGTTTACATGAACCAACCAACCAAGTCATTTAAAGGATAAATGCAGTTTGTCCCCTTCCCATGACCTAACCTAACCCACCCAACCCCTCCATAGATGCATATTTACCTCGACCCATTGACTTCACTTTGGCTATTTGTTTTCATCCAGCACTGCAAATCTTCAATGTCCCAGTCATGCATGTGCATTACAACCCCCTAGACTTCTATGAGACCATCTCAGATAATCTCCAGCCTCAAAACACAGCCCCATAAAAGTCTATAGGGCACTAATGCACAGGCATGGCCAGGACATTAAAGACTTTCATTACTGGATATAAACAAACATCAGAAATGTGGCTGTTAGATCAAAGTAAGTATGTTTTTTTGGAGTGGGAGGGTGGGTTATATTAGGTCAGGAGGAGGGAGCAAAAAAGGCTAAATGCATTTTGTTTAAAGTGCATGCATCCTTTAACAATGTTTGAGGACCTAAAGCCCAACTACAAGAAACTTGAAAACTATATCATGCAGTAGGGCTGTGCCCACACTACAAGGGTTACTTGCTCGCTTAGGTCTAGGGTACCTGTTAAAGAAGATTTACTTACCTAATTCTCTGCTCTTCCACACTTCTAGACCCACCCCTGCAGAGACCTATGCTCCAGCGGTCTAAGGTCCTGACCTCATCACGACCAAAGCCCTGTATTGAATGCAATGATGCAGAGGGACAGTCCTCCACTAGAGCATAGGAGAACGCTATGTGCCAAAGGAATGGAGGATCAGGTAAGTAAAAGCACTTCTCCTCTGTAACAAAACTAAATGAGTAACTAATCCTTGCAGTATGGGTGCAGTCCCACTGCTTAATTTTTCAGTTTGTTGAAATAATCTCTAGAGCCCGATTCAAATTGGTGACCTACATTTTGTTAGCGGCAAAACAGACTATCGCTAAAGCCTGTATAGCACTACCCCCAAAGGAGCTGCTGGTTTGTTATGGGCGGCATGTTACCTCGTGGCTCTTCCGCCATCCTCGGGTGTATAGTGCATATAGCAGTAAAGGAATGTCCACGACAGGTGTCTTTTTCTGTGCTCTTTATTACCCAGCCGGGTAAAAACATTAATAGCCGGATTCAGGTAGAGCGGCGTATGTTTGAGTCGGCGTAACGCATCCCTTTTGCACTACACCGACGTAACATAGTGAGGCAAGTACTGTATTCACAAAGCACTTGCCTCCTAAGTTACGCCGGCGTAGCGCAAACCCGCCTAATTCAAAATAGGCAGGTAGGGGGCGTGCTCCATGTAAATTACCCATGAGTAAATGAGGGCCGTTGGTACATGCTCAGAATCACGTCACAAATACTCCCTACATCACGACGTCGGCTCAATGCTTTCGACGTGAACGTAACCTACGCCCAGCCCCATTCACATACGCTTACACAAACAACATAAAATACGACAGCTGTTCCGTCGTCCATACCTTGCATGGGCTGCGCCATCTTTTTGGTGGTTTATCTTTACGCTGGCGTATGTCTTACGTAAACGTCGTATCTTACTGCGGCGGGCGTACGTACGTTCGTGAATCGGCGTATCTTGCTCATTTACATATTCGACGTGTAAATCCACGTACCTGCCCCTAGCGGCCAGCGGAAATATGCACATAAGATACGACGGCGTAGGAGACTTACGCCGGTCGTATCTTAGTCAAATTTAAGCGTATCTAGTTTCCAGAATACGCTTAAATATACGACGGTACGCATTCGGACTTACGACGGCGTATCTACTGATACGCCGTCGTAAGTCTACCTGAATCCAGCTATAAAACTTGTGGTGAAGAGTAAGGTGAAGTAAAAGAAGAAGTAGCAGACTCAGGCGCAACAATAGGGAAACAGTACTGCTCCCAATAACACTTTGTATTCTTCGCCACTCCAACTAGAGTGGGCATAGCGCACCTGGACAGGCCCACTCTCACTTACCTGGCAGCCAGAGTATCGCTCGAACTTGAAGGAAAAGTCTCTGCCACAGACCCTCCTAAAATGGACTCAGGGAAAAGCCTCTGCCACAGGCCCTCTCTGTGATTGTGATTACGGAGATGATCCTCCTTGATAGAATTGCGTCTGGATCTCCTTCGGATAGTTTTTAGGTACCGACTGACAGGTGACCGCCCTCTCAGTGTCCGGGTACCTTGATCCCCGGTGGTTTGTCGAGATCCTATTGGATCGCCAGCCTCTCATTGGCTCTCCTCAGATGGACTCCCCACCGAACATCTATCTCGCTTGGGATCTTCAGGATTGGGAACCCAGTCGACTACTGGGCTCCCTGCCACAGTTCCGGACCAACATGGTCCCGGAACCAGGAACACCGCGTGGCACGCGCACCGAGGCCTGGAAGGCCATTACGCCAGGGCGCCGTGATGCGCAGTCACCCTAAAGGTGGGTGCCGCACTCCGAAGAAGAACCCAGAACAATGGCGTCTGCCCCATAAATACCCTCCCCCAGCATGCACAGCGAGGCTCAATCCTACCGATTGCCAGCTGGGGAAGAGCACCCAAACCTCGACTCCATTGCTGCCACCCATCGCCCTGGGGTAGGAACTACACTCCAGTAACAATAGACAGCCCACAACACAGCCAAGCTGAGACAGAGACCAGTTTTGAACATAACAATTGGATCAGAGTCAGTTAACATTCTGATCCCCTCTAAATTTAACTAGCAACGGTACTTTTTCAAGTAACCAGGCGCTACACCTGAAAGAAACAATTTGTTTTCTTTGAGGAAGTTCGTCAATGGATTGACAGGTTCTTTATCAATGAGAAACTGACCAGCATTCTGCTAGACATGCAAAACAAATTCTCCCAGTTATGGACCCCGTGGGTACAATAGGTCCATCCATCAGTGTTAATGGAGAGCTATAACTCATATTAGTAGTCAAGAATTGGGGTGCTGTCTTTGAGCATTCCCGATGCTCACTCCCCTTCCCTTTACCCCACCTCTCTTTTCCACCTTTTTACTGTGGACATCCTTCCTTTCTCTTTGCTTTTTTCTCATTTCCTTATTGCAGACAATGTTGTTTATTCAGACTTGATGTCTTGATCTGCTTATTGTTTCGTGGCATGCAGAAAAATTCCTTGGCTCATTTATACCTACTCTAACTTACAGGCAACTAGTTTTGTTTATTAATATGCTATTTATACTGTTGGATGTTTCTATGTTCTCTGCAGCTACATTCTAGCTGTCTACTATCTTCTTGGCAATTTCAAAAAGTTCTCGTATACCATGTTTTGTACCTTAAATTTTTGTCAATAAAAAACTATGGAAAGTGAAATAATCTCTAGATCCAAAACAAATGTTCTACAACACTTTAAAAAAGAATTTGTTTAATTGTTTCATTTGTTCCAGTGCCAACTAAAAACAAGGCTGAATGGGGTCTAAAGCTTCAGATGTAGACTACTTACAAACGTAGGCATTAAAATATGGATTCCTAACCTTTGTACAATTTCAGGCCCCTAATGGATTACCCAATGTTTCCTCACTGGCTTCACCAGACTGTCTAAATCATAATCTACAGTCCTACTGGGTACCAGTATAACTTCAAAAGATGTCATTAGCTTGGTTTTACTCCACATATGCAAAGCTAGAAACAGAACAGCTGAAAAAAATCTTAAGGATTTTATAATTTATTTAAATTTTTAAATTTGTTATGTATATAACAGGGAGACAGGTCCACATGGACCACCGTGACGGTACAATCAATTGCAGTAATACAGTTACAGATAAAGACAGTCAACAGTACATGTGGGTATATAATTCCTGACGTGCCGCAGCTGCGGAAACATTGTCCCACGGGCCTGTGTAAACACCTGCCCGCAGGCAAGGTCCGTGTGTCATGAACCTGAGCACCGACCACCAATATCAGCATTTTGATACATTCCTAGTATATAATCTCGCTTCCGGTCGGGTGTCTCAATCTAGATATATCTCTTAAGACGGGCCACCGTGATCCCGCATGCCCAGTCTCCCATCTTTTCCAAATAACAAAAATAGTATTAATAAGAAGGACAGGGAGGAAAAGCATTGTAGAGAGCAGGCAATGTCCTGAAAGATAAAGAGGAAAAGAATAGATAAGGAAGATAGAGGGGAGGGGTGGGAGGGGGGATGTGCTAAGAGGGATTGGGGGGTGGCGGGGGAATTCACGAACAGGGACCCTCACAGTCAGATTCTAGAGATTTAGGTTGAGATGTTACCACTCCTGAGTGCTTGGCCTTCATCCGAATATATATTCCAGTCATGCTAAACAACTCTTGTCTGTTTTGGCTCCTAAGGATGAGGTCTTCCATTTTTTTTTATTTTGTCTATTTTTTGTAACCACATGGCAATAATCGGCGGGTTTGAAGATTTACAGTGAAGGGGAGTGCATGCTTTTGCTGCGTCTAACAGGTGGCGGACCACCGACTTCTTATAGATGCGTGCGGGGATATCATGTGCATGGAGGAGGAAGTATGCTGGGTCATCTGGGACTACACGCTCTGTGAACATTTGTGTTATCCACCTGACCTCCGTCCAGAAATTCCGGATACGAGGGCAGGACCAGAAAACATGTAGTAACGTGCCCCTCTCCGCTTGACAACACCAGCACAGGCCTGAGGTTGTTGGAAAGAGTTTGACAAGGATAGCTGGGGTCCTGTACCAACCTGTGAGGATTTTGTAGTTGGTCTCTTGTATTTTGGTGCATATGGATGGGATTTTTATCATTTATATGTATGCTATATATAAATGTCAAATCACAAATACACAAGCTAACTAGGGCTAGTGAGCTTTTTGCAGTTTTTGTACAATTAAAACACGGAATTGAGGTATAGTCACTAACAATATTACTAGCATGCTACTATGCACTTTAATTATCCAATGACATGCAGATTAAATAAGTAAGCAGGGATATTTTTTCACATGATTGAATAATTAAAGTAAATTAAAGTGAATATTCAGTTTATTGTGTGAACATTTTCATAATTGTTCAAATAATTTTGGGCCATTTCACACAGGCTGCAAATGTAAAACACAGGTGGTTGATTCGCCCAACACCTACCGAAATTCTAACACTGCAGCTGGAGAGGGTAACACACATGCCATGGCTACAATGGTTTGCTTCCTGGCAAATTTAACTTAGCTTGCAGTGATTTACTGACCTGGAACAAGCTAGTAAGAAAGAAGTTTAGACACACATACGGGAAGTGTGCTTGTTGCAACACCCTTTATTGAAAATGCACCATGGTTGAACTATTTGGGTATATTAAATAACATATGAATTTAATAAGGCATTTCACTGCATATTGTGATATACTTTTGGCAGGTAGGCTATCCACCCCTCCCTCTCTCTATTCTACATTTCCCTCCTAAATTTTCCTTTTTTGTTTCCTCTATCTTTTTCTTTTGATCTGAGTTCTTTACTTTGTTCCCATTTTATTAACTATCATAAGGTACATTTCATATAAGAATATGTTGTTTAAGAATTTATTCTTCTCTATTCATATATATTTTTACTTTGTCCATTCAGATAGATTCTTTTACTATTATAGGTAAACTGAGATTTCCGGACATGGTATTTTTTAAGCTATTGGGATTCATAGAGTAAATCCTAAAAATGGGGTCAATCCCTCAATTGTTTTATTGATTTAATTGTTTGATGATATTTTAAGGTATCACAATGTTATTACATTGATCCGGAACTAACGGTTTACCTGAACTTCTATTAATCTTCTTAATCTTTATGTGCACATTTATCCCCTTCTAATTCACCACGTGAGGAGGAAGGAGGGAGGGTGAAATAGAGGGAGGTTTGGTTATGCTTCCCTTGAAACAATCCGATCCTATTTAGTTATAGGGGTTGCAGGATGATTACTTAGGAATAAAATCTATTTATGGAATAGAATAACTTATGTTATGGTTTGACAAGTACTAATGATTACAATAAACTTGCATACCATTTAGGGGAACATTATATATGGGAAAATACGGGAAATTGCTAAATTTCAGTTGGATCGGATTGTGGAAGCAAGGTCTATTTTTATTTTTTTTTCCTCTTCCTATTCTAAATATTTCTGAATATAGAGTGCTTTTTGGATTGAGACCAAAGTATTATTAGGAATATATAATACCAAAATATGTCTTCCTGTAATGCAATGTGATGGTATTTTTATTGTATAAATTCTTATGTACCATATACATTCTCACAATAAACTTAAACTTGATTGAAAAAAAAAAGAAAATGCAAAGGCACACGGTGGGGAGGCAAAAGTAAAAGCAGGCAAGCAGGCTGGCAGAAGAAAAATGGACAGAAGCAGTTGAGGCTGGAGTTGTGCTTTAAAGTTGAACTAAAGTTTGCAATACTTACCTTTTCTTTAACAGTTTGATGTTCGTCGCCGACACTGGCATCTTCTACCTGGTTTCTTCTGGCTGCTGAGCTGGATGGGGTCATGCCTTTGCATCCACAGGAGTTCAGTTATCTTGGCACACTGGACCTGTGCCTGAATGTAGCAGCTTTCTGTACGTTCCAAGGAAGACTGCAAGCCAGCAGGTAGATTTATTGCAAAAGAGACATTGCACGACTCTTCTGCATTTAACAGCCTGCCTGCTCCCAGTCTTTAAAAATAATACTTTAGTTATGCTTTGACGTTTGAATCTGATGGTACCAATAAAGGTTAGGAAAATGATCACAATAATGCAACATTTCTAAGGATTACTATAAGGTGATGTCGACTTGATGAGACTAGATAAACAGTAAACATTCCCATTAGTAATAGTTTCTTGTTTAATTAATATGTATAGTTTTAAAGCAGATCAATTTATGTTTTCAATGTGTTTTTGTAATTGTAGAGGGTCCCGTTTAGTACCAGTATGCATGTCACAGCCTATTAGCTCTATGTAAGACTGGTCCAGCCTAGGACAAGCAGATCAGTTAAGGAAGAAAATAAGACAAATTAATTTCCTCAAAAACCAGTGAAATGCTGAATAGATTCTGTCACAGTGCTAAAATTGTCACACTACCTGAAACACCCCGTATCTCTTTTTCCCTCACATGTTGTCAATTACACTGTCTGGGGGGGTTCTGTCTAAGCCATCACAAAGCAATGTCATTAATCAGAGTTTTTATATTGACTGTTGAATTGTTTTATAAGTCAGTAATTGCATATTTAATGAATGCACCTCTTTTGCCACTCAATATGACATAAACTGGCTGAAGAATTCCTTTAACTAATATATTTCCAAACGTGCTTGAGACATGACTGATGTATGAAAAGCAATTTGTCCCTGTTGCAGATGATCCAGAAGCTCACGAAAATTGTTAATGTCATATCATACGTAATAGCATTATGTGTCAGGGTGTCTGCCAGATACCATTTTTTTGGACAGCACAGGTAACTGGCACCTTGTCTGTGAAAGTTATAGAAGGAAGAGTCATTTGTCCTGCATATAATTATATTTAGATGAGACAACTAATCTATTAGGCATATAAGTTATATGCAGCCCAAGCTATCTACTTTCCCAATAAAATTGTCTAGCATAGCTTGCTTAGACACTGAAAGTATTTGACATTATTAAAAAAGGTACAACATCATTTTACATGTTCTTAATAACAATGGAAGTGTTTAGATCATAGCGTTTCCTTAAGCATTATTCATTTGAATTCTAAAAATAATAGTGTAAAAACACAGATGTATTACAGATTCTCTGATGTTTGTCCTTGAACAGTGTTGATTGTGTTTTGATTGTACATGTTTCTTCTTTTATTTAATCTGTGATTCTCCTCTGTTAAAATGAATACAAAAAGAGAATAGACATAAACCGTATACAAAAAAAAAAATGTGTGTTATTTTGTGTTTTGTAGAGACGGTCGAGGAGTAAGAGCCAAATGGTTTTGGTTGTTTTCTTCTAGGGGTAAACATTACCATATGTGTACACTGCCAGGTAGGCAAATGTTATGTAAGTGGTGCCAATGAGGCACCAAACAGGAGATAAAACCATGAGTTAATGAGTGTTTTTTTTTTTTTGGATATATTTTGTGCTCTTTGCACTTCTGACATTCCAAACAAGTTGTTTTGCTTCTATTGGACAAATTATACTTTGACATTTTCTTTGATGGCACTAACTATTGCTGACAATGTAAGTTGCCATGGAAACTAGTAGCATGTCCTTATCTATTGTCATTACCAAGCAAACTAGGTCCATCATAACAAAGAGATGAGATATTTTTTTTTTTTTAAATAAAACATACATATTAGGGCTGATTGACTAAAGTAATTTGTAACTGTCCTCTTAGCAAAGCGGTTAAGCTCTGTTCACGCTGAATAATCAATCATGTTCAAGGAAAAAACAACATCATTGGGAATTCAGAGAAAGTGAGACCCAATGAAAAGTTAATTACAAAAGGCTGCTTGGGGCCAGTTGAGAACAGTCATAGGTCAGGATTGTTGGTTGGAACTTTCAAGGCACTGATAGAAAACCGAATTGGTATAAAAAACAATATTTATTTACATATGACAAAATACAATATAAAAACACATTTAGGGACAGACCCCACAGATCAGATCAGATATTGAGACCAAGACACGGATGCTCTCCCTGGGGTCACGCGGCTATCTTACTCTTAAACGACATACTGTCTATACCGCATAGAACTGTGGATATTCCACCCTTATCCTAGCTGGTGATTTCACCTGCTCCAACGTGCCCCAGTTTATTTGAGCTAATTTTTGCTTCTGTGAGCCCGTTCTATTTATCCCCCTTTGTGCGCCACGGGGGAATTTTCAGACCCATTGCCTGATCGCCCTGACCAGTCTAGACCCTCCTGAAGAAGCGGTACAACCGTGAAACCGGTCGAGGTCATTGGCTCCACCCATTAGACACAGATGTCTCAATATCTGATCTGATCTGTGGGGTCTGTCCTTAAATGTGTTTTTATATTGTATTTTGTCATATGTAAATAAATATTGTTTTTTATACCAATTCGGTTTCCTATCAGTGCCTTGAAAGTCCCAACCAACAATCCTGACCTATGACTGTTCTCAACTGGCCCCAAGCAGCCTTTTGTAATTAACTTTTCATTGGGTCTCACTTTCTCCATATCAACCGGGATGCTGGCACATCTGATCTATATTTATAATCAGTTTAATAGAGGCGATACTCTTCCGTTCTTGATCATTGGGAATTCAACGTGAATACAATATTTACTAAGCTCAGTGAATAGGTTCTACTCCTTTAGTAAACCAATATGTGCAGAGGGAAGAGGCTTTCACAGCTTAGATGTCATCTTGCTAAACCCGGGAGAAAACTGCCATCACATCTTATCGAACACTACAGTATATTAAATGTGGCAGGTAGAGGGTGCTCAAAAATAAAAATAGAACTACTATATACCACCATGCATAGTAGATAATATGAAAATAAACAACCAAATATGTACTATTCAATAAATCAAACGATCATAAAAGTGATGTGCTCCAAAAGTTCCTTGGTGCTATTTGAACCAATATTGACTGGTTATTCAAGTCCCAATATTAAGATAAAAACCAGGTGACAGTTTCTCTTCAGCAGCTAAATATAAACTTGTGCTTGAAGTGATAATGTGTTCCTTCACCAAACAAATTATTTCATCTTCACCTGAAGTGCTCAAATTAATATTGCGCTTACCACAGATATTTGACCTCTTTACTGAAAAAGACAGTCAAATATAGCGTTGTCAGGATAGTGCCTGAACACCTGCTGGATGGACTGGATCTAGTTTAAAAGCCTCACTCCCGGAAGTATGGTAGGAATAAAAAACAGAAGATGCCCATAGCATAATACTGTTTATTGTAAAAAAGTGTACATAAAAAGAAAAGCCAATTGGCCTCTTACATTAAAAAGTGCCTCCCGGCACTGGGGCTGCAGACCAAACAATTTTGCTCCTGGGGTCCCACTCACTCACACTTCCGTGCTGGCGTGCGCTCCGCACAGCTCTGTTGCTTTTGCTCATGCTGGGAATAGCGTGGATAGACACGTGACCAGGTACCTGCCGCCGACGTACGTTTCGTGGGTTTACGTCATCAGGGGGCAGTATATTACACTTTTGTTCCTTGTTGGTAAACTGTTGTTTCTTTATGTTCCTCTTTATAATCGGCTGTAGCATCAAGTTGTTTTTGGCTATTTCAATGTGCTTCAAGGTTACTGGCCTAGTGCTGCAATGTCTGAAGGGACTTGCTTTAAAAAGGAACAATTTTGCCAGATATAATAAAATAACACCAGCATGACTTCGTATATAGAACATCATAGTAACAAATGCAAACTCCCCTTTTTGCCCATTCAACTTCCAGAAACCTAAATCTTGGAGATTACTTTGGGCTGCTGTACTTTGCACAGCAGTATTGCTAGTTGGAATGTAATCAGTTACTGTAATAGTAGCACAGAGAGTTGCCATTTCACACACTTTGATGAGGCCTGAGCTTTGATAGCTGAATATTATGACATTATTTACGGTATAAAATTACTGTATATCTAAACCCAAAAATAAAAATATATGTCGCAGCTTACCAGTCTTTACATGTGGTGGATGCATTCGTTCTTTTTTTGTTTTGTCTACTTTTTCTTTATTTTCACGTACCAATAACACAAGTTCTTTCCTAGGGTACCAACGCTCACTCACTGTACTGTTTCTATAGAGGAGCAGCATTGTCACCCTAGACCTATTTTCAGGTTTGGACCACAGAACACCACAGAACACCTCCTCTTCTGCTCGCTTAAATGGGAGAAGTTGTCTATTAGTCCACAGAGAGAACTAGGCTAGGCTGAAAACACACTTAGGATTTCAGTACAGCACAGGCAGAGACCACAAGAAGTTAGGAGCACACTTGATTTCTGGCCGGATCAACAGATTTTTTTTTTTTTTTTGCATCTATTGAATAGGTAAAACAATTTCAATGGTTTATATGTAGTGCTCACCACTGAAAGGGCTTGTTGATTTGCCACAGGTTCCTCTTCCACTAGTGCAGTGGCCGCCAGGCACACAACAATCCCTCTTCTGGCTCAATGAATAGTCTAGGGGTTGTCTTTCCCTTGTATTTATTGCTGAACTTGGATAGTACACAGGGAACTGTAAGACAATCCAGATCATTGGACAGTTATAGGAGGACATTCTTCACCCTGCATTTACTTCTAAGGCCTTGTACTCACGACCGGATCTGTGCGCTGGAAACTGTCTGCCCGACAGTTTCCGGCGTACAAGGCTGATTTGTGTTTGGTTCCGCTGGCGTGTACACACCAGCGGACCAAATTCCCGTCGTACCGGAACGCGTGCACGTAAACTACGTACGACGTCACTATAAAGGGGAAGACCAAACTTAATGGCGCTGCCCTCTGTTCCTCTTTTGCTAGTTACGGGTTTGCTCGTGTTAGTGAAGGTTTGGTTAGAGCTGATTCGCGCTTCTCGGTCTCCAGGCTTTGACAGCGTGTATTCACGGGTTCAGTGCGTGTGCTTGCGGTAACGTAGTTGTCATTCGGCTATAGGCTAGCAGGTTGTTTCTGCTTTAGCAGTTGCATCCTGTGCGCTCGTATCTGTTTGTCACGCGTTTGTCGCAGGTAGTGCTGGATTTGCGAGTGCTTTCTGTTTGAGTGTGTTCTTGACTGACCAGCCGGCCGGTTTGAAGCCATGATGGAGCAGCAGCGTCAATTTTCGCGAGTTGGTGCTGTTTATGGGATGGCTGCTGGATATGTTCATTTTTCCAGTACTTTGGCCAGAAACAGGGGGCGGAGGCGTTTCTGGACCAAGAATTGGTTGCGCCAGCGTGACCAGTTCTCACATATGCCTCTGCTTAGGGAACTCCAGGAGAATAATCCTAATGACTTTAGGAATTTTCTCCGCATGACGGACCCCGTATTCAACAGTCTGCTGGAACTTCTGTCCCCCTATATCACGAGGCAGGACACTGTGATGCGCCAAGCCATCACGGCCGAGCAGAGGCTTATTGCCACGTTGTGGTACCTGGCGACTGGGAGGAGCCTGCAGGACCTCAAGTTCTCGACAGGCATCTCTCCGCAGGCGCTTGGGGTCATCATACCGGACACGTGTGCTGCCATCATCAAAGTTATGCATGAGGAGTATATTAAGGTAAGTTTCCTGGCTGTAATAATGTTGCTAACTAACTTTATTTTTCATTTCCCAGATATGCTGTGTGTTTAACTAACGTTCCCTTTTCTCCCTATGCATGTTGATATCAGCTTTACATGTTTTTTTCTTGGCCTACCTGCATATTTGTCCCTTACCCAATATTAACCTGTCCAGCATGCTATCCTAGGGACAAACCCACCTTGCCATTTTTTAAAACAGGACTTTTTGGTTTTTGTGTCCCCCCCCCCTTCAAACTTTAATTGTCCCCATCAGAGGGCTGTGGAGTCTCTTAATGAAGTGGCCCTATATATTTCATTTCCCAAATTCTCCATGCACATTTTTGTAATGCAATTTTAATACTGTGAAGTGTCACAAGGATGCTTGTAGGATGTTTTTATTCCAAAGTACTAAATCTCTTTTTTTGTTTGTCCCCACAGCTACCCTCCACACCACAGGAATGGCAGTCTGTGGCTTCCCAATTTGCCCAGCGGTGGGATTTTCCAAACTGCGGTGGAGCAATAGATGGGAAACACGTCCGCATTGTGCCCCCACCCCACTCGGGGTCCTACTATTATAATTACAAGGGTTATCATAGTATTGTGTTGATGGCGGTGGTGTCGGCACAGTATGAGTTTCTATATGTGGATGTGGGGAAGAACGGCCGGATGTCTGATGGGGGAGTGTTCGCACGGACTGATTTCTATGATCGTCTCCAAGCTGGTGGTCTGGCATTGCCACCAGATGAAGATAATGTGGAAGGACTTCCGTTTGTGTTCCTAGCGGACGAGGCTTTCGGGCTTGGTCCTCACCTCATGCGGCCTTTTCCCCAGAGGACCCTCACCTCAGAGAGGAGTGTGTTTAATTTTCGGTTGGCCAGGGCTCGGAGGGTAGTCGAGAATGCCTTTGGGATACTCACCAACCGGTTCCGCCTGTTCAGGACATCGATACATCTGGCGGAATATAAATTGGACACCGTTGTATTTGCCTGCTGCATTTTGCACAACTTTTTACGCAGGCACTCCCAGACGTACCTACCCGACATCGGTTCTGAGGCAAGACTACCCTCAGATCCCCTTCCCGGGCTGGACACTGGTCGCGCTGGCTTGGCCCCCCAATCAGCTCGTGAGGTACGCGACAAATATGTTGAGTACTTCATGGGTCGGGGGGCCATTGCTATGCCAGATCATATTTCTTTCTAATTCGGCCCCCAAAGAAAGGAATATTCTCTCAAATAAAAAATAATTAGACCATTGGACTTTATACAGTTGTTTGTCATTAATGCTTTTTATCTTTTTATCTGTCTTCCTGGTTCTCTAACTAACTTCTTCAATTTTAATGCATAATTGATTTCTCCACTTTTAGTAAATAACCACATTTTGCACAGTATTCACTCATTTACAAACAGGGTATTGAGTCTAGAAATAAGAAGCAACTCCATTTGTAAATTTTGAGGTCAAGTTTTTTAATTTTTGCTTGTTCATGACCCCAAAAATTTTTTTAGATTTTTTTCATTACTCCCTGCTTTTGTACTTAGGAGTCTACAAAATTTTTTTTTTTTTTTTTTTTTTCAGGTAATTCAACCAAAAATATTATGCCGATTATACATTTTTTAACAAGTTCACATTTTTGTTTATCAAATATAGTTAGATTTATTGATTACATATATATATATATATATAGAATATTTTTGGTGGGGTGTTTACCGCCTTAGTATTTTTTATTTTAGGCATATTTTTTATGCACAAAAACCAATATTTTTTTAACAATTTTTTTTTTTTTTTTGTGTTTTTCAATAATAAAATTTGTTGTTGAGATTTAGGAGTCAAATCTCGACTTCACTAAATTCAGTGATTCGAGAGATTTATAATTCTATATATATATATTTTTATTTTTTTGGCGTTGTTTATTCTTTATGGTCTAAACGTTATAGTATCCAAAAATGTTCAACATGGTCAAAAAGTAACAAAATCCAAAAAAAAAATATATAAAAACTCACAACAGCAGTCAGTCATGGTGTGCTTTCACACTGGAACACGCCAAAATGTGAAGATACACACATTCAGTGCAAACTCGCCAAATGTCATTGGTTCAACAGACAAATGGCCACATGTGCTATCTGACATCATGGGTGATCAATGTCTGTGTTCTGTGGGAGCAAACCCTTCCTCTCAACTACTTGAGGATGGAGGAGGGGGTTGGACCCACAAAGCACAGACACTAGATATTCTGTGATGGCAGATAGCACATGTTGGCACACTGTGTGTGTATCTTCAAATTTTGGCGTATTCATTATTAAAACTGTAAAAATGTTTGTGGGGGCGGGGGATGGGCGGGGGGTGTTTCAGTCTTTGACACGGCCCATCATGTCAATAATGTTTTTAAAATTAGATTCGATGACCATCATTCTTTGCCGCATATTGTCCATTTCCGTGCAGCATTCCAAAAGGACATTTGTTAAATTCTCTTCCATGACAACCATCCTTTCACGCATATTGTGCATTTCAGTGCTGCACTCCATTACCTGCTGAATAATTATAGCAGCACTTGCACGTGAAAATATTGGCACACCATCCTCCTCCCCTAAAAAAAAAAAAAAAAATGGCATTTACAACATTATTTTTCGATGAGGCCTATCTACATATGTTTTTTTTTAATCAAGCTAGGGTGACACTGACCTGATGGGCTTCTCCTTTCCACCTCTTCGACATCTTCTATCACTCCTCCTTCTTCCACCACCTCCCCATCATCTTCTATCACTCCTCCTTCTTCCACCACTTCCCCATCATCTTGGACTCCTCCTTCATCCATCAATCCACCTTCTTTCAATTCGCCAAATTGTTCTTCCGCCACTTGCCCTTCATCTGCTATAAATTCTAAGTCCAAAATTACTTCTTCCTCCTCTCTTCCTTCCTCCTTTCTTCCTTCCTCCTCTCCTTCCACATCCTCTTCTCCTTCCACATCCTCTTCTCCTTCCACATCCTCTTCTCCTTCCACATCCTCTTCTCCTTCCACATCCTCCTCCTCCTCCACATGTTGAGATGGCAGATTTTGGCCTTGTCTGGCCCTCTCTGCCTCCTCCAAATGCTGGCGACTTCTTTCCCCTGAAATAAACAATAAAAAATGTAGACTCATCAGCACACAGATATTGGAGAGCATAAATCGCACACATTGCTTAGAAGATGCTTTAATTTAGTTACTTTTATCTTTCACCAAACCTACATTTTGCAATTACTTCTATATGGCAAGCTCTGATCCAGCCCCTTTTTAGCAAAGTGACACACATGGATGTCCCCCCTAAACAGTATTTCTGGGAGACCCTACCAAAACCCTTTTTTTTTTTGGGGAGACACAGGTGCTCTGCATTGCAGATGTGAAAACATCTGCTTTATTACCACTGTTTTTAGAATGAATCCTGTTTGCCTTTCCCATTCTCCTAATTTTATTTTTTAGAACTAGCTTTTACACAATGTTTACAAACAAAGTTTTTGGCCAGTGAGCCATGTCCAGGTGTGTTGTTCCTGGAATAACCGAGCCTTTCTGATAAACTATGTGATGTTACGTGGTTTACTAAGAACACTATTAGTAAATATGTAGTTATTTATGTCATAAAAAAAAAATGACAACATGTCTTTAAAATTACAAGCAGGCCAAGGAGGCAGATGGTGAAATATACATGGCAACACATTATTGCAGACAATCACCCACCCCCCCCCCCAACCCCAATATATATTTACTTACTTTTACGCAGAATTTTAAGTATTTTCTTCATCTGATGTGGCTCCCTCAATTTTAAGTCTGACCATCGTTTCCTCAGCTGTTCCTTGGACCTGGTGATCCCAAACATCCTCTGCATTCTCCTCGCCACCTTGTCCATAATATGTGCCTTTCGGCGGTTAGGGGTCTTGTATGGCCCTAATTCACCATCATAGTCCTTCTTTCGCATGATGTAAACTAACTCCACCATTTCCTGGAACCGCATATTAGTGGCTTTGTATCTTCTTTGCCTTGATCGGGACGTCCCTGCCTCTGTCCCTTCACTTGTGGCATGAGAGCATCGTGCCCGCTCGTGTGACATCGCCATCTTTCCTTTCCCACAGAGATTATGGGCGTGGAAAAGATGAATTCTTACGCCATGGGCGGAGAAGAGGGCGGCGTTTAATACATACGCGGAGTGTAGAGAATGCAAACAACGTGTTTACGTAGGTTACGCGGAGAATCTTCGAGCGCATCCAGAACATACACAGTTAACGCCATATTTCCTAAACTCATTGATTAGGGGCCTCGCAAAGGTGACGAGGGCGGGGTTTAATAAATACGCGGAGTGTTTAAAAGGTGCACGCCGTGATTACGCATCTTACGCGGTAATTAGGCGAGCGTGAGAAACGAGGAGCGAGAGACAGGAAGGTAAGGAAATTAAAAATGTGATCAGCAGAGGCCTTGAAAATGTAGACACATGGGATGGGGGTTTGGGCTGTTGGTTGCACCCTTTTTAAGCTATTCTGTCTATGGGGTACCACAATGTTATTTTGGTGTCCAAATGCTTTTGGACACCTCACAAAATAGAGATGTGAACAATGCTGTACCTCATTGACAAATTTTTGAATGGTGTATTCAGATCAGGCAAAGTATTGTTCAAGTGTTGGTTGTACAGAGGTCATTAGGAAGTGTCTTTTATGTCATCCATTGTCAGGGGCATGAGATTTACACATGAAAGAGTGCCTAGATGAATACTGTCATTTGTAAGCATTGTTTATTTTTCGATATTAAAAATATTTACTGCAATGTTAACAATGGCTCTGCATCTAGCAAATCAATGTTTGGTACAACCAATGCGGCCGAGCTGCCAATCATTGTTTAAACAAGAGAGACTGTGTTTGTAATTAGATATAGGTAATAAATTTTAAGACACATATTATATCAAGGTCAACGCTGATCCTTTTGAATATTTATTTTTCTTTGGTTTATGTTTTTTGAATCTAGACTCAAAAAGAAATATAATTTTTCAATAAATTAAATGGACCAACTACAAACCAAGGAAGCTATAGAGGCCTTACTCCAAAAATATCAGGAGACGCCCATCCTGTGGAATTCAAAACACGCATTATATTGCAATAAAGATGTACGAGCGGCAGCACTAGAAGAGCTAGCAAACTATATGCAAACTTGGGTGCCAGGATGCACTGCCAACATGGTGAAGGATAAACTTGCCAACCTCAGAAGCACATACAGGAGAGCATACAAAGCTAATAAAAGCCAAAAATCGGGAGCAGCAGCAAGACAAGCAAAGGAACCCAAACTGTGGTATTATAAACAGATGGCTTTTTTGCGGGACGAAATGGAAGGCAGGAAAACGATGTCGAGTCTTTCTTCCAACCTTTCCTCCATGCTACCTTCCAGCGGACCTTCCCCAGATGACCACAGCCCTGCAGAGTCGGAGGAAGAGGGCCTGGCTGACAGAGATGCAGATCTGCCACCCTTCGATGAGGAGGTATAGTAGTTTCCTCTATATTTCTGACGTAAATAATTCTTGGTGGATTAATGATTTGATATTGTAAAAGAAAAGCCAAGCTGGGAAAAAGCAAAAAAAAAGGTGTACAGACAAATAGGTGTCAGAGATGACAACTGCAGGGGTCAGAAGTAGAGTGTATTCAAGTAATAATGAACAGAAAATACTAAACGAAAAACATGAAAATGAGTGTGGTTTTATTTTGCGAAATTGGAAAAAATGTCCTTTTTTTTACACACAGGAAGAAGAGATCAGCCAGGAGGTGGCAGATCCTCAGGTGTCTGTCAGCCAGGAGGAGGCCGGGGTCAGTGGCAGCCAGGAGGAGGCCGGGGTCAGTGGCAGCCAGGAGGAGGCTGGGCCCAGTGGCCTGCAGCAGGTCCCCCCGGCCAGGAGAACCACCACCAGCCAGTCTTCTCCCCCCCAGGTGAGGCCATCAGGCCGAAGGAGGCAGTTGAGGCCTGTGGAGGAGGCAAGCCTCCGCATGATACAGGAGGCAAGCGCCATCATGAGGGCCCCCCTCAACCCCACAGAGGCCTTCAGTGCCTCATTGGCCCACGATTTAAATGAAGGGGAGGAGGACCAGAGAAGACTGGCAAAGGCCCTGATGAACCAGGTCCTTTGGTGGATGCAGAGGGGCCTGCTGACCCCAGAGACTGGGCTATGTGACCCGGCCCGGCTTGCGGAACACCATCCTCCTGCTGCCACATCGACCCCACCTGCAAGACCCCGTGTTAGATCCGCTGGAAGGCTGCCTGGAGGGAAGGCTGGAAAGAGGAGGAAACGTTGATTCTCTGCCTTCCATTTCCTTCCACATAAAGGACATCTTGTTTGGACTACCACAGTTTGGGTTCCTTTGTTTCTGTGCTGCTGCTTCATATTTTTGTGTTTGGCTCCTGAGGCTTGGAAGTTTATCCTTCACCATGTTGGAAATGCAAGTTTGCATATAGTTTGCTATCTATTCTAGTGCTGCCGTTCTGTTTATTTTTTGTGATGACATTTGCCTGAATAAAAGGCTTTTTGCTTTCATTTGAAAACATGTCTATTGTTTGTTATACTGTGGGGATTATTAGGCAGCAAACCTTTAATAAATATACAATGGGTAATTTACAAAGGACACACTCCTTGGGGGGGGGGGGACATTTGGTGTGCCAACATGGTTTAATATTCTCAAATGAAACACAAAAAAAAAAAAAAAAAAAAAACATGTTAAAAAAAAAAATTAAAAATGGTGACATAACTAGAAACAACAAAAAAAAAAAAAAGATGCACATTCCTTTACAAAAATGACTACTATAAATTATGGAGGACCACCAACCAAAACACACGTCTGGCATAGAAAACATTATTAAAGGATTACATCACAAGCAAGAAATGTGACATTTCAGTATGGGACAACTCTATTGAAATTGCATCAGCAAGAGAACGGGGTTATTCTAGCAAGAGAAGAATTAATAAAACGAGGCAAGAAAATGTGGTTTAGTGCGCCTTTTTAAGACATTGTTCTCTTGCTAGAATAAAAGGTTTCTAATGACGAATGTGCCATATCCCAAACAAACGCGAGTTTTACCTGAACGAGCGCTCCCGTCTCCTCATTTGGACTGAGCATGCGCGGGGTTTTTGTACGCTGCTTTTGTGTACAGACGACCGAACATGTCTGACGGACACGATTCCAGCAGACTGTTTTAAAGCAAGACCAGGAAACAGTTGTTCGTTGGAAAACGGTCTGGCCGACGATTGTTTGCTGGAATCCTGTACGTTACTGCCTACACACGAACGAACATGTCCGCTGAAACTGGTCCGCGGACCAGTTTCAGCAGACATGTTTGGTCGTGAGTACGGGGCCTTAGTCTTAGTCTTTACTTCTTAGACAGTCCCTTCAGTAAACAAGGAAAAACGCATATGTGGAGTCCGTGTGCCGCGCACCCCGAAAATGCAAAAACAAAAATGGGAAGGTCCCCCAGTGGGGTTTTTTAGCGGCATGATGTTCTCAATAAATAAGAGTGGTTGGATGATATTGAACATCACACTGACACCAGTATGATGTTCATTGTACCAGTACAAAACCTTTGGTTTTGGTATACTTCCATCTACACCTTTTCAATACTAGCATTGGTGTATTAAGATTTACTAATACATTCCATTTCAATACTTACCTCCTACATACGCCCATGTTTATGATCCTATTAGATCGTTACATGTGGTCGGGGTCATAGCCGAATGGATGTTATCTATGCTTATGCAATATTATTAGTACTCACATTATTACTCATATTAAATTAAACTAAATATTCAATCAATACAGGTGTCTTCCGGTCGTCTCCTCCCCCCTATGGTCCACACTTGTGACTCCTTGTAAGCCCGGTTTGGTGGGTTCCCGTCAAGCGGAATGGGGGTTTCTCTTGCTATGGGGGTCTTCGGATAATTTTTACTTCTCAGCAACCATCTCTGATTACATATTAATTCATTAACCCTTGAGTGGTAAATATAATTTCAACAATATTCCCTCAGCAGATGTTAAACATTTTTGTTAGAGGGATGTAACTTTAATAATTTTTCTAATTATATCTATCAGAGTACAATTCCCCTGAAGAAGACCGTGACAGTTTAGGTCAAAACGCGTCGGGGTACTCATATGGAAACAATTGAATCATGATGTAACGTGTATTGTATTGTTGTTAATTTTTGCCACTGTTATTTTTATTTTCATGTATAATCAGAGTGTACTATATGTATATTATCTACATTATTTTACAAATGCTCCAACCATCTTGTACATTTTATTGTAATTTAATAGTCCCTTCAGTAATAGCTCAGGAAATGGACAGCACTGAGACACCATGAGCAATGTTCCAGGCCAGGCAAGCCTTAGGATTAGCGCACAAGGGTTTACAACAGCAACAGTCACACAGATTCTGCACTCAGGTCTGTACTTACAAGGCCCCTGAAAACTTGGATGCCTTCTTCCAGTATCAGACAGATGCATCGAAAATACCTCATGAAGTGGGATTGTATAGGCAACGAATAAAATTTTCAAAAATATATATGAAAAAATAACAATTTATTACAAAAATAGTTACAACATGTACAAAAATATCTCGAGCATTATAGGAATATACATAGTACAAAAACAAAACATGGATGATGCAGATACTGTCCGGCATACGGTACCATCACCATAAGGGAGGTAAAGTTGTAGCTGAAAGGCCGACGCGTTTCGAATGCTACGCATCCTTCATCAAGGCATAAAACAAGTATTGCATCTAGAGTAGAGCAAAAAATATTTTAAATACATTCACATTAAATCATTGTATTCTCTCCATTGAAGTGCAAAAGCACATACACATCCTCTTCCTCGAGTAGGGAAAAGGCATAATTCACAATGAAGAGGACTCACCTATTGCTTAAAAAGCTCCACGCCCAGGAGTGTGGGGCAGAAGGCCCCCGGGTGTTCAGGGACGCCGATGTCTCCTATGGCAGGTTGCACCATTTAAAACAAATCCCCATTTTAATGTCACTCATAGAGTGGATAGAACCAATTGGTTCAATTTGGGTGGTGTTTTTGCAGTCCTATATAAAGGAGATATATCAAAGACTTGTGTCAAAAATAATAACCCAGCATTTGAGCCTCAAAAAACTGGTTGGGAATTGTATTCCAAACCGTTCATGGAAAACTCACCACCAGTAGTTTGAAGTCTTTGTATCCAAAGAAGGGGAGAGCCGGGTGCAGGTAAATCCTGAAAAGATTTGGGTTGCCCAGACAGATTCCCCTTGGAGAGGAAAGACAGCTCCTTGTTCTCCTACATATGGAGAGGGAATGACACCACCCAACCCTCTTGGCCCTCCTTAAGTACTTACCTTAACTGTATTCAGGTGCTGTAGTCCTCCCCCTCATCACCCATCAATTGAAACATGTTAGTCCTGAGAAGCCATGTGTGGCTCCTTATTGTTTTCAAGCAAACCGCCGCTGTTACAAGGCGCATTGTAGCGCCGTCATTCAGTGTATACCGATCCGCGTCATTTCCGGGACCGGAAGTATCGCCGCGGCCATTTTGGTAATGGGATTCGAGTGCCAATCGATTCACCGTTGTGAATTGCCATTCGATTGCCACTCGAATGCCACCCCAATGGGATTAAGTTGTCACTCGACTCGCCATCGCGAATTGCCATTCAATTGCAATTCGATTGCCATACAATTCGCCCCCGTAGCCATTTTATTGGTTGGTTAAATCAGGGATATCTGAAAACCTCTCAGCCGGATCCGGAAGTTCCCCGGCGGCCATTTTACAAAAGGGCATAGACCTGAATTGGACGTTTGATTGTATGTCTTGTTAGAGAGTAGCAACTTGATTGAAAAGGGTGCAACTATAAGGGGTGATAGTAGGAGGATAAAAACGTTCAAAAGATGACCTTGATCACAGTTTGAAACAGTCATCATAAGGGCAAAATCGAGCCCAAGTTTGTGTGTGTTATGGTAAGGCACTATTCTCCTGTAGTTCTTGAATGAACCACTGGGAGACTTTTGGGAGAAAAAAGCCACAGCTGCCTTCTATATCTACCCAAGGGGATATGACTATCCCCCTTTCGGTAAATTTGATGACATTTGGGTACAAAGCCCAAAGTCTCCCCTGGCAGCTGATGAGTCGAACAAATTGAGGAAAAATGGAAAACAACCTGCATAATAGCCATAGAGACACCGATGTCCACTCGACCGGGGTGGTTGGCCCGTGACCCACACCTCCGAGCTATAGAACCAAGAGAGCAAATTTAGGTTAAGTGCAAGAAAGAAAAACAAATATCAAAATCTCAATTATGACAAAGAATCCCTTCAAATCAGTCCGCATAAATACGGTGGAAGGGAAACATCGAGTCAAACAACATATCAATTATAATAAAGATAAGCGAAAAATAAAAAAAGAACAAAACAACCCTCCCTATTTCTAAGTGTCATATATGTGCTGGGCCCTAACCTGAAAATGTCTATTGCGTTCACAGTGAAGGGGAAAGGGGGAAAGATTTGGAAAATGTGGGCAAAGTCATCCAGGAAATCAAAATCGGGGACGACATTCTTCATCCCCGCTTGAGATCCTAATCTGTTTTGCCAGAAGAAAAACCCTCCAAAAAAGGCCTAAAACTCTCACTTTCGTTGAGGCCGGGAGGTGTAGTAGCCTTTAAATATCTAATCCAGCGCATTTCGCGCTGCAGTAGAGTTTTGTTCCAATCACCCCCCCGTAGGGGAATGTGAATGCGGTCCAACACAGTGAAATTTAGGTTAGGCATATGATAGCCGTGATGCTTGGCTATATGTCGACCCAATGGGAGATAGAGATTACAAATGCGCATAGAATGCATATGTTTCTCTATTCGCTTGTGTAGTTCCTGTTTGGTTTTACCCACATAGAAAGAACCACACTGACACTGCATGAGGTATACCACTCCCCGTGTTCTGCAATTGGCAAAATGTTTCAGGGAGAAGGTATCCCCATTTGGCAGTGTCAGTGTGGTTCTCCTCCCTATGACGGGACATTGAGCACACGTCCCGCAGGGGTAGGTGCCAAATGTTTTACAAGGATCCTTTTTGTTTATACCCTTGTACTCACTTTTGACCAAAAGTGTACCCAAGGAGGGTGCTTTCTTAAAAGTTATTTGTGGCTGGTTTGTGATTAGATTCTTTAAAATAGGGTCTTCTGTCAGGATAGGCCAGAACTTGGAGATCGTCTTTCGGATTTTTTGATGTTCATTGGAGAAATTTATGATAACCCTAGTGTTGGATTCTTCCTTCTTACTGGTATTTTTGGGTTTAAAGATGAGAGATCGTCTATTTGTATCTCTCACTCTGTTGAAAGCCTTCTTTAGGCTGGTTTTTGTGTAGCCTCTTATCAAGAGGCGTTCAGTTAGCAGGTCGCTTTCCCTTTGAAAGTCAAAATCCGTGGAGCAGTTCCTCCTAAGCCGAAGGAACTGACTATATGGGATAGATTTCTTAAGTACTTCCGGATGAAAACTCTCCGCGTGAAGCAGAGTGTTTCCCGCCGTTTCCTTTCTGAATAAGGATGTGCCAAGTGCACCATCCAATTCTTTAAAGATACGTATGTCCAAAAAGCTGACCTCCTTGTCGTTGTATGACATGGTAAAAAAAAGATTGAAGCTGTTGATGTTCATCAGCCTCAACATCTCTTGAAGTTCATTCTCCAGACCGTCCCAAACAATAAAAATGTCGTCTATGTAGCGCTGCCAAACAAGAATGTTAGCAGCGCACATAGACGCACTTTCACCCAACAAAAATTCCCGCTCCCACTCCCCCAGGTACAGGTTTGCATATGAGGGTGCACAGCACGTCCCCATAGCAACACCCTGTACCTGGAGGTAGTGGGAGCCCTGGAAAAGAAAAGTGTTATGCTGGAGGATGAAATCCAGCATAGTCAAAATGAAATGATTAAACTTCCAATCTGTTGTTGGTCTTTGTTTGAGTACCCGCTTGATGGCTTCTAAGCCCAGTTGGTGCGGAATACTATTGTAGAGTGATTCTACATCTATAGTTACTAGGATGGCATCTGGAGGTATGGTTAAATCCTCCAACACCTGCAGAAGATGAATTGTATCCTTAGTATAGGATGGTAGATCAAGTACATGGGGTCGGAGGTATTGGTCAATTACTTGACTAACACATTCCGAAATTGATCCATTGCCAGATATGATTGGACGTCCCGGCGGGTCTTGCAAGTTTTTGTGCACCTTTGGTAGAGAATACATAGTCGGTTGTCGTGGGTGCTGTGTTCTAATAAAGTCCCAGACATCTTTGATGATGCTGCCATTGTTGTAAAAACTATCAACGAGCTCATAAAATTCTCCATTGAACCTGTCCACAGTTGCTGCTGTGATTTTCCTATAACATTGTTTATTGTTTAATATTTTTAGGCACATTTTCTCATAGTCTATATTGTTCATCAGAACTACATTACCGCCTTTATCTGATGCTTTAATGATCAGATTTGGGCTATTTTTTAGGGTTTTAAGTGCATGTTGCTGCTCAATGGTCAGATTTCTATGGTTTGTGTCCTTTTTTAAGGTTTCCAATTCTTTGGAAACTTGTTTCACAAATAAAGAAATTGCTGGATTCAAACTCAGGACAGGAAATTTGTTAGATTTCCTTTTGAATTTCCTGATTTTGAAAAAATTGCCTTCTTCGATTTCCTCATCCGCTTCCTCATTTAGATCTTCTTCCCATGCGTCACCAAGTGAGGCATTCTCCTGTAGGAGGAGATTTAAGTCTCTTAAGGCTCTGAAATCAGCCGCTTTGAGGTTTGGGGCCACTTCCTCTTCTTGTTTTTTATGTTTGTAGTAGAGACCTTTATAAAAGAGTCTCCGTGCAAATAGGTTGATATCCTTAATCGTCTCAAATGAATCAGTGTTATTAGTGGGGCAGAAGGAGAGTCCCAAACATAAAACTTCCTGCTCTACTGTTGTTAAAGTATGGGAGGATAGGTTTATGATATTATTATATTCTCCTCTGGCGGTATCTCCACCGCCAGATCCATGGTCATCTGTGTTTGAAAGAGTGGGGGCGTTGAGGACACCCCCTTCTTCTCCAAAAGACTTCAAACTACTGGTGGTGAGTTTTCCATGAACGGTTTGGAATACAATTCCCAACCAGTTTTTTGAGGCTCAAATGCTGGGTTATTATTTTTGACACAAGTCTTTGATATATCTCCTTTATATAGGACTGCAAAAACACCACCCAAATTGAACCAATTGGTTCTATCCACTCTATGAGTGACATTCAAATGGGGATTTGTTTTAAATGGTGCAACCTGCCATAGGAGACATCGGCGTCCCTGAACACCCGGGGGCCTTCTGCCCCACACTCCTGGGCGTGGAGCTTTTTAAGCAATAGGTGAGTCCTCTTCATTGTGAATTATGCCTTTTCCCTACTCGAGGAAGAGGATGTGTATGTGCTTTTGCACTTCAATGGAGAGAATACAATGATTTAATGTGAATGTATTTAAAATATTTTTTGCTCTACTCTAGATGCAATACTTGTTTTATGCCTTGATGAAGGATGCGTAGCATTCGAAACGCGTCGGCCTTTCAGCTACAACTTTACCTCCCTTATGGTGATGGTACCGTATGCCGGACAGTATCTGCATCATCCATGTTTTGTTTTTGTACTATGTATATTCCTATAATGCTCGAGATATTTTTGTACATGTTGTAACTATTTTTGTAATAAATTGTTATTTTTTCATATATATTTTTGAAAATTTTATTCGTTGCCTATACAATCCCACTTCATGAGGTATTTTCGATATATTTGTAGTACTATGGGATGATGGCAACTACATGCTATCATATGTGAGTTGGTCCTTTTTTCCTATATTATAGGGTGGATAATACACCCAATTACCTCACCACAGCTCACATATGTTGGCATGGCCCTCTAATTTTTTGATATAGGTTTCTTTTTTTGATCCTTCCAAACTCTTTCCATGTCCTCAGGAGGTACCACCTCCAGGGGAGAAGGATTCAGGATCTAAAGAGATTTGTTGTTAACCCCAATTTGGGGTTGAACATAGTGTTTTTTTCATTATATTTGTTTTGGTCTTTCCTTTGGGGTTGTCTATGCCTGTTCACACTATGGGGGATCTTCAAGGGGGACAATGGGAGGAACTTATGACTCAAATTGAGCGTAATTACCAGGGAAAGGAACAATTAGATTCAGACTTGCTCTCCCTTTTCTTTAATCTCACCAAACTATTGGAGAAAAAATCAGCCTTACATTGGCATATCCAATCTATGGAGAGATACATAAATGAACACATAAACCCAATTGGATTAAGAATACAAATCTTTCCAATACTTGAGAATATCAGTAAAGATTTAAAAGTTAATTGGGAGAGCAGCCTGAACGAATGTTCCAAAAATTTAATGCAATTGCTGCAAAAGGAATACAGATTGCAACTACAGGTCCTTGATAAAGAAATTGAATTAATATACATGCGCCTTACACCTTTAAAAACTATGGAAGAGTATACAGGACAGGAAAACAAACTTAAAGAACATTTAGAAAATTTCAGCAAACAGATTCTTATTAAAAAAGAAAAGAAATACTGGAGAGATAAGAATGCCTTCTGTGAAGGAAGGGCATACAAATGGAATAAAGATAAAAATAAAAAATTTAGTAACAAAAATTCCAAAAAACCCAATGTTCAATCAAATGACTATCTGTCTGATGTACCTTCGAATTCTTCCTCATCAGCTTCCTCACATACCAGTCGGACATCGGCCAAGAGAAAGGGCCCCTTCTCTAAACATGGGACAGAAGGAGAAGTCCAACAAACTAGCAAAAAACCCATCACGGATTCCCAGGTGTCATTTTCACAAAATGAAAGGGGAGCTAGCTTGACAAGGAGAGCCTCGGGTGGAAACTCCAGGGGGTCTCCCTCAAATAGAGGTAAACTTTTCTCCCGGAAAGATATGGGGGCAATTTCAAAGACTTCACGCACCCCCCTAGATAATTTTTTGGAGAAGAAGGGGGTGTCCTCAACGCCCCCACTCTTTCAAACACAGATGACCATGGATCTGGCGGTGGAGATACCGCCAGAGGAGAATATAATAATATCATAAACCTATCCTCCCATACTTTAACAACAGTAGAGCAGGAAGTTTTATGTTTGGGACTCTCCTTCTGCCCCACTAATAACACTGATTCATTTGAGACGATTAAGGATATCAACCTATTTGCACGGAGACTCTTTTATAAAGGTCTCTACTACAAACATAAAAAACAAGAAGAGGAAGTGGCCCCAAACCTCAAAGCGGCTGATTTCAGAGCCTTAAGAGACTTAAATCTCCTCCTACAGGAGAATGCCTCACTTGGTGACGCATGGGAAGAAGATCTAAATGAGGAAGCGGATGAGGAAATCGAAGAAGGCAATTTTTTCAAAATCAGGAAATTCAAAAGGAAATCTAACAAATTTCCTGTCCTGAGTTTGAATCCAGCAATTTCTTTATTTGTGAAACAAGTTTCCAAAGAATTGGAAACCTTAAAAAAGGACACAAACCATAGAAATCTGACCATTGAGCAGCAACATGCACTTAAAACCCTAAAAAATAGCCCAAATCTGATCATTAAAGCATCAGATAAAGGCGGTAATGTAGTTCTGATGAACAATATAGACTATGAGAAAATGTGCCTAAAAATATTAAACAATAAACAATGTTATAGGAAAATCACAGCAGCAACTGTGGACAGGTTCAATGGAGAATTTTATGAGCTCGTTGATAGTTTTTACAACAATGGCAGCATCATCAAAGATGTCTGGGACTTTATTAGAACACAGCACCCACGACAACCGACTATGTATTCTCTACCAAAGGTGCACAAAAACTTGCAAGACCCGCCGGGACGTCCAATCATATCTGGCAATGGATCAATTTCGGAATGTGTTAGTCAAGTAATTGACCAATACCTCCGACCCCATGTACTTGATCTACCATCCTATACTAAGGATACAATTCATCTTCTGCAGGTGTTGGAGGATTTAACCATACCTCCAGATGCCATCCTAGTAACTATAGATGTAGAATCACTCTACAATAGTATTCCGCACCAACTGGGCTTAGAAGCCATCAAGCGGGTACTCAAACAAAGACCAACAACAGATTGGAAGTTTAATCATTTCATTTTGACTATGCTGGATTTCATCCTCCAGCATAACACTTTTCTTTTCCAGGGCTCCCACTACCTCCAGGTACAGGGTGTTGCTATGGGGACGTGCTGTGCACCCTCATATGCAAACCTGTACCTGGGGGAGTGGGAGCGGGAATTTTTGTTGGGTGAAAGTGCGTCTATGTGCGCTGCTAACATTCTTGTTTGGCAGCGCTACATAGACGACATTTTTATTGTTTGGGACGGTCTGGAGAATGAACTTCAAGAGATGTTGAGGCTGATGAACATCAACAGCTTCAATCTTTTTTTTACCATGTCATACAACGACAAGGAGGTCAGCTTTTTGGACATACGTATCTTTAAAGAATTGGATGGTGCACTTGGCACATCCTTATTCAGAAAGGAAACGGCGGGAAACACTCTGCTTCACGCGGAGAGTTTTCATCCGGAAGTACTTAAGAAATCTATCCCATATAGTCAGTTCCTTCGGCTTAGGAGGAACTGCTCCACGGATTTTGACTTTCAAAGGGAAAGCGACCTGCTAACTGAACGCCTCTTGATAAGAGGCTACACAAAAACCAGCCTAAAGAAGGCTTTCAACAGAGTGAGAGATACAAATAGACGATCTCTCATCTTTAAACCCAAAAATACCAGTAAGAAGGAAGAATCCAACACTAGGGTTATCATAAATTTCTCCAATGAACATCAAAAAATCCGAAAGACGATCTCCAAGTTCTGGCCTATCCTGACAGAAGACCCTATTTTAAAGAATCTAATCACAAACCAGCCACAAATAACTTTTAAGAAAGCACCCTCCTTGGGTACACTTTTGGTCAAAAGTGAGTACAAGGGTATAAACAAAAAGGATCCTTGTAAAACATTTGGCACCTACCCCTGCGGGACGTGTGCTCAATGTCCCGTCATAGGGAGGAGAACCACACTGACACTGCCAAATGGGGATACCTTCTCCCTGAAACATTTTGCCAATTGCAGAACACGGGGAGTGGTATACCTCATGCAGTGTCAGTGTGGTTCTTTCTATGTGGGTAAAACCAAACAGGAACTACACAAGCGAATAGAGAAACATATGCATTCTATGCGCATTTGTAATCTCTATCTCCCATTGGGTCGACATATAGCCAAGCATCACGGCTATCATATGCCTAACCTAAATTTCACTGTGTTGGACCGCATTCACATTCCCCTACGGGGGGGTGATTGGAACAAAACTCTACTGCAGCGCGAAATGCGCTGGATTAGATATTTAAAGGCTACTACACCTCCCGGCCTCAACGAAAGTGAGAGTTTTAGGCCTTTTTTGGAGGGTTTTTCTTCTGGCAAAACAGATTAGGATCTCAAGCGGGGATGAAGAATGTCGTCCCCGATTTTGATTTCCTGGATGACTTTGCCCACATTTTCCAAATCTTTCCCCCTTTCCCCTTCACTGTGAACGCAATAGACATTTTCAGGTTAGGGCCCAGCACATATATGACACTTAGAAATAGGGAGGGTTGTTTTGTTCTTTTTTTATTTTTCGCTTATCTTTATTATAATTGATATGTTGTTTGACTCGATGTTTCCCTTCCACCGTATTTATGCGGACTGATTTGAAGGGATTCTTTGTCATAATTGAGATTTTGATATTTGTTTTTCTTTCTTGCACTTAACCTAAATTTGCTCTCTTGGTTCTATAGCTCGGAGGTGTGGGTCACGGGCCAACCACCCCGGTCGAGTGGACATCGGTGTCTCTATGGCTATTATGCAGGTTGTTTTCCATTTTTCCTCAATTTGTTCGACTCATCAGCTGCCAGGGGAGACTTTGGGCTTTGTACCCAAATGTCATCAAATTTACCGAAAGGGGGATAGTCATATCCCCTTGGGTAGATATAGAAGGCAGCTGTGGCTTTTTTCTCCCAAAAGTCTCCCAGTGGTTCATTCAAGAACTACAGGAGAATAGTGCCTTACCATAACACACACAAACTTGGGCTCGATTTTGCCCTTATGATGACTGTTTCAAACTGTGATCAAGGTCATCTTTTGAACGTTTTTATCCTCCTACTATCACCCCTTATAGTTGCACCCTTTTCAATCAAGTTGCTACTCTCTAACAAGACATACAATCAAACGTCCAATTCAGGTCTATGCCCTTTTGTAAAATGGCCGCCGGGGAACTTCCGGATCCGGCTGAGAGGTTTTCAGACATCCCTGATTTAACCAACCAATAAAATGGCTACGGGGGCGAATTGTATGGCAATCGAATTGCAATTGAATGGCAATTCGCGATGGCGAGTCGAGTGACAACTTAATCCCATTGGGGTGGCATTCGAGTGGCAATCGAATGGCAATTCACAACGGTGAATCGATTGGCACTCGAATCCCATTACCAAAATGGCCGCGGCGATACTTCCGGTCCCGGAAATGACGCGGATCGGTATACACTGAATGACGGCGCTACAATGCGCCTTGTAACAGCGGCGGTTTGCTTGAAAACAATAAGGAGCCACACATGGCTTCTCAGGACTAACATGTTTCAATTGATGGGTGATGAGGGGGAGGACTACAGCACCTGAATACAGTTAAGGTAAGTACTTAAGGAGGGCCAAGAGGGTTGGGTGGTGTCATTCCCTCTCCATATGTAGGAGAACAAGGAGCTGTCTTTCCTCTCCAAGGGGAATCTGTCTGGGCAACCCAAATCTTTTCAGGATTTACCTGCACCCGGCTCTCCCCTTCTTTGGATACAAAGACTTCAAACTACTGGTGGTGAGTTTTCCATGAACGGTTTGGAATACAATTCCCAACCAGTTTTTTGAGGCTCAAATGCTGGGTTATTATTTTTGACACAAGTCTTTGATATATCTCCTTTATATAGGACTGCAAAAACACCACCCAAATTGAACCAATTGGTTCTATCCACTCTATGAGTGACATTCAAATGGGGATTTGTTTTAAATGGTGCAACCTGCCATAGGAGACATCGGCGTCCCTGAACACCCGGGGGCCTTCTGCCCCACACTCCTGGGCGTGGAGCTTTTTAAGCAATAGGTGAGTCCTCTTCATTGTGAATTATGCCTTTTCCCTACTCGAGGAAGAGGATGTGTATGTGCTTTTGCACTTCAATGGAGAGAATACAATGATTTAATGTGAATGTATTTAAAATATTTTTTGCTCTACTCTAGATGCAATACTTGTTTTATGCCTTGATGAAGGATGCGTAGCATTCGAAACGCGTCGGCCTTTCAGCTACAACTTTACCTCCCTTATGGTGATGGTACCGTATGCCGGACAGTATCTGCATCATCCATGTTTTGTTTTTGTACTATGTATATTCCTATAATGCTCGAGATATTTTTGTACATGTTGTAACTATTTTTGTAATAAATTGTTATTTTTTCATATATATTTTTGAAAATTTTATTCGTTGCCTATACAATCCCACTTCATGAGGTATTTTCGATATATTTGTAGTACTATGGGATGATGGCAACTACATGCTATCATATGTGAGTTGGTCCTTTTTTCCTATATTATAGGGTGGATAATACACCCAATTACCTCACCACAGCTCACATATGTTGGCATGGCCCTCTAATTTTTTGATATAGGTTTCTTTTTTTGATCCTTCCAAACTCTTTCCATGTCCTCAGGAGGTACCACCTCCAGGGGAGAAGGATTCAGGATCTAAAGAGATTTGTTGTTAACCCCAATTTGGGGTTGAACATAGTGTTTTTTTCATTATATTTGTTTTGGTCTTTCCTTTGGGGTTGTCTATGCCTGTTCACACTATGGGGGATCTTCAAGGGGGACAATGGGAGGAACTTATGACTCAAATTGAGCGTAATTACCAGGGAAAGGAACAATTAGATTCAGACTTGCTCTCCCTTTTCTTTAATCTCACCAAACTATTGGAGAAAAAATCAGCCTTACATTGGCATATCCAATCTATGGAGAGATACATAAATGAACACATAAACCCAATTGGATTAAGAATACAAATCTTTCCAATACTTGAGAATATCAGTAAAGATTTAAAAGTTAATTGGGAGAGCAGCCTGAACGAATGTTCCAAAAATTTAATGCAATTGCTGCAAAAGGAATACAGATTGCAACTACAGGTCCTTGATAAAGAAATTGAATTAATATACATGCGCCTTACACCTTTAAAAACTATGGAAGAGTATACAGGACAGGAAAACAAACTTAAAGAACTTTTAGAAAATTTCAGCAAACAGATTCTTATTAAAAAAGAAAAGAAATACTGGAGAGATAAGAATGCCTTCTGTGAAGGAAGGGCATACAAATGGAATAAAGATAAAAATAAAAAATTTAGTAACAAAAATTCCAAAAAACCCAATGTTCAATCAAATGACTATCTGTCTGATGTACCTTCGAATTCTTCCTCATCAGCTTCCTCACATACCAGTCGGACATCGGCCAAGAGAAAGGGCCCCTTCTCTAAACATGGGACAGAAGGAGAAGTCCAACAAACTAGCAAAAAACCCATCACGGATTCCCAGGTGTCATTTTCACAAAATGAAAGGGGAGCTAGCTTGACAAGGAGAGCCTCGGGTGGAAACTCCAGGGGGTCTCCCTCAAATAGAGGTAAACTTTTCTCCCGGAAAGATATGGGGGCAATTTCAAAGACTTCACGCACCCCCCTAGATAATTTTTTGGAGAAGAAGGGGGTGTCCTCAACGCCCCCACTCTTTCAAACACAGATGACCATGGATCTGGCGGTGGAGATACCGCCAGAGGAGAATATAATAATATCATAAACCTATCCTCCCATACTTTAACAACAGTAGAGCAGGAAGTTTTATGTTTGGGACTCTCCTTCTGCCCCACTAATAACACTGATTCATTTGAGACGATTAAGGATATCAACCTATTTGCACGGAGACTCTTTTATAAAGGTCTCTACTACAAACATAAAAAACAAGAAGAGGAAGTGGCCCCAAACCTCAAAGCGGCTGATTTCAGAGCCTTAAGAGACTTAAATCTCCTCCTACAGGAGAATGCCTCACTTGGTGACGCATGGGAAGAAGATCTAAATGAGGAAGCGGATGAGGAAATCGAAGAAGGCAATTTTTTCAAAATCAGGAAATTCAAAAGGAAATCTAACAAATTTCCTGTCCTGAGTTTGAATCCAGCAATTTCTTTATTTGTGAAACAAGTTTCCAAAGAATTGGAAACCTTAAAAAAGGACACAAACCATAGAAATCTGACCATTGAGCAGCAACATGCACTTAAAACCCTAAAAAATAGCCCAAATCTGATCATTAAAGCATCAGATAAAGGCGGTAATGTAGTTCTGATGAACAATATAGACTATGAGAAAATGTGCCTAAAAATATTAAACAATAAACAATGTTATAGGAAAATCACAGCAGCAACTGTGGACAGGTTCAATGGAGAATTTTATGAGCTCGTTGATAGTTTTTACAACAATGGCAGCATCATCAAAGATGTCTGGGACTTTATTAGAACACAGCACCCACGACAACCGACTATGTATTCTCTACCAAAGGTGCACAAAAACTTGCAAGACCCGCCGGGACGTCCAATCATATCTGGCAATGGATCAATTTCGGAATGTGTTAGTCAAGTAATTGACCAATACCTCCGACCCCATGTACTTGATCTACCATCCTATACTAAGGATACAATTCATCTTCTGCAGGTGTTGGAGGATTTAACCATACCTCCAGATGCCATCCTAGTAACTATAGATGTAGAATCACTCTACAATAGTATTCCGCACCAACTGGGCTTAGAAGCCATCAAGCGGGTACTCAAACAAAGACCAACAACAGATTGGAAGTTTAATCATTTCATTTTGACTATGCTGGATTTCATCCTCCAGCATAACACTTTTCTTTTCCAGGGCTCCCACTACCTCCAGGTACAGGGTGTTGCTATGGGGACGTGCTGTGCACCCTCATATGCAAACCTGTACCTGGGGGAGTGGGAGCGGGAATTTTTGTTGGGTGAAAGTGCGTCTATGTGCGCTGCTAACATTCTTGTTTGGCAGCGCTACATAGACGACATTTTTATTGTTTGGGACGGTCTGGAGAATGAACTTCAAGAGATGTTGAGGCTGATGAACATCAACAGCTTCAATCTTTTTTTTACCATGTCATACAACGACAAGGAGGTCAGCTTTTTGGACATACGTATCTTTAAAGAATTGGATGGTGCACTTGGCACATCCTTATTCAGAAAGGAAACGGCGGGAAACACTCTGCTTCACGCGGAGAGTTTTCATCCGGAAGTACTTAAGAAATCTATCCCATATAGTCAGTTCCTTCGGCTTAGGAGGAACTGCTCCACGGATTTTGACTTTCAAAGGGAAAGCGACCTGCTAACTGAACGCCTCTTGATAAGAGGCTACACAAAAACCAGCCTAAAGAAGGCTTTCAACAGAGTGAGAGATACAAATAGACGATCTCTCATCTTTAAACCCAAAAATACCAGTAAGAAGGAAGAATCCAACACTAGGGTTATCATAAATTTCTCCAATGAACATCAAAAAATCCGAAAGACGATCTCCAAGTTCTGGCCTATCCTGACAGAAGACCCTATTTTAAAGAATCTAATCACAAACCAGCCACAAATAACTTTTAAGAAAGCACCCTCCTTGGGTACACTTTTGGTCAAAAGTGAGTACAAGGGTATAAACAAAAAGGATCCTTGTAAAACATTTGGCACCTACCCCTGCGGGACGTGTGCTCAATGTCCCGTCATAGGGAGGAGAACCACACTGACACTGCCAAATGGGGATACCTTCTCCCTGAAACATTTTGCCAATTGCAGAACACGGGGAGTGGTATACCTCATGCAGTGTCAGTGTGGTTCTTTCTATGTGGGTAAAACCAAACAGGAACTACACAAGCGAATAGAGAAACATATGCATTCTATGCGCATTTGTAATCTCTATCTCCCATTGGGTCGACATATAGCCAAGCATCACGGCTATCATATGCCTAACCTAAATTTCACTGTGTTGGACCGCATTCACATTCCCCTACGGGGGGGTGATTGGAACAAAACTCTACTGCAGCGCGAAATGCGCTGGATTAGATATTTAAAGGCTACTACACCTCCCGGCCTCAACGAAAGTGAGAGTTTTAGGCCTTTTTTGGAGGGTTTTTCTTCTGGCAAAACAGATTAGGATCTCAAGCGGGGATGAAGAATGTCGTCCCCGATTTTGATTTCCTGGATGACTTTGCCCACATTTTCCAAATCTTTCCCCCTTTCCCCTTCACTGTGAACGCAATAGACATTTTCAGGTTAGGGCCCAGCACATATATGACACTTAGAAATAGGGAGGGTTGTTTTGTTCTTTTTTTATTTTTCGCTTATCTTTATTATAATTGATATGTTGTTTGACTCGATGTTTCCCTTCCACCGTATTTATGCGGACTGATTTGAAGGGATTCTTTGTCATAATTGAGATTTTGATATTTGTTTTTCTTTCTTGCACTTAACCTAAATTTGCTCTCTTGGTTCTATAGCTCGGAGGTGTGGGTCACGGGCCAACCACCCCGGTCGAGTGGACATCGGTGTCTCTATGGCTATTATGCAGGTTGTTTTCCATTTTTCCTCAATTTGTTCGACTCATCAGCTGCCAGGGGAGACTTTGGGCTTTGTACCCAAATGTCATCAAATTTACCGAAAGGGGGATAGTCATATCCCCTTGGGTAGATATAGAAGGCAGCTGTGGCTTTTTTCTCCCAAAAGTCTCCCAGTGGTTCATTCAAGAACTACAGGAGAATAGTGCCTTACCATAACACACACAAACTTGGGCTCGATTTTGCCCTTATGATGACTGTTTCAAACTGTGATCAAGGTCATCTTTTGAACGTTTTTATCCTCCTACTATCACCCCTTATAGTTGCACCCTTTTCAATCAAGTTGCTACTCTCTAACAAGACATACAATCAAACGTCCAATTCAGGTCTATGCCCTTTTGTAAAATGGCCGCCGGGGAACTTCCGGATCCGGCTGAGAGGTTTTCAGATATCCCTGATTTAACCAACCAATAAAATGGCTACGGGGGCGAATTGTATGGCAATCGAATTGCAATTGAATGGCAATTCGCGATGGCGAGTCGAGTGACAACTTAATCCCATTGGGGTGGCATTCGAGTGGCAATCGAATGGCAATTCACAACGGTGAATCGATTGGCACTCGAATCCCATTACCAAAATGGCCGCGGCGATACTTCCGGTCCCGGAAATGACGCGGATCGGTATACACTGAATGACGGCGCTACAATGCGCCTTGTAACAGCGGCGGTTTGCTTGAAAACAATAAGGAGCCACACATGGCTTCTCAGGACTAACATGTTTCAATTGATGGGTGATGAGGGGGAGGACTACAGCACCTGAATACAGTTAAGGTAAGTACTTAAGGAGGGCCAAGAGGGTTGGGTGGTGTCATTCCCTCTCCATATGTAGGAGAACAAGGAGCTGTCTTTCCTCTCCAAGGGGAATCTGTCTGGGCAACCCAAATCTTTTCAGGATTTACCTGCACCCGGCTCTCCCCTTCTTTGGATACAAAGACTTCAAACTACTGGTGGTGAGTTTTCCATGAACGGTTTGGAATACAATTCCCAACCAGTTTTTTGAGGCTCAAATGCTGGGTTATTATTTTTGACACAAGTCTTTGATATATCTCCTTTATATAGGACTGCAAAAACACCACCCAAATTGAACCAATTGGTTCTATCCACTCTATGAGTGACATTCAAATGGGGATTTGTTTTAAATGGTGCAACCTGCCATAGGAGACATCGGCGTCCCTGAACACCCGGGGGCCTTCTGCCCCACACTCCTGGGCGTGGAGCTTTTTAAGCAATAGGTGAGTCCTCTTCATTGTGAATTATGCCTTTTCCCTACTCGAGGAAGAGGATGTGTATGTGCTTTTGCACTTCAATGGAGAGAATACAATGATTTAATGTGAATGTATTTAAAATATTTTTTGCTCTACTCTAGATGCAATACTTGTTTTATGCCTTGATGAAGGATGCGTAGCATTCGAAACGCGTCGGCCTTTCAGCTACAACTTTACCTCCCTTATGGTGATGGTACCGTATGCCGGACAGTATCTGCATCATCCATGTTTTGTTTTTGTACTATGTATATTCCTATAATGCTCGAGATATTTTTGTACATGTTGTAACTATTTTTGTAATAAATTGTTATTTTTTCATATATATTTTTGAAAATTTTATTCGTTGCCTATACAATCCCACTTCATGAGGTATTTTCGATATATTTGTAGTACTATGGGATGATGGCAACTACATGCTATCATATGTGAGTTGGTCCTTTTTTCGTATCAGACAGATGCTTCCTCAGTGAACTCTCCATACTGGGCTCTAGGGGAAATACCCTTGTTTTGCTTCAGGGGTTTTTAGCAAGCAGCCCCCCCCCCCCCCAGTTTTAGCATAGCTAGGGCCTTGATGAAGCCAGGTAAATGTCAGCTGGGGTTCAATAAACAGAAATAAAAAATAAAAAAATTCAGCCAGGGTGCCTGCAGCCTTCAAGCTGGGAAATTCTCCCCCTGCACAAGACACAGACTGCTCCAGACCTTAGACTATTTATCCTCCTTACAGCCACCTATTGGGCACACCTCCCCAGGGATTGGCTGAGGCCCCATAAATATTATGACTTCTCATTTGGAATGTGTGAGGCCTTGTACACACGACCGAACATGTCTGCTGAAACTGGTCCGCAGACCAGTTTCATCGGACAGATCCGACCGTGTGTACAGCCTAGCAGACAGGTTTCCAGCAGACAAAAGTTTTAAAGCATGCTTTAAAACTTGTCTGCTGGAAACCCGTCCGTCCGACATGTCTGCTGGTTAGTACACCTAACCAGCAGACAGAAATCTCCCGCATGCGTCGAATGGATTCGACGCAGGTGTGGAAGTATTTTACTTCCTGGTTTGGTGACGTGGCGGCGTCAACGTCACCGCCACGTCACCGCGCTGTCTGTCTGCGGGGATTTCGGTTTGATGGTGTGTACAGCCATCAGACCAAAATCTCCCAGCGCACATGTCCGATGAAAACGGTCCACGGACCGTTTTCATCGGACATGTTCTATCGTGTGTACAGGGCATCACTCCTATGTTCTGGAGCTTTACAGAAGGCAGGGCGAAGCAATTAAGCCTGAATCCTGTGAGAGCCTGATCAGTCCAAAACAATCAGTCACTGCTCCACTGATTACAGAAGAGCCCAAAAAAACGTAAATTTACCTATCAGCCTAGCACCAAACTAGGGGGTTGCTTCATCAATCAATCGTTTTTTTTTTTTTTTTTTGTTTTTTTTTCATCTGTTGAACAGAAGTTTATTGTTAGGGTTTACGTACACTTTCTCTCCAAGGAAAACAAAAATCCAGCCTTGCAGCAGGGCCACAACTGCACTTTAAAGGTTACATGCTTGTTTATATCTAGAGTACCTGAAAAAACAGTTTTACTTACCTAATCTTCTGCTGCTCAGGCAGTAGAAATTCTCCTCTACTTCCCTATGTTCTGGTTTCTGGACTGTCCCTTTGCATCCTCACATCCAATGAGGGCTAAAGACTCTGCATTGTACTTGATGATGACAGAAGGCATGAGGCCATTGGATACAGGAGTCTGGGATGGGGTAAGTTAAAAGTGCTTGTTAAGGTACCCTAGACATAAATGAGCATTTAACTCTTGCAGTGTGAAGGCAGTTCCAATCAATGAAGGATTTTTGTTTATCCTGGTGTTCAGCTTTTAAATGCATTTAAATAAAACATTTATGGGAAGTATAGATTGCCTATATTTGATCATAATTACACAGAAAAAAACTGTTAAAATTTACATAAAGATATTTTTTTCTGCAGAATTACTCCAGTATAAAATTATTGCATTATATACTATCTTTTATAATTGTAATATTTAGCAGCATGAAAGCTTTCATTGTTAAAAGATTATAGGGAGGGAACCTGAGGCTTAATTCGCATTTAAAGTACTTAAGAATAAACTTATGACATGTTATTCTTTGCAAAGAAAGAAAGCTGCTGAATTTCCAAATATACTGTATGTGGCTGATGGCTTCAGGTAAGTAACCTTCAGTAAGCGAGATTACTGCATTATTTCCAGCAAAGCAAACTCTATTATTGCAACAAGCTGTTCTGCCTCACCAAGGACTAAAATATATTTTGTTTGATGGTAAAATTTCTTTTTTTTTTTGCAAAATTACTCCAGTACAAATATGCTGCATTACATTCTATCGTGTGTATATATATGCTATCTTCTGTAATCAGAATATTTAGCAGCATGAAAGCTTTCATTGTTGTAAAATTATAGGGATGGAATCAGAGTCTTAATTTGCATCCAAGGTAGTTAAGAATGAACTTATGCCATGTTTATTCTTTGCAAAGAATTATGCTGAGTTTCCAAATACGTGCCTGAAGACTTCAGGTAAGTACACTTCAGTAAGAAAGATTGCTGCATTGTTTCAAGCAAAACTGACTCCCTGTGGCACTGGCAACAAGCTTTTTTGTTTCATGAGGTCTAAAATACTGTAATCTTTTTGATGGCAAAATATATTCAGTTTAGAAGCAACTGCTTTTCAACTGCAACTTGCATTTAGCTTACTATACCAGATCGTGTTCATGTAGTAGTTGTCACAGTCATTATTGGACCTTTTTTTAATAAGGTTGTGCCAAAAGTAGTAACAATGTCCAAAGTGCAGTAACCCATAACCAACCAGATTCCAGTTTTGCTTAAGAAAATATAAATTCTTTATTTTTATAGATTCTTTATTTTATGTAGACACAAAGAAGTATACAAATCGTAGCATCAAAATGGTGACCTAGTCATGTTACAACAAAACAGGTTTAATAGAAACTTACCATAGAGTGATATCCATTAACAGAATATTCCATGGTATGGGATAAATATCTAAACCATAAATAATGAGCAGGTTTGTTTGTCTGTCTGATCCCTGATCAGTATCAAGCAAACTTCCATGACAGTGTCATAGTTGATTATTTATGAAGTGGAAGAGAAAAAAAAAACGATTTAAAAAAATGAGAAAGCAAATCCATAAATCCGAAAGCTAGGTTTACATGTGGATTTGAACTAGAAGTGTATAAAATCAATAGGGACGGAAAGTAAAGGTTGTGTTAATCAATAGGGATCATGGTAGGGAGAATGAGGAGAAATTGAAGTATCAGGGAGGGCATGAGGGAAATGAGAAACCCGAGGAAGGGGAGGACAGGCATGATTAACAAAGTGTTGGGATATGAAGGGAATAAAAAGAGTAAAAGAGGCAACCAGAAGAGTTAAAGCCTGGTCTTATTATGCCCCAATGTGGACCAAGGTCCAATCTTCAGAGAATAATTCAGGACTAGTCAAAAGTTTCTTATTTACCTGAGGTCAGAACATCGCTGTACTCTGCAGCAAATACAGTATACAAGCATCCCAAAAGAATCACTTCTGATGAAAAATGTCTTCAGTGCCCTTAACAGTGGACGAGAGGTCCACCATACATTTAAAGTGGTTGTAAAGGCTAAAAGTTGTTTTCACCTTCATGTATTCCCTGCATTAAGCCAAGTCCACCTCTTGCAGACCCCCATCAATAAGACCAAGATAACAGCAGCATGTGGCAATTGTGCAATAATAAATATAGTGTTGAGGGTTATACCATTCAGTCCACAAAACCTCTTAAGAATGAATAGCTTGTGCACCTATGGAGGCCAAGATGTATAAACTGTCAATTATCATGGAGTAAAATGTGCATATCCCCAATGTCAGTCTGCTGCATAGTTGGATCCAATAGTGATAAGGTTTACTAGCCACATATACACAAATGTTGCTGACAATGTCCTGGTGGTGTTTAAACAACCCAAGAAGGAGAAACATTTTCCAATGGTATAGAGGAGGTATGTCAAACAGGATGGTTCTGTACACACAATGTAGAGCCACTGTACTCCTGTATGGCCTCCCTCACATTGTAGTGTATGGCTGCAAAAAGCAAACTGATAGTCCCGATCCCCTAGGGCCCATTTGTAATCCAAATGTTGTATATAAAATATTGCGTAGTTCCCAAGTTCTTGGGGTGTAACATATACTTATCAGATCCAGAAATGTGGCCAACTCCTTGATGGTGAAGCAATCACTATTCCATTGCAGGGTGCATTCAAAATAACTGACAAGTGGGTGCCATCACAAGGTCAATAGGGTCATGAGGATAAGACTGTGGTAAGGCCTGACCGGTTTTGCCATTCACTGCCACAGAGGCTCAGTCAAGTGTAATCCTGCCACCATGTGCAAAGGCCAGGCTTTAAATGGCAGATATCCGCATGGTCATACATGTGCCATGCTTATGTCATTGCTCAGCGAATGAAAAACTTGAGTATAATGGGCAATGTCAGTCAATATATGTAATGATACTAAATCTCCACAAGAGGGAGACATAAGGCACCAAAAGCCAACTTGCCTGGAAAAAATACATGTCTTGCCTATGCCAAAGAGATGGGATACATGCTTTGGTGGTATTCACCAAAGTACCGTACTTACAAGACAGTTCTTGTCTTCTGTGGTAGCATGTTGTGGTGGGGAAGGAAGAAGGCAGGTTCATCAGGAACATGGAAAGATGAATTCAGGCATCAGAGATAGATTAGATATCAGTACTTACTCAAGTTACTCTGCAGTCCTTATTTAATAAGTTTCAGTTATGTTATCTAACTTTATATCCACATATAAGAGGCAAATTACTCTATGAGGCCAGCACATCTGCATTTGCTTCAGTCTGATTTGATGTCTGTGAGAAAAACATTAAATCTTATTGCAGAGCCATCGAGACATTGCAAAGAGCCTAAACGACTGTCCAAAATGTGGTGGGTAACTTTTATTTGCCTTGATAATTCTATATCCATCCATTTATTGGCCAGCACCCATGACTCCATGTGCAGAGGCCACTCTATCACATACACAAACACAACTTTTTAAGAAAACTATTCACTGTTTGACACACCCATCAAGTGGGAGATGCCAGCTTCCTTGTACTTAATTTACAATGTGCCGGTTACAGTAAGTATGTATCACTTTCCTTGGGGCTAGCACACCTTAATCAAGTAAGTAAAAACACTTTCACAAAGGTTCCTATAAAAAGCTTTCACTATACAGTATACTGTATGCATGTAAAATATGTATATGACTTATTTGTTATGTTTGTATTTCTTTCACAAAACTCACCTTGCGTAGTCTGCATGTTTAGCTACTATCCTTGCAATTGGAAACCTTGCATTTATTGCCCAACGTTATCTGTCATTATGTATGGAAAAATAGACTTTACAATGAGTGTTCATATTTATGTTCTGGATCTTATAAGATACTTACTTTTTTTGAATTCACAATAACTATTTCCATTTGTTTTTTATTTGATATGCACAGTAAATAAAAGATTAGCCCTTAGTGGGGCATTAACTGTAACAAATCTGGGCAATTAGGACTAATGCCGCGTTCACACGATCGGTCAAACCGATGAGAACGGTCTGATGGACCGTTTTCATCAGACCAAACCGATCGTGTGTAGGCCCCATTGGTTATTTATCCATAGGTTAAAAAAATTCAATCTTGTTTTAAATTTAACCGATGGATACCTAACCGATAGGAAAAAAAACGATCGTTTGTAGACACGTCCATCGGTTAAAAATCCACGCATGCTCAGAATCAAGTCGACGCATGCTTGGAAGCATTGAACTTTGTTTTGTTCAGCACGTCGTTGTGTTTTACGTCACCGCGTTCTGACACGATCGTTTTTTTAACTGATGGTGTGTAGGCACGACTGACCATCAGTCAGCTTCATCGGTTAACCGATGGAAAAATCCATCAGACCATTTTCATCGGATGGACCGATCGTGTGTACGCAGCATTAGAATATAATAAAGAAATGAAAGGTTATTAAAAATTGCACATCATTACAATTAGTAGATCTAGATATAGAGACAACAGTTACTGGCTATTTCTATCTCCAAAATATTCCATTTTGGACTGTGAGGTCCTACACTAAATGAAAAAATATATATATATAAAAAAGTCAACATTTGCATATAACTGGCATGTGGATTTCATAATCTATTAAATTGTAAGCTCTCATAAACAGGGTCTAACCCTCCTGTATTTAATTGTATTGACACTGTACTGTCTTTCTTTGAATTTTATTACAAGTAGCCTTTGCTTTATTATATGCTGTTTCAATTATCCATGTTTGTGGCAGGTTTTGACTTGAAATAGGGGCAATTGATTTAGAAAACTTCTGTACACTTAAGTTTACATAAAACTGCTCTTGATGTAAGCAGACAATTTACATTTTCCTATCATATTCTTGAGAACCTGTTTAACCACTTAAGCCCCGGACCATATTGCTGGTCAAAGACTAGAGCACTTTTTGCGATTCGGGAATGTGTCGCTTTAACTGACAATTGCGCGGTCGTGCGATGTGGCTCCCAAACAAAACTGGCGTCCTTTTTTCCCCACAAATAGAGCTTTCTTTTGGTGGTATTTGATCACCTCTGCGATTTTTAGTTTTTGCGCTATAAACAAAAATACAGCGACAATTTTGAAAAAAAATAATATTTTTTACTTTTTACCCAAATAAATATCCCCCAAAAATATATATAAAAAAAAAATCTTTCCTCAGTTTAGGCCGATACGTATTCTTCTACATATTTTTCGTAAAAAAATATGTTTTATGGCTTTTTATGGCATTTTTATTAATATTTTTTTTTACTAGTAATGACGGCGATCAGCAATTTTTTTTCGGTACTGCGACATTATGGCGGACACTTTGGACACTTTTTTACCAATTTTTGGGACCATTGGCATTTTTATAGCGATCAGTGCTATAAAAATGCATTGATTACTATAAAAATGCCACTGGCAGGGAAGGGGTTAACACTAGGGGGCAGGGAAGGGGTTAAGTATGTTCCCTGGGTGTGTTCTAACTGTAGGGGGGTGGACTCACTAGGGGAACTGACTGATCGCTGTTCATACATTGTATGAACAGACGGTCAGGCATTTCTCCCCTGACAGAGTGATCGCGGGTGCCCGACGGCGATTGCGCCCGCCGGGCACGCACACAGAAGTCAGTAGCGAACAGCGGCGCGCACGCGCCCCTTTTGGCTGCTCGGCGAGATGATGTATAGCTACGTGCTCTCGCCCAGCAGAGCCGACCTGGCTCAGTGACCCAGGAACCACAGAGTAACTGTGTTCCTCTTGGCTTCCTCTACCTCTGCGATGCTGCTGCGGTTGAGCACTACCTGTATTGGAGAAAAGAGACTGCACCTGCATACAGGCCTAAGGAAGTACACTCTGTCCTTCTACTTCTCCTGTGAAACTATATGGGCTATCTACAGTGGATTACAGTTGGATTACAGTGGATTACAGTTGGATTTAGGTAAAGCTGCAGTGTTCGGGAATGTGTTAGAACCTTACTAAATTGTTTTACTTGTTGCTGGAATTACTGTTAAAACTGTTTAAAGCTGAACTCTATACAAACAGGTAAATATGGGAGGGGAAAGAGACAACATCATCCTCACCTAGGCAAGGATTGAAGAATTGGGAGTGGGTCCTGCCAAAAAATATACCCACCCTACCTAAAAAAAGTGACAATTTACTTGGAGGCTGGGGGGAGGGAGTGAATGAGTGCTACTTCACTTTTTGGGTGAAGTTCCCCTTTAATTGGAATCTTTTATATCAACTTTGAGTTTAACTTTAAGTAAATATTTTTTTTCAGGTAATGCCACATAAGATGTCTGTAGAGAGAAATGTAGTCCGTGGCAGTCAGAATTTATTTTCTCATTACCCCTTTAAAAAGTTTATACCTAAACAGAGCCATTGAGCATAAGAGTTCCATATTTTTCATTTTCTTTTTTTTTCTCACAAGACACAGCAAAATTATGTAGTCAATATTTGTTTTTATTTTTTTAAATGTACCCTATGAATATATGATATTACAGCTATGCACAGATTTAGCATCAGTGTACATCACAACACCCAAATGCCATGATAGAACTGATGTACCTGTCCATCTAGTTCCAAAGGCTGACTGCACAGGCAGCATTTTGACAATTATTTAATAAGCTTCCTCTTGAGCAAATGGGCATGCATGTTTATAATTAGTGAGTTCTTTGAGCATGAGTGCGTAGGAGGACATTGTTAAATAAGTCAGTGGATATAAACCTATACAAAAAGAAAATAAACTATGTGTGTGGCGTATGGTCTGAGCACTGACAGGCTCGCCCCCCACCCCTTCAACAATGCTGGCAGCACTCATACATCTATTTCCCAAAGACAACCTCTGGATAGGAAGCTGAGCATGTGCACTCAAATTCTTTGGTCTACTTGGCGAGGCCTGTTCTAAGCGGAACCTGTCCTGTTAAACTGCTGTATGAACTTGGCCACTGTGCCGAATCACATAACACTGGGGAGGGAAAATGGCTAATTGGGCCCATTTTGGACATTTTTACTTAGGGGTGTACTCACTTTTGTTGCCAGCAGTTTAGACATTAATGGCTGTGTGTTGAGTTATTTTGAGGGGACAGCAAATTTACACTGTTATACAAGCTGTACACTCACTACTTTACTGTAGCAAACTGTAATTTATTCAGTGTTGTCACATGAAAGATATAATAAAATATTTATAAAAACGTGAGGGGTGCACTCACTTTTGTGAGCTACTGTATATATATCAGTAGGCTTACCACAAAGTCTGTCATATTTATGTCAACCACTAAATCTCAAGAGGATCTTATATACAGGTCTGAAAGCCACACCCTCAGCATCCAAGCATGGCGGTGTCATACCGGGCACTAAACCACTCAGAGGGGAAGTGAGGGCCATGATCAACCACACCGCCACAGCTTAAAAAATAACATAGTTCTAAGTACGCCTATAGGAGGCCCTTAATCACTAATAAACAAAGCAGGGAGCATCAGGGATCTCAGCCAACACGCCAACACCCACAAACTGATCAACAAACACTCAATCCAACCATCCACATGGGCCATATGAAGCATAACTCCCTCTACATGAAAAGGGACACAACCCACTCCTCTTATCTCAAAGCTGCGATACATTTAACCAAGTACTCCCACATATACTTAGTACAACTACAACCACATGCTACCAGCCAATCCCTACATCCTGTCCTCACAGGCACAACATTCATAAAACACTTATGAACCTATATACAATCCACACACAACAATGACAAGGGACTATGTTCACACCAGATGCCACCAATCCAAAAGACACATACACACCCCATACACATAACCAAACCCTTGACCCATCAGGACAAAAGCCCCCCCCTCAACACACTATATCACCAAGCATAGAACTATCCATGTAGCTGCCCCACAAAAACTCCTATGTCATACAAACGACTGACCTTAACAAAACCACACATTCAGCACATATAAGTGCCCCTATTAACACGTCCCAAGTGTCCAGTTGCGTACAGCACCACACTAGTGTACCTATATAGACTAGTCTTTATTAGTCCCCTGCAAAAGGGGACAACACATCATTAAGGTACCCTAGAGTTCGATTTACAAGACATCCATATTAAGCAGAGCATGCAGCAGCACGTATTGTGGCCACTGCTCCCCCTAAATAGTTCCACCAGACAAGGCGGCAACAATTATCTGACGTTACTAGGCGCCAATCATCCAGCGTCTGACGTCACGTTTGGCATGGGTGCCCAGTTGCTTCACATGTGCCCGCCACAAATAGAAGGCGCTGATGACCCAGCCATCCAAGAAATTGAGCAAGCAAAGCACAGTGGGCAGGGGCAGACAAAGCACACCCAGCCAGTGGAGGGAGGACAAAGGGAAAACAAATCCCTCCCCCCTACCAGCTGGGCACCTGAGTACCCCATCAAAACAAATAAAACAATACAGACAAAGCACAAAAGACCTCCCCCAGAGGCAGTGCCAGATAGCAAGTTACATATAATGTACACATATATAAAAAAAATGTAGATAAACACCGAACCGTGATGGCATACAAAACATGATGGTATAAGACATTTAAAGCAATACAGACCCACATATTTGGACACAAATGTGAACATAACGACTACCACGACAATATGACACCAACTAGTTGCTTCCTATCTAAGAGAGTAAGTAGTCAGGAGTCATTTCGAAATTTTGAAAGGGCAGTGTTTAAACCGGGGGATCTGTAACTCTCAGGTTTTGGATCCTCCGGGCTTTTTGCCTAAGAATTTTATTATCAAAGTTGCCACCTCGTGGGTCCTGATAGATTCTATCAAGGGCAAAAAAAAAAGAGATAACCCCTGGACAAAACCCATGCATCAAACCCACATGTTTGGTGATAGGTGTGTATAGCAATCCTGCATCTATGTAGTAGAGATGGTCCTGTACCCATCGGCTAAAAGTTATTTTAGTCTTTCCATCACAAAAAGCGCCGCAGGTATAGGTCATGAGGTATACTACCCCAATGGTCTGGCAAATTGTTTTATATGGAATTCTGGTGCTGTATTTTTAGCATGAAGCCTCAAAAGTCCCCTTTTGTTTTTGGAAAGAAATTTCCTTTTTGGGATTGTATGCCCACTTCCTGAGACATGGTAACACTTTTGGTAGATCTGAATATTTCTAATCAGACAGAGAGCGTGGACTGGGTCAGAATGTATGAAACAATGGTAAGAATACTTTTGAAGTGCTCAAAAGCTTACACTAAAGTGATTGTTGAAAACCTAGGAGAAGGTTAATGAAAGAAAAATGTGGTACTTGTAGATCACAGACTTAGCAATAGCAAAATACTCTCAGGCATTAAAAAGCACATACATTCAAGAGGTAAATCAATAAACTACCCCTTTACCAAACATTGGTTCAGTCTCATCTTGAACATGCAGTTCAGTTTTGGTCACCAATCCCCAAGAAATACATTGAATTCGAAAGAATTCAGCAAAAGGCAACACAATTATTAAGAGTGATGAAGGAACTCAGCTATGAGGATTAATTACAGATAGCTAGATTCAGAAAGAGTTAAGCCGGCTTATCTACAGATACGCGGCGTAAGTGTAAATATGCGTCGGCGCGCTTTTGTTCCGTACCCACAGAACAAGATACGCCTGAAAATAGGCTTCCTCCGACCAACGCAACTTTTCTACATCGGCCTAACTTGGGCGTATATTTAGGCGCGACGCATCTTCCGCTCGCATTGATTTCCTATTTAAATATGCAAATTAAGGAGATACGACGATTCTCGCATGTAAGTGCGCCCGACGCAGGCTAAGCCCGGTGTGCGCAAGTCGTACGTCAGGCCTAAAGTTATTCCATCAAAAAGGTGGAATAACTTTGCACCAGACGGACACAGGTCAGCTGGAGAGCAGCTACAGCAGCGTTATGGACGAGCTGAGCAAGCTGAGCACCCACACTTGCAGGACAACACATCTGTGTGCCAACATGCCAGAGGCAGGTGTGCTCCTAGCACTACTAATGGGTCCACCGAATCGTAGGAGGGCACGGGAGAGGATATACCGCACGCGCATGAATATCTTTGGCATGGGTGATTCGGAGGTGTATCGCATCTTCAGATTCAACACTGAAGCCATCCTGGATTTAACCACAACCCTGCAGGATGACATCCCCAGCAAGACACATCGCGCACATGCAGTGCAGCCACTGGTCAAGGTACTGGCAACACTCCATTTCCTTGCCAGTGGCTCTTTTCAGCGTACAAGTGGAGTCGTGTCTGGGATGTCACAAACCAGCATGAGCAGATGTGTGCACCAGGTTGTCCCCGCAATCCTCAGACACATGTCCCACCACTTCATCAGACCCACCCAGGAGCATCTGCAGCAAAAGGCAATGGAGGATTTCTACAGATTTGCCAGATTCCCACGCACCGTGGGGGCCATTGATTGCACACATGTGGCACTACGGCCCCCCCGTGAGACAGAGCACATATACCGCAATCGTAAGCACTGGCATTCCATCAACGTACAAGTGATAGCCGATGCCCAATGCCTCATATGGCACGTCCGTGCCAAACACCCAGGGTCCAGCCACGACAGCTACATATACCGTCAAAGCAACATCCCAACAGATTTTCACCAGAACATGTATGGGGACAGCTGGCTGGTTGGTGAGTGACATGGGTGTCAGGCATGACTGTCCCCCCCCCATGATGCAGACACCACGAGGGGCACATGCACGACTAACATCCTCCTGTCTTTTCCCTTACAGGTGACTCTGCATATGCACTTGGACCCCATCTCATGACTCCATTCCGGAATCCCCAAACCCCAGGAGAGCAAAGATACAATGAAGCACACGCACCGTGGAGTGGTGGAACGCACCTTTGGCCTCCTGAAGTCCCGTTTCTGATACCTGGATAAGTCCGGGGGGACCCTGTTGTATTCCCCAAACTTTGTGTGCCAGATCATCGGTGCATGTTGCATTCTGCACAACTTTGCCGTGAGAAAGGGCCTGGAGATTGACCTACGTGATGACCTGACCCCCGAACCACGCAATCCCCCCCTAACTGAGGATAACCCGTCTGCTGTGGGAGCAGAAGTCAGGAGACGCCTCACAGAAGACATGTTTGCACGTTAAACACACACATTCATCATGTCACAAGGAGAATGCACGCATGCACACTACTGTGGTCCCACACACACCACATCCTCATCTAATTGGATTAGACCAAAGTACACCGCACGGTACTTGGGAGCAGCAACGCCACGCCAAGGCTCCAATTATGTCGCTGTACATTCAAACACCATTCACACGGGTCGTGGGGATCACTTCTCCCCAACGACTGAGGGTGACAAACCTTACTATCAGGAGTGTCACCCCCCCACATTTACACACCATTCACACTGTAGCAGCACTCCTCAACGTGTGCTTTTAAAATTTAAATAAAAGCATCACCTGAGCAGATAAATAAAAAAGAAGCTCATCACCTGAGCAGATAAATAAAAAAGAAGCTCATCACCTGAGCAGATAAATAAAAAAGAAGCTCATCACCTGAGCAGATAAATAAAAAAGAAGCTCATCACCTGAGCATATAACAAAGAAAATATATTTAAAAAGGCAGTTATTTTGCCTAACAGCGGCTGCGCCTGCTGCCACCTCTCTGGCTCCTCAGCTGCCTGGGGGGAGCCTGGGGTGGGGGGGTGTTACATCTGGAGGGGGCTCATCCCCAGGTGGGCCACTCCTGGCAGGTGACGGCTGCCTGCCCTCCAAGGCAACAGCAATCCGGGTGAGGACCAGATTGGTTTGGGCCTGCATCCTCAGCTGGTGGGTGAGGTTAGCCCGCTCATTCCATTGCCTCCGTCTCCCCTCCTCCTGTATGGCAGCCGTGTTGGCGTTTAAAGCCTCAATAAGGCTATCCACCTTGGTCACCATGGTGACAGTGGTGGCCTGCAGGTCAACCACACAGGTGGCCACTGCAGAGCTGTTGCAGCTCACCTCCTGCACTGCCTCCCGGATTTGGCCAGCATTATCAGCCATCTGCTGCAGGTGCCCGGCTATCTCCCCCATATGCCGGGTCTGCTGGCTCTGATCCAGGGCAATTTGGTCCTGGACATTGCCGGGTACACACCTCATCTTCCTGGTGGCCTTTCTTGGGGCAGAAGAGGCGTTTGAGCGGGTGTAAGGTGAGCCCCTTGAGGTGGTTCCCCTGCTGGTGGGAGATGCAGAGGGGCTTCCCATCATGGGGGTGGAAGTGTGAGAGGGCCCAGCCATCAAAATGGACTCCTCTATTATCGGACCGATCTGGCCAAGGTCCACAGACTCCTCCACCACCTCCTCAAGAGGATAGGTGTGCACAGTCCCCACTACCGCAGCATCTTGGGGGTCTTCCTGAGGCTGCTCCTCGGAAGATGTGGTGGGACGGCCACCGACACCAGATGGGCCCGCTCCCTCCTGCACATCTGTGGATGACATAAAGCAGTCACATGTTGGGGGACCCACACACTTGTCACATGTTCCCAACCACCCCCACACATGCTACACACCAGATAGGGGATATAAAACACACTTACCTGTCCTCAAGACCTCTTGCTGGAAATCAAACCCCTCTACTCCCTCCACCTGTTCCCTATGCAGACACCGGGCGATCCTCTCATCCTCCGGGGTCAGCTCGATATCGCAGGGTGGTCCCCCCCCAATGCCAGTCTGGTGCTTATGAATTTTTGCCAGCTTCTCCCGCACACGGAGACGCAGGTCATTAATCTTTTTATTAATGTCCTTTGCAATGCGGGGGACATTGCCAAGGGCATTGACCCGAGTGGCTATAATGTCCAGGATCTCCTGCTTCCTGGCACAGGTGGTATCCCTACTCTCCGGACCATGGAGGAACTGATCAAACTCCTCCATGCCAGAAATGATTATAGCTCTCTCCTGTGCAGTAAAATTATTTTTCCGCTTGCTGACGGGAGCAGACATCATCAAGGAAAATGAGGAATCCAAAAACAAACAGCAAAATTACCTTGCTCAGGGGGGGGGGGGGGAGCAGGATGTAATTTTGCGTCGGACGGACGCATGTCTGGGCGTATTTATGCGCTCGACGCAAGCCAATAGGCCGGCGTACAACGGGAAGTTAGGCCGACCTAGATGCACGCATGCGCACAAGAAAGCGATCCGACATAGACATCATGCTCCGTTGAAGTTAGGCCGGGCGTAAGTCACTGCACCACGCTCAGACAATCATTTGCATAAGTTCACACCCACTTACACTTACACCGGCTTACGCCTCCAATTTTAGGTTCGGCCAGCGCAAATTGGAGAGCAAGTGCTTGGTGAATCATCAACTTTGCTTTCCGACTTATGCCGGCGTAGCGCATATACGTTGCGTTACGCCGGCGCAAATATGCGCCCATCTACCTGAATCTAGCTAATAGATTACAACTATAAAAATTGCCTTGTAGACTGTATAACGTTTAGAAACATGTCGAGGTTGTCTGTCTCTCTCCCACCCTTTAATTTTGCATTTCCACACTTGTTAGTAAAGCTAAAACCCCTTGCTAATATTAGGGGGTATCCACTGAAAAAGTCCAAATAATCTAGCTTAGGGTCTAAATGGTTTTTGGGAAATCTGAAAACACTTGGTAATAAGATAAAGAAAATAAAAACAGAATGATTCATGTCGTTGTAAGACAATGATATTTTTTGTAACAAAATGTACTAATTGATTAAAGTGACTCTGTACTGTGGAAGCTGTGCTCAAAAAAGGCAAGCAGAGCGCAAAGGACTCATTGCCTACATTGCCTATAAATTATTTACAATCCTTTCCCATTTCTAACTTATCATGCGCTGTGTCTCAGTGTGAAGGCATCCATCTAGGTAGAGGAGCAGGACTTTGCATTCATATGTACGTTCTGCCCTCTGAGGACTAGTGGGGTTATTGTGAAGGAGCAGTAGGAGAAGGGAAGAAAACACAGATCCTTTAAATGAATGAAGCAGAAGCAGGGAGATCATTGCCCCATTCACTTAAATGGGTCACATTCTGCAGCAGCATCACCTGCCGACTGCAATATGGCATTACATTTTTACTGTGATGTAAAGCACCATGGGCGCAATTTTTTTATATTTATTAATAAAATATGAAGCTCTCCTGAGAAAATGTTTCAGTTTGAAGCTACGATAAGGAGAGGAGAGGAGAAAGGAGAAGAAAGGATGGGATTTTTAAACTTACTTACCCCCCGATTTAGTCATTTCAAATGTTAAAAAGCAATGAAGTAATTTATGTAGCACCCCCTGACCCCTGAAAGCATGTGAGGGACCTCAATAGCAGGGTTGGCTGATGCCATGTTAACCACTTCACCTCCAGAAGGTTTTACTACCTTCATGACCAGAGTACCAGAGCTATTCAGCACTGCACTACTTTAACTGGAAATGTATTGGTCATGTAACATTGTAATCAAATGAAATTTATATAATTTTTTACACAAATAGAGCTTTCTTTGGTATGGGTTGATCTTACTTATGAAACAAAAATCGGACGTTGAGTTCACATCCGACAAAAAATTTATAGTCTGCACATCCAGCTTTTGTCTGACGGAAAAGCAAAATCGGCTGTCGGAAGCACCTTACTAAACGATCCGAAAATCGGCAGACAGCTCATTGTACGAATTTTTCCATCTGATTTTCGTAACGTGTGCATTGGCCTTGAGACTATGTAAATAAATGAATAACGACTCTTATTCATTCTGTGTGACATTCAGGTGTCTGGGCAGTGGTAGGTTGTTCCAGGAAATTAGTTAGGTTCCTGTGCTTGTAGTTAGACGTCCAAGGTGGCAAGGGTTTATTTTTTGTTTTATTTTTGCCATTTTGATACCTGCACTGTAAACACAGATGTAAATAAAATTAACCACAATTTTTTCACCAAGATCCTTCTGTTTTGCTGTGCCTTTTGCACATCACCTTTCACAGGAACAAAAAAAAAAAGATATTTTATCATTTCTGTTATAAAACATATTCTATAACATTACATTTCTTCATTCATTTTCCCCACATGTTTTTTGCTACATGTCTTTGGTTAAAAAAAATCCCAATAATTGTGTAATTATTGGTTTGTGTGAAAGCTATAGTGTCTGTAATTTATATATACATACGTATATATACATATATATATACATATATATATATATATATATATATATATATATATATATATATATATATATATATATACTGGAGTTTACGCAGCTTTTACTTTCTGACTGTCTATAATATTTCTTGAGGTGCTAAAATTCCAAGACAGTACAAACACTCCCCTAAATGACTCATTTTTGAAAAGTAGACACCTCAAGGTATTTGCTGAGAGATATGTTGAGTCTGTGGAAGATTTTATTTTTTGCCACATGTTTTTGGAAAATAAAATCTTTTTTCATTTCTTTTGACACTTTAATGAGAAATTTCTCACACACATGGGTATGCACAGAATTACACCCCAAAACACTTGCTACTACTTCTCAGGTGTACATGGATACCACCTGTGAGATACTTTTTGTAATGTAGATGAAGAATAATGAAATCTGTGCCAGAAAAAAGTGAAAAAGTATATTCAGGAGCATAGGAGCTACTGCCCGCTGACCACCCCACGCTCCTAATGCTTGGCATACATGTATGAAAAAAAGAACAGATTCCTCGATTCACATCAATCAATGTTGATGAAGAAATCTCGGCCAGAAAAAAGTGAAGCATAGAAGCTACTGCCCGATGACCACTCCATGCTTCTAACGCTGGGCATATGAAAAAAAGAACAGGTTCCGCCATTCAAATCGATCGGTGTGGATGAAAAAATCTCAGCCAGAAAAATGTACAAAAAAGTATATTCAAGCATTGGAGCTACCGCTCACTGACCACCCCATACCCTAATGTTGGGCATACACATTATTATAAAAAAAATTTAACTGTGGGTGGAGAAATCTCCTCATGCAGTCCTGCAGGCACTCACATATGTATTTTGATGGCAGCACCCTGATGTTGTTATAATACACAGATCAGTGCTGCAGCTGATTGTTGTTCTTGCAAAGCAAAACACAGTGGTTAACAATAACACACAGTTACAATTTAACATTAACTCCATAGAACAACAACCTTTTTTTTTTTTACTTTTTTAAGACTTTTTTTGTAAGTTTAACTTTTCAGAACAATAATCTTTCCAGCCTTTGATTTTCTGTGATAGACCGTTTCCTGACTACCTAACATCTTTAAAGACCTTTCTTGTACAGGATTACGTGCCCTATACTTTGCTGTGCTATACCCTAGACACACTATGGTGTGGTACCGATGGAAGCAGTCCTTGAGGATATATTTAATTAGAATTCCGCACTTAGGTGTACTGTATGCTAAGCTGCTGCCTCCCTATAAAAAAAACTTCACAAGTAAAGTCCAGTTGATTAATTATAAAGAGAAAAGAGGCTGGCACTGCTTACGATGAGGTTTGAAATTCCTGTGATCCTCTAGTCTTAGTTGCAAATAGAAATTATATTAACCGCTTGCCGCCCGCCGCACGCAGATATGCGGCTGCAGCATGGCACAGGCAGGCAAAAGGACGTATATAAATACGTCCCATTTAAGAAATGGTTGTTGTGGGCGCGGACGCACCGCGATCTCCGTGAGCGCGCCCGCGGGTCCCGCGGACTCGATTGCGGCGGGCATACCCGCGATCGTCTCACAGAGAGATAGAACAGGGAGATGTTAGTGTAAACACAACATCTCCCCGTTCTTCCTAGTGATACTGTCAGTGATCGTGTTCCCTGTCATCGGGAACATGATCAGTGACGTGTCGCAGGAAGCCACGTCCCCCTACAGTAAGAATCACTCCTTAGGGAACACTTAACCCCTACAGTGCCACCTAGTGGTTAACCCCTTCACTGCTAGTGTCATTTTCACTGACACACCAGTTACAGTGTCCCTGATCACTGGTACACCAGTTACACTGTCCCTGATCACAGCCACATCAGTTACACTGGCCCCGACCCTGATCACTGCCCCAGCAGTCACAGTGTCACCATAAGGACTTGTTCACACCTGCAATGCTCTCTGAAGAGCCATCCATATTCAGATCACTCTTCAGAGAGCATTTGACAAACAGTGAGGAGGCATTGTATTGCCTCCTCACCCTCTGCCTTAATGTGATTGCAAAGTCTAGTTTTTTTTCTCCTAAAATAACAAACATGTTATACTTACCTGCTCTGTATAATGGTTTAGCGCAGAGCAGTCCGGATCCTCATCTTCTCAGGTCCATATTTGCTCTTCTGGCCCCTCCCTCCTGTCGAGTGCCCCCACAGCAAGTAGCCCAAGCTGAGTCACAGCTCCCTGTGTCCATTCAAATATGGAGCCCCAATCAAGCCAGGCCCCTCTCCTGATTATCTAACTGACTTTGATTGACAGCAGTGGAAACCAATGGTGCTGCTGCTGTGTCTCAGCCAATCAGGAGGAATGTCCCGGATGGCCGAGGAACTCATGGACATCGCAAGAGAGAGATGGGGCTCAGGTATGTATTAGGGTGTGCTGGGGCAGTTGCTGCACACAGAAGTGTTTTTTATCTTAATGCATAGAATGCATTAAGATATAACATTTTCTGACCTTACAACCACTTTAACCCCTTGGACCCCACACAAGCAACCCTAATTCACATGAATGGGTCACGATTGGTGGGAGTACAGGGGTTATGATTCCTGACACAGCTCTGAAGCAGACCATTGCAGCCATGTCATGTACTAGCCCTGGTCTGGTATTGACCTGCCTGTTGTATGGATTGATCCCTTTCCTGTTTGCTGACCATGTCTCTGCCTGCACCTAAACTGACCAGATGATCTGCACATCCTGCTGACTACATTTCTGTGAGACACCAGTCCCAGTCATCCCCTGTGTACAACTGCACTCCTGGAACCACAGGAAATATTTTTTTCTTTTATTTAGCCTCCTGTACTTGCTGGCCAGTGAACATTGCATTCCTAAGAGCAGCCATGTATCAGTAGACTAGGCTTGCTTGGCTTATAGGAACAAGGACTGATATAGGTGATGCTACACTAAGCTATATTCCCTGACCACTTGTATTTAATTTGGTTGATTTTTCTAAAACAAAAGATACAATGCCCTTTATATAATCAGTCCAAACATTGAAAAAGTTTCAGACATGTGGTATCACCATACTCAGAAGGAGTAGCAAATGTGTTTTGGGTGTAATTCTACGTATGTACATGCTGTGTGTGAGAAATATCCAATTAAATTTATGTGTTAAAAAAAAAAAAAAAAAATTCATCCTGCATTTTTAAAAAGCTTGCTTAAAAAAAAAGAGCTCTTTAAAAGATGTACTATGCCTAATAGAACATTTCTTGTGGTATTTGCTGTCCAAAATGTGGTAAATGTATAGGTGTTTCCAATGTCTTGGTGCTCCAAGGCCTCCAAAAATGTGATAGGTTGTTAGGAAATTAGATGCATAATTTATGCCCGTAAAAAACCTGAAGATGCTCCTTGGATTTTGGGCCTCTCTGTGTGATCAGGTTGTGAAAAAAATGTCTCACACATGCAGCAACTTCATACTTTCATAACTTTGTGTTAAAAAAACACTTTGCATTCCTTTCCTTCATTTTCCAAAAACTTGTGGCAAATAGGTGTAGCGCCCTGCTCCTGTTGAGTAGGCGCTATTTGTAAATTTAGTTATCTGAGCTATAGTTTAGCTCCAAATTTTATGCCAAATTATGGGTCTCTATTCCAGCTCGACTGCGTTGCACATCTTCCACCTGACTGTGGGTGTCGCTGTCACCAGGAGTTAAGGTTGGAACTGCAATGGGCTGGGTGTATTGGGTGCTTCTTGCCCAGAAGCAGCTCAGTGGCGTGGTCCCCGCCGCTGTGCATTCTGGCGAGGGGTCTTTAATGGACAGACACCATTCTGGTGGGGTCTTCCAATCCTGACCTGAGGGCCCTCCTGGCCTCAGGGATGTGTTAACAGCCTTCTTGTCTCGGAGCCTGCTGGCCCGAGGCCTCACTACTGAGAGTAGGCCCAGGACTTCAGGGACCTACTGGTCCAGGGGTGGTCCTGTGTTTACTTGCCTGCGGAAAGAAGCCGAACAATTGGGGATCCAATTGGAGGACGCACCCTGGCCAATTTACCTCACCGTGCGGCCAGCTTGGCTGAAATATCCTGGCACTGTGAGCTGTGTAATTTCCTTGGAACTTTGCAAAGTGTGTGTGTGGTTACATGATCCTGTGGTAGAGGACTGTGTAACGACTCAACGTCACTCATCAAGTCTGTGGCAGAGACTTTTGAACGAGCTTTGCACCGGCTGCTAGGTCAGTGAGAGAGGCCTATCGGGTGGCTGCTGAATCCAGCGTGGAAACTATTTATCCTCTGGATCCAAGATCATACCCGTGATCCGTAAAGTACCTGAATCCTCCCTACCCCCTTCGCCCCTCTAACGGAACTTGTTTATTAAAACCATTGAAGAAAAAGAAAACAAAGTGTTGGTGTGGACATTTGTAACTCTTCAAGAAGGACCCCTAGGACAAGCATGGTGAACAGTAAGGTAATGGCAGGCCCAAATCTAAACCAGCAGCTCCTTCAGGGGTAGTGCTACATAGGGATGAGCCAAACACCCCCCCGGTTCGGTTCGCAGCAGAACATGCAAACAGGCAAAAATGCTAATTTTTTTATGCATAAAATGTTTTAAAAAATCGTTGTTTTTCCGGGAGCAGTGATTTTAATAATGCTTAAAGTGAAACAATAAAAGTGAAATATTCCTTTAAATTTCATATCTGGGGGGTGTCTATAGTATGTGCGTGGGGGTCCCCCCCAAATTCCATATCAGGCCCTTCAGGTCTGGTATGGATATTAAGGGGAACCCTGCACCAAAATTTTAAAAAATGGTGCAGGGTTCCACCAAAAATCGATACCAGACCCTTATCCGAGCACGCATAAGGTTTTTAACATTTTGACACTTTTTTTGTGAAATGTTAGGGGTACAATGTACCCCGTTACCAATTCACATAGGGGGGCCAAGATCTGGAGGTCCCCTTTGTTAAAGAGGGCTTCCAGATTTCGATAAGCCCCCCGCCCGCAGACTCCTAAAACCACCAGGCAAGGGTTGTGGGGATGAGGCCCTTGTCCCCATCAACATGGGGACATCCTCCCCATGTTGAGGGCATGTGGCCTGGTATGGTTCAGGAGGGGGGTCTGCTCTCTTGTCCCCCCTTTTTTCCTGCGGCCTGCCAGGTTGCGTGCTTGGATAAGGGTCTGGTATGGATTTTGAGGGGGACCCCTATGCCATTTTATTTAAAAAAATTGGCGCAGGGTTACCCTTAATATCCATACCAGACCTGAAGGGCCTGTTATGGAATTTGGGGGGACCCCCACGCAATTTATTTATTTTTCGTTTCGGGGTTCCCCTTAATATTCATACCAGACCCAAAAGGCCTGGTAATGGACTAAGGGGGAAAACCATGCCGTTTTTTTCAATGAGTTTTATCTGTTTTTTCAATGACTTTTATCTTGCCGGGACCCGACAATTCATTATAGCCGCGAGTAGTTTTAAATGACTTTTTTCCTTTAGAAATTTCATTTTGTGCAGAGACTGTTCTAAACACGGGAAACATGCGCTACTTTACAGGCGTACTATAGACACCCCCCAGGTACGAAATTTAAATAAATATTTCACTTTTATTGTTTCACTTTAAGCATTATTAAAATCACTGCTCCCAAAAAAATGGCCATTTTTAAAACTTTTTTTTTGCATTGATACATGTCCCCTGGGGCAGGACCCGGGTCCCCAAACACTTTTTATGACAATAACTTGCATGTTAACCTTTAAAATTAGCACTTTTAATTTTTCATGTTCGTGTCCCATTAACGGTGTTTGCGTTTTCGAACATTGCGTTTTCGAACATCTATCTATATATACAGGGTAGATATATATATATATATATATAGATATATATATATATATAATTGATTTATTTATTTTTTGCTTGCACACGATAAGGTGAATAACGTGAATGCATTTTTTTTCATCCCACTCCTGAACAATAAGCGAATGAATGCATTTTCAGTGAGGAAGTTGTTGGGTACTAAGTGTGAAATTAACTTTCTCTGCAGATAATCTCCATGTTTTGCCTACTTTTGGTCTTGTTGTTTGCATTTTTTTTTAAATCAATACTAAAGTTCCAATTGTAAAACTATAAAACTTTATTGTTAACTAGGTCTGGAAAGGAGCTAGTGAGTGGTTAAAGGTGATTGTGTAGAGAAACATTAATCAGGGTTGTCTATTTAAGGGTTGTCTTCGTTTTTTTGATCTCTTACAGGCAGGAGGAACTTGCTCTCTGTCAAAATGCGGCTTTTTCTCAGTTACATATGGATGTACCGTAGACTTTTATTGATTGTACTAACTCCACTGCTTCTACTACCACTTCCTCTAATCATCAAAACCAAGGTAAGTGATGCATTTCAACTTTACATCTGAGCCAAAATTCATTTTAATTACATAAATAGTTTAGCATAAAGTGTTCTTTTAATATACTGTATAGTAAACATTGTAGATATAAAAAAATCATAACATCTGTTTGGTTCTGTAAAACACATCATGGTACACTTAACTCTATGGAAAATACACTATATTGTCAAAAGTATTGAGACACCTGCCTTTACACGCATATTAACTTTAATGGCATCCCAGTCTTAGTCCGATATTGAGTTTGCCCACCCTTTGCAGCTATGATGATGATGACGATATAGGATTTATACTGCGCCAAATACGCCCCTTTAGGAGCGCGTCTAGACGCACACTGACCATAGAATCAACTAAGATGACCGATAAACTGGTAGAGGGCCCTGGGTTGAAAGTACAGAGCTATTAGAAGGGGAGGTAGAACAAAGAAAAACCAAAAAGAGTGGGGGGAAAGAGCATGGGGAGAAACCATGAATATAGCAGGATTATCGTCAGGTTTTTATCCGTAGGCTTGTATAAATAGAAAGGTCTTTAAACCCTTCCTGAAGCTCAGAAGGGAGGGTAATGACCTTAGGGTTGATGGTAGTGATGGCATCTATAACAGCTTCAACTCCTCTGGCAAGGCTGTCCACAAGGTTTAGGAGTGTGATCATTCTTACAGAAGTGCATTTGTGAGGTCAGACACTGATGTTGGATGAGAAGGCCTGGCTTGCAGTCTCCGCTCTAATTCATCTCAAAGGTGTTCTATCAGGTTGCGGTCAGGACACTGTGCAGGCCAGTCAAGTTCCTCCACCCCAAACTCGCTCATCCATGTCTATGGATCTTGCTGTGTACACTGGTCCAAATCATTTGGTGGAGGGGGAATTATGGTGTGAGGTTGTTTTTCAGGGGTTGGGCTTGGCCCCTCCATTCCAGTGAATGGAATTCTTAAGGTGTCAACATACCAAGACATTTTGGACATTTTCATGCTCACTTTGTGGGAACTGTTTGGGGATGACCCCTTCCTGTTCCAACATGATTGCGCAGAAGAGTTGAAGCTGTTATAGCTAAAGGGTGGGCCAACTCAATTTTGAACCCTATAGACTAAGACTGGTATGCCATTAAAGTTCATGTGCTTGTAAATGTAGGCATTCCATTACTTTTGATATTTTTGATCTGACCTATAATATGGCCTGTGATCTACATTTTTTTCTAAATTGTAATGTGGTCCTATGAATAAGGATGATGATGGTCCATGAATACTGGCCTGTTTGCCCCAAAGTGGGCCCCACTACATAGGATTATTTAATCATGTTAAATCTGATTATCTGTCTGTCTCTCTATCTATTCATACATTCCTAGTGCTTTCCTTTTTGCAGCACACTAGGCAAGAGTGACACTGGGTAATTGACATTATCCCTATGCTATTGATTTACTAAATGCATAGAGGCTATTAACCTAGTAAAGTGAATGTTCATTTTGCAAAGTCTATGTTTACTTTGCAAAGTGAATACAAGTAAATAGGGTGAAGTTGTGTTCACTTTGAATTTGCAATCGTGAGCTAGAAAAAAATCATTTTTTTTGTATTTCTTGCACATGACTGGGTGTTCAAAGTGAACACAGTTTCCTATCATTTTCAATGACTTTTTTATTATTATTTGACTGAGTAGGGACACAGGCGTTACTAGAACCTTCAGGGCCCCAGTGCAAGAAACTGTGAAAGGACCCCCGGCCGAGGCCTTTTCTCACGGGTCTGCGACCCCTCCCCCGAAGCCCAGTGGTGGAGCACCAGGGCTCGGTCGCAAGTGCGACCCTGGTAGTTCTGCCATTGGGGGGCTTTGGTGAGATATCGGGGGTCTAAACAGACCTCTGATGTTCCACCTTTGAGACAGAGAAAGGAGATTGAGGACACAGCCCTCAATCTCTGCAGTCTCAGCTGCACAAAATCTTCCCTTTCTTTCACAAACTGAAGCATTGTAAAGATAGTTTACTATGCCTCAGTTATGAATGAATTAGTCAGTGATCGGTACCTATCACTGACTCTGTCTATTCAGAGAAGGAAGGGGCCAGTAAATTACATATTTACTAGCCCTTTCCCTGATCTCCATTCTAACAAATCCCCAGTCAGTGCTGCGGGGGAGGAGAGGGGAGCCAGGAGAGAGCACATGGGCCCAGATGGAGCAGAAAGAAGCTGAATAGGAGGAGGAGTGGTGGGGGAGGCGTATAGAGGAATCAGTTTGTCCAGATGCTGGGTGGGGGATGAGATCAGTGTCAGATGCTAGGGAGAGATTGATCAGTGGTAGATGCTAGGTGGGTATAGTGGCAGATGCTGGGGGGGGTGGGATCAGTGGCAGACACTGGGTGGGTCAGTGGTAGATACTGGGGGGGTATAGTGCAGATGCTGGGGGGGGGTGGGATCAGTGGCAGACACTGGGGGGATCAGATGGTAGATGTTGTGGGGGGTATAGTGGCAGATGTTGGGGGGTGATGGGATTAGTAGCAGTCTTGCTAGGGGTTGGGATCTATGGCACTCACTCTCACTTTCAGCTTGGGACTCTGTGCTACATGTTCTGTGTATGCTTCGACTCCCACCACATGTCTCCAGGTCACTATCCCAAGAAGGAATCTCCTAAGATGGCGGAGACCTCCTCCGGCTCCTCCCCCTCAATACACCTGGTCAACTGACAAGAGTAACCATTTTCTGCCTCCCGATGGCTATGGAGGTTTTCAGCTGCAAACTCAATGGCTCTGGGTGAGCGGTCCACTGTGCAGTTACTATGGCAGTATACAGTAATACAAAGTGCAGCTGAGAAATCAATAGGCGGAGACGCTGAGTGAACCGTCTGCTCTCTGATCATTGCCTCTGGGTAAATAGCAGAAGATCCTTCTGGCGGCGGGCCCCCCATACTGGCAGAACGCCAGGGCCCGGTCGCAAGCGGACCCTGGCTGTTTCCACCACTGAGTAGGAGGTACTTATTGGTAAAGGGGACTTCCAGATTTTGATAAGCCCTCTGCTCGCCGACACCCACAACCATTAAGCCAGAGTTGTGGAAAGAGGACATTGTCCTCATTAACACGAAGACAAGGAATTTTGCATTTGTTAAACTTTAAGCAGTATTACAATTGCTGCCCCTGCCAAATGGAATTGAAAAAAAAATTGTCTTGGTACATGTTCTTAAGTCAGTAGTTTTTGCAATCCCTTAACTATTATCCCAGAAAGGTTCCAGAACTAGATTTCTTTACATTTGGCTCCCATTGATTTCAGTCTCAGCTTCGGAACTTCTGCAATGTTCGTCTAACCTGCCTTAAACCCAGATGTGTTCAGCTCATCTCTACTCAGCAACTCTCCTCTGTGGCAATGCCAGGCAACAAATAAACAATAGAAGATAAAGTGCATAGAGCAGTGGAATGAAAACATGGTTTATCAGCTTAGAAGGAGCACATAGCTGTCTGCACCACTGTATTAATTAAGCATTACTGTAATAATATCTTAAGAAATGACATGCACCTAGAGGAAACAGCAGACTGAAAGCATAGTGCAAAGGTTATGTTTTATTTATTTTAGCTTGGGTTTTATAGACTTCAAGAAGTATATGTTCATTGATTTAATTAATGGTCAAAGGTTCATTCTCAGATCTTGGCAACCCGCTAATAAACATAAGTTAAAAAGTACAACATGAAACATTCTTTGACACACAAATTTGTGAAGCGTGACATATTTAAAAAAAAAAAAAGTAGGAGCAAGTGTTAAAGCCAAACTCTAGAAACAAATTAAAAAATTCACAAATGTGGTAAATTGCTCAACTTTGGTAAACATCATTCTGTTTTTGATGGTCCCCTTCTCCATTCTTCAGCAATCCTTGTGGAAAAGTTCATCCAAAGCTGGGTAAAGCCTGTACTTTCCATTCCCTGATCTAGGGGGTGCTGTTGTAGGCTGCACCTCCCCTAAGCCCAGAGCCCTCCCCTCCACCTAGGACACTGTGCTCACATGGAGGAGGATGGGGGCGGTAGGAGGCAATTACGGAAGCAATCCCCTTCATGGCTCTCTGTGCAACATCTGAAAGCCAGTAGGAGGGAGAGGAGGAGAAGCTCACTTTCAGCTACTGCAGAGAGAGAGCCATACAGGAGATCAATTCTGCAATTGTCCCTGCTACCCCCATCATCCACACTGTCTACATCCTCTTCTCCCTGAAGGGTGCTGCCAGTTTCTCTCCTCTTCTGCCTTCCTTGGCGGGGGATGTTTAAGAATGGAGAGCGGGGGAAGAGGGAAGTAAATGTGAATGAACCCCGAAAACCTCAGTCACACATGGAGCTTTATTTATTAATGCAATACACAAATTTGTTATGTTATGTTTGTGTCCTACAATTGTGATTTTAACAAAAATATATTTTTGATATTTTGGGGGCCCTTGTCCATCATCTTACTGACCCCTAACGTCAGTTCTACCCCCCCTACACTGCCCTGATGACCTTCTATCCTCTACCCCCCTGATATTTCTTTACTGCACCCCCACATCAGACAGGTTAGTTCCGGCCCTGGTATAGTCTCTGTGTGAAGGGTGATTAATCCTCTTTGGAAACACTAAGTTTTACTTCAGGCGTCATCATATCAGCTCTGTCTAAGTTGGAGCAGACATGTATGCGGAGTGTTTACAGCTCCACACACTCTGCCTACCTACATCTCTTTTCTCTCACCCACGCAATTGTGATTTTGACCTAAGCAACATGGCAACTAGGTGCTAGAGACGCTACTCGAGTACCCCACTCTGATGTTATATTGCTTTCATGCATATCGGTGTGTAAATGTTAAAACATGTTTCTGTGACTAATATGCTCAGCAGAGCAGCACTGCACACCTTGAACCATACAGTATATAGAAAGTCTTATAAACTGTAATATGAGGTAGCCCGATATCATCAGCTAGCCATGTTGGTAAAAGCAAACAGTCCTTTTATTTTCAAAAACAGGCAAACCGAGAAAAAAAAAAAGCTTATGTTCAGTCCATACTTTGTGGTTTTAGGGGTTCCCATTGGCTTCAGGGGTCCCAAGGAGAAGGTTTTCACAGCTTAAGCACTGTGGCCCAATCCTAAACTCAGTTCACCCTGTTCACACAGGTTACCAGCTCACTTTCTCACTGCCAGCAGCTGACTGTTTTCTCTTACTTTTCTTTACTCTGAGGCACTTGGTTAACCCCTACTGAATCAAAGTTCCTGTATTCAGGGTTTGGGGGTACTCTTGTCACCACCCACACAGCTTTGTACTGCCTATTTTGTCCCCATTAGTTCTCTCTCTCTAACCACCATACCTCAGCTTCTGGCTGCCAAGGATCTGAGGACGCTATCACAGATGTGCCCATCCCTACACTGATTTCGATTTGCGAGGCATGCCTACATCACATTCTATGTGGCATAGGGAAACCATGCAGATCTCTTCTGAGGACGTCACTGCGGATATTAGCAAGCTTCAAAACATTTTTTATAGTAGAAGCTTCTGTATGACGAGGGGTGGTAGGTTTGGATGTAAAAATGTAACAAATCTAAAGATAAGCTATAAAGAACGCAACAAAACACATTTACAACATTATATAAAATATATGTAAAGCCAATTTTTTTTTCATTTTGCTTCGGATAGAGTAGGGAATGATTTGGGCCCTTGTCAGGTATTTATTACTGCCTGTGTCCTACTGGTGAGATTTCCCTTCATGTCTTTTAATAGCATGAAGATCTGTCCAAAGTGAAAGGATACCCCTTTTACATAGTTATCACCAGGAGAAGTGTATCCATTGGAGGATTTCCCTTCACCTCCTCTTCCTGGCACAACTATACCACCTTCCGGCCGCAATGCGTACATAAACGTTGTGGTTTGCAAGTGGTTTACTGGAATTATGACTGAAGATATCAGCCATAACCCTGGTATCGTTTTATGCAGCAGGCGAACAGCTTTCTCATGAAACTGGGGAAAAAATACACTTTAATCATTAAGAAATATATATATGCTATTGCAGTAACAAATGTTTTGCTATACACATGTTTATTCCCTTTGTGTGTATTGGAACAAAACAAAAAAAGGGAGGAAAAAAGCAAATTGGACATAATGTCACACAAAACTCAAAACATTTTAAATTTTTTTGGCACCCTTAACTCAATACTTGGTTGCACACCCTTTGGAAAAATAACTGAAATCAGTTGCTTCATATAACCATTAAAAAGCTTCTTACACCTCTCTGTAATTTTGGACCACTCTTCCTTTGCAAACTGCTCCAGGTCTCTCTTTTTGGAAGGGAGCCTTTTCCCAACAGCAATTTTAAGATCTCCCCACAGGTGTTCAATGGGATTTAGATCTGGACTCATTGCTGGCCACTTTAGAACTCTCCAGTGCTTTGTTGCCATCCATTTCTGGGTGCTTTTTGACGTATGTTTGGGGTCATTGTCCTGCTGGAAGACCCAAGATCTCAGACCCAAACCCAGCTTTCTGACACTGGGCTCTACAGTGAAACCCCAAATCCTTTGGTAATCTTCAGATTTCATGATGACTTGCACACATTCAAGGCACCCGGTGCCAGAGGCATCAAAACAGCCCCAAAACATCATTGAACCTCCACCATATTTCACTGTAGGTACTGTATGTTCTTTTCTTTGTAGGCCTCATTCTGTTTTTGGTAAACAGTAGAATGATGTGCTTTACCAAAAAGCTCTATCTTGGTCTCATCTGTCCACAAGATGTTTTCCCAGAAGGATTTTGGCTTACTCAAGTACATTTTGGCAAACTGTAGTCTTGCTTTTTTATGTCTCCGTGTCAGCAGTGGGGTCCTCCTGGGTCTCCTGCCATAGCGTTTCATTTCATTTAAATGTCGACGGATTGTTCACGCTGAGACTGACGCTCCCTGAGCCTGCAGGACAGCTTGAATTTCTTTGGAACTTGTTTGGGGCTGCTTATCCACCATCCGGACTATCCTGCGCTGCAACCTTTCATACATTTTTCTCTTCTGTCCATGCCCAGAGAGATTAGCTACAGTGCCATGGGATGCAAACTTCTTGATAATGTTGCACACTGTGGACAAAGGCAAATCTAGATCTCTGGAGATGGACTTATAACCTTGAGATTGTTGATATTTTTCCACAATTTTGGTTCTCAAGTCCTCAGACAGTTCTCTTCTCCTCTTTCTGTTGTCCATGCTTAGTGTGGCACACAGACACACAATGCAAAGACTAAGTGAACTTCTCTCCTTTTTATCTGCTTTCAGGTGTGGTTTTTATATTGCCCACACCAGTTACTTGCCCCAGGTGAGTTTAAAGGAGCATCACATGCTTGAAACAATCTTATTTATCCACAATTTTAAAAGGGTGCCAAGAATTTTGACCAGCCCATTTTTGGAGTTGTGTGACATTAATGTCCAATTAGCTTTTTTTCCCTCCCTTTTTTTGTTTTGTTCCAATACACACAAAGGGAATACACATGTGTATAGCAAAACAAATTTCTGGGGTGCCAACAATTTCGGTCATGACTGTACATACATATATATTTTATGATTAAAGTGTATTTTTTCCACAAAAAATTGCATTTGCAAAACCTCTGAGAAAATATTGTGTGACATAAAAAAATTACAACAATTGCCATTTTATTCCCTATGGTATCTGCTAAAAAAAATAATGTTTTGGGGTTATAAGTAATTTTCTGGCAAAACGTGATTAGAACTTGTAAACAAAAAGTGCCAGAAAAAGCCTGGTTGGCAGGGACACAGACAGCAATAAAAATCTGTCAGAGGTTATATCACTTCTACATTCTACCCAAAAGAAAAACCACTAAAAGAAAAAGTTTAGGATTTACATACATTTTTAAGACAATCTGTACTGAACGGCATGTGGAAGGTACGATTGCTAACTGTTACTAATCTCTCCTCTATTAGCAGTTGTCTGGCTGCCACAGTGCCACACAGCACCAATAGCTTTAAAACTTTCTAAGTGACCAAGGTGGAAAGATGCAAGTGTTCTGACTTCTCTTTGACTTTCTATTCTTCATGCTTGTTTACAATTTTAAGCTGTCACGAAGACAGAAATAGATTAAAAATCATACAATAAGGCTTCGTTCACACGGGCATACTAAAGCATACTCCATGTGAGGGCTTTGTTTGCCCACATGCAATAGCACAAAGGCGTTACAAAGCAAATAATACACGGCACACAATAGTAAACTAAACCTACACACTTTATCGGAATTTTTTTGGCCCAGGTGCTATTTATGGGGTAACCTTAATGAAACCAATCAATAAACTGGTTTATTTATCCAATATATAGCCATCTTTGGTGCCGCTAAACCATCAACAAACAAAATTATCCAGATAAAATGGACCATTAATCCCCCATTAAATAGAGATCATGACAAAATTCAAATAATAAGATGGGAGGGAGGATGATTGCTGCAGTCCAGCCCTTCTGAGGCGGCGGCAGCAGCGGCGGCTTTTAAGTGAGCAGGAAGTGTGGGATGCAACTGCCCGCCAAAATCAGCCAATCCACCTCCTGTTGCCATGCAAATTTACCACTGGGGTTTACAAATCCCAGTGGAGAATTTGTGCCATCCCATGGGGTTCCCACTGAGGGCTAGGGACCCAGTCATGGGATGCTCAGGTGCTCCATTCTTCCACTTGCTGAAAGTCCTATTCTCTTCAATGCTGCTGCTCCCATATGAAATCCATGACGCGAGTGCGTGTTGATGACCTCACGCTGTTTGCCTTCAGGGACACACACCAGTACCCACACAGACGTCATATTGACCCTGTCACCTATTTAATACTTGTATATTTGCAGTGGATGTTCTGTAAACATTTCCTATATTTTGGAGGTGACTTAAGGATAGGCATTTAGATAATAACGACTTGAAGAACTTTCCTGGCACTAAGAATGTGCTGTCATTTTGTAAGACACCTCAGTTCTGATCCTACACATTTATATTTTAGGCCACAAGAAAATGTAACTTATTATTTAAACAGAAATATAAAAAAAAAAAATGACCGATATATTCTCTTCAGCTGTACTCGCTGCACAAGCGGTGGCTTTAATAATAGTTTTTTGTTGCCTATTAACCAGATGCACTATAATACTATTGTAAACCCTGGTGTCTCACAGGAAGTTGTTTACAAAGCAGGACATTGAAATACCTGCAATACTTCAGCCTTTTCTAACTTCATAAATACTTAAGAAAGATTAGCCAGCTAATGAAAAGCATCAAGCTCTTAATCCTCAAATAAATATCTTATTTAATACAAACTTGACCTTAATAGCCAGATGATCAGAACTTGTTCCAAACATTTAGTATACTACACAATCCATCATGTAACACATGTTTAAGCAAAATATTGAGGCCTATTTATTAAAATAACAACAAGCTCCCATCGAACATTTGTTGTCGGAAATTCTGATCGTGTGTACGCGGCATAAGAATAATCTTATCTATTTCTGCCATGTTCCTAAAATGACGCTTAGTGCTACAGATTGAACTGACATCTGCAGTGAAGAGACTGTGTTATTACTGTAGGTCTCTTTCACACCTTTGCATATTAAAAGCGCATGTGATTTTAATGTGAGCAACTATGCATTCACGTGAGATTTTAATGCAAACGCAAATACAAATGCACGAAAAAAGAGTTAAAAAGAATATGAATGCACACCAATATGTCTAGTAATATCAATATTAAAATATGAATATGTTTTTAAAACACAACGGGTATCTTAAATTTTGCAAATTTGTTTCCATTGTTAGACATTTGACTAGAGTGTTCAGTATGGATATTATTCCATACCACTTTCAGATTATATTGTTTATTGATATACTTATTTATCCTATTGAATGCTGATATTTTAGTCTCCATGTGGAATGTACTATAATTAGCGATTTGGAAGCTATGGGAATATTTTAAAAAGTTGCCTCTCACCACAATGTTGGGTTGTAAACTGTAACTGGCTGTAGCTATAAAACACAGATGGCACCCTGTTTTCCACAGTCTCACCATATCAAAGTAACATTTGCCATCATTTTTAATATGTAAAATGATACAATCTCCTAGCCCAAGTTGTTTAGCAGCCCAAGTAGTGTAACAACATAATATTATACAAACCGGCCTAAATCAGGTGTAATGTTGTAATGATTTATTTAAAGGGAAAATATTGTTTTGTCTGCATAACACTGTTTGAAGTGGCCACATCAGCTCCTGCACTTATATACCCCTTAGAGACTAAGCCGTTTTAGTTGCTATATTGTTTTTTTTTATTATTATTATTATTTGGGACAAATATGGATTTTGTAGGCAACATTGTCTTGCAAGAATTATTTTATTATCTGTGCAAGTTATAGATCAGTGACCTCCAAACTGTGGCCCAGGGACTACATGCAGCCCTTTGTTTGCCTTTATCTGGCCCTTAGGGACACTATTCCTCCCACTGACATCAATGGTGGGACACTATTCCTCCCACTGACAACAATGATGGGACACTGTTCTTCCCACGGACAGCAATGATGGGACACTATTCTTCCCACTGACATCAATGATGGGACACTATTCCTCCCACTAATACCAATGATGGGTGACTACTCCTTCCACTGACACCAATGATGGGACACTATTACTCCCACTGACATCAATAATGGGACACTATTTCTCCCACTGACATCAATGATGGGACACCACTCCTCCCACTGTTACCAATGATGGGTCACTACTCCTTCCACTGACTCCAATGATGGGACACTACTTCTCCCACTGACACCAATGATGGGACACTATTTCTCCCACTGACATCAATGATGGGACACTATTCCTCCCACTGACATCAATGATGGGACACTATTTCTCCCACTGACATCAATGATGGGACACCACTCCTCCCACTGTTACCAATGATGGGACACTATTCCTCCCACTGGCTCCAGTGAATGGGATGCTATTTCTCTCACTGACACCAATGATGGGGCACTATTCTTCTCATTGACACAATAATTGGGGAATTGTTACCAACACCAGAATACTTTCTACTCTCACTGACCGCAGTCTGGCCCCTCTGATGTCTGAAGGATAATAAACTGGCCCTTTGTTTAAAATGTTTGAAAACCCTTGCTTTAGATGAAAAGATGTATTAAAACAAAGCTGCACTTCTTTCTATTTCTATTTTGACAAGTATTACTATTAAAACTGCTAGTTTTATTGTATACAAAAATACTTCATGTTATTTTATAATTGGTCCCATTTACAATTACCCATTAATGATGTTTCGTTTTAAAAGTAAATCAAGTCAAATAAAAATGCCCTTTTTAATATTGAAGAAAATTTATCAGAAAAAACCTGCGGATTATTCTGATCCCAGCGCTCAATGGAAAGTGCGTTAAGTATATAAATGTTTTATGCAGTGGAAAAGCAGCTATTATAAAAATATTGACATAAAAACGATGTGTTATTAAAAAATTAACAAAACATTAACAGCGCTAAAAAAGGCCGATGAGCCTAATACTCATATACTGCAATAGTGTGTTAAGAAAAAGGATTTCTGAGATTGTATATATATCACATAAACAATATTATGAAGCATATGTGCCCACTCTTTGTGAGTCCATTGCTAATAGTCCTTGTAATTTCTCAAATGTGCAGTTCTTTCTTAGGAGTAATCTTCACAATATATAGCTATTTGTCTGCTCAAATGCTGGTGGTGATTCTCTTTGATTTCCCCTATGGTTTTGTACTCACCAAAATGTAGTACTTTAAAAGCATTGGATATATCCACTTATACGCATCGGTTCTCCTCCTCTGGTGTGTGGTGATGATCCGTTTGCTCGTCCGTCTGTAAAGCTTGGCAGTCATGCAGGGAGGCAAAAGAGACTTTCCATAGTGTAAAACTATTTTATTTAAGCAATAAAACCCCTGCTACCCGCTCATGCTTACAGAAAATTAAAATAAGTAGCGCTTGTCATAAAGGCTGCTGCCTCTGCTCACTCAGGAATATGGCTCCAAATTGATCAGGCTCAAAAATCCCTTCGTAAGTCCCGGGTAGAAGCTAGGCTGCCTTGCAAGCTGTGTAGTCGTGTAGTCACGCCCTCTGAAGACGTGGACCTATCACGAAACGCGTCAGGGCGTGACTACACGACTACACAGCTTGCAAGGCAGCCTAGCTTCTACCCGGGACTTACGAAGGGATTTTTGAGCCTGATCAATTTGGAGCCATATTCCTGAGTGAGCAGAGGCAGCAGCCTTTATGACAAGCGCTACTTATTTTAATTTTCTGTAAGCATGAGCGGGTAGCAGGGGTTTTATTGCTTAAATAAAATAGTTTTACACTATGGAAAGTCTCTTTTGCCTCCCTGCATGACTGCCAAGCTTTACAGACGGACGAGCAAACGGATCATCACCACACACCAGAGGAGGAGAACCGATGCGTATAAGTGGATATATCCAATGCTTTTAAAGTACTACATTTTGGTGAGTACAAAACCATAGGGGAAATCAAAGAGAATCACCACCAGCATTTGAGCAGACAAATAGCTATATATTGTGAAGATTACTCCTAAGAAAGAACTGCACATTTGAGAAATTACAAGGACTATTAGCAATGGACTCACAAAGAGTGGGCACATATGCTTCATAATATTGTTTATGTGATATATATACAATCTCAGAAATCCTTTTTCTTAACACACTATTGCAGTATATGAGTATTAGGCTCATCGGCCTTTTTTAGCGCTGTTAATGTTTTGTTAATTTTTTAATAACACGCCCTTTTTAATATGACACTGAAAAAAAAAAGCAAAATAAAGAAAAATAGTAAAGATATATACAGTAAGTAAGAAATTAACTGCATTATTGTCTATGGAACAATGCACACGGCTGATTAAAGATCAGTAATACAGCTTGAGTACAGAGCAGTAAATGAAAAATAGAAAATGTTATATTTGAGTGCAGTAATTGACTAGAATACGCATGTTTACTCGTCTATAAACATGAGTATAAATTAGTATATTACAACACTGGCAATGAAGAAGAAATGTACTCATCTATTAGCTTAGGAACCTATACTCGCCTACATGCAACATTCCTCAGATCTTTACACACAGTTTTTGTTTTACTCACTGGTTTTATGTCAACAAGTTCCAGAGTAAGCATCAGTAAATTATTATGCCCATGTGTAACTGGCCTTAAGAAAGTATATTATTTTCGGCCCAGTCAAACCTAACCCATAGGGCATGATGTATTGGAGTGTGAAGCAAGGTGAAGAACAACAAAGTGACTAACATTCACTTCAAATAAAAAAAAGAAACATTTAAATATTTATTTTAGAATAATTTAAATACAATTAATAAAATAGAACTTTTATTAGTCATGATTTGATGCTGAAAAGATAAAGCAGGTTTACTTGACTGCCCTAACCTCAATTACCAATTTATTAAATTAGGTCCGTGCAGCATTACAAAGAAAAAAACAGAACCTGCATTGTCATTTACAATATAGATGCTCCATATGCATATATTTGCATAATTATACACACAAATAAGGTTTTTAGACCATTGCAACTTATAGAAAAAAAATATGATTTGTATTAATCAGTTCACATTCACGCAGTTGTTAGCACTGGTGATCACAGCTGTACTCTCCTGGTGTAGCTTTCAATGTGTGATCAGTTAACAAATGAATATGTGAAGACTTATTCATTCTGAATAATTTCCAGGTCAACACATTTTCTAAAATGGTAAATTAGCAATATTTGGTACACTGCACAAACATGGCATTTGTCCCAGAGTGCCTTCTCTTAAAAAAAATGTTATTTTAATGCTACATTGGGTAAAATATATAGATTAAAATCAGTACCTTTTTCTTCTACTAAGTTGTTATCAGGGGTGTGCAGCATCCATAACCCACAGTTAGTATCGCCTTCCCTCTGCTAAAATCAGTCCATTAGGGGAGCCCGGGGCGCCGCCCCCTCTGTCTTCGCCACCCACTATATGCTGTTGATAGATTCATGAATGCGTGAATAGCATGAATCTATCCACAGCCGTCCCCTATTCATGTGTCTGCCCCCTTTTAGGGCACTGGGCACATGAATTACAGCAGCCATTTTTTGTTTATGAATGCCAGAGGCTCTAATAGGGTTCAAAATAGGGTAGGCTTGGGTCGCAGAATATACGTCCGGAGCCCACCCAGGTGTGTTGCAACAGGGAATGAACATTCACTTTTGCAACACTGATCCTCCTCCTGGCCAATCGGGAAGCAGGATGAAACCCGTTTCCCAATTGGCCAAAACGTCAGGCAATCCTTTTGGACGCCTAGCGCCTGGAGGAGCAGAGAGCAGATGCACCACGGAAGCTGCTCCAGGAGAGGACACCGGTGCAGCTTTCTCTGAGCCCGCCACGCTGGAAGATGGTCGCATCAGCTCCGACCGCTCCGCCCGCATCCAGGGTAAGGAAAACGGGTGGTGGGGGGTGTTAGTGCCGTGCAGTGCCGTGCCATGCCACGCGGTGGGGTTGGTGACAATTGTGCTAGTGGCACTCAATTGGCAGCCGGGGGGGTTGTTTGCCACTCCCCCCAAAAAAAGAACAGCTGCCGCCACTTATTAAAGTGGTACTAAACATTCTTAAAAGAAAGCTTAGTTCTGTAGAGCTCTGTAATGAAAGAAAGTTTGCCATATTTTTTGCTACAAAAATAGTTTTCTCCTTTCTTGCATTGTGCACATCCTGTTTTCAAACTCCCTGTGGATGTATGAATGCTTTAGATTCTAAAGTTTAGAAGTATCCATTTTATGGTAAAAGCAAAATGTACAGCAAATTATGAAGCAAACATTGCTTGCACACTGTGGGGGTGATTTAATAAAACTGGTGCAGCTGTACATAGTAACCAATCAGCTTCTAACTTTACCTTGTTGAATTAATCTTTGACCATAAACCCCCGTTTGACAAGTCAAATCGCATGCCAAATTGGCGGCTATTGCCAGCAATAGCACAGTCTGAATTCCCAAAAGTAGTTCCTGTACTACTTTTGGCGACTTTGGGGGCGATTTGAATAGACAGCAACCCACACAGTTGTCTGTCAAATTGCCCCCGAAGTCGGACTGCATTGACGATTTGAAATTGTGTCAGTTCAGCTGAGCGATTTCTAACCCGCAGTCAGTCAGTGTGAACCTGGGCTAAAACTTAAGCCCCGTACACACGTCCGAGGAACTTGACGGGCAAAACTCATCGTTTTGCTCGTCGAGTTCTGTGTGAAGCCGCCGAGGATCTCGGCGAGCCAACTTTCCTCATTGAACAACGAGGAAATAGAGAACATGTTCTCTATTTGGCTCGACGAGGAACTAGTCGGCTTCCTCGGCCTAAAGTGTACACACGCCGGGTTTCTCTGCATAATTCAGCTCCGATCGTGTGTACGGGCCTCAGAAGCTGATTCTGTGTGCACCAGTTTTAGTAAACCTCTCCTTGAGTGTTTTCCCAGGGCTGGTTGTAGTAAAACTCAGAAGTGCGCAGGAGTGTGTGGATTTACCTTGATCATATGTTTTAATTGAAAGCCGGACAGATTAAAAAAAAAGAAACTTTACAAGAAGTTGTGCAACAACATGTTTGGTTAACCCGTTTGAGTTTAGGTACATTTTAAGATAAGATAATTACTTTATTGTCATTACAACAAAGCACAAATAAATGCCTTCATATAAAACTCTCACATTATAAAAAGTAAAACACATATATAAATGACAAAGCACACCTTACTTGCCCTTTCCAGACCTCTCGTGAGTTGTTTCCCTTAAAATATTACTTGATTTTACTTTTATAATCAGTTTTAGCCTCTTTTATACTTCTTAAATTCACCCCGGCCTCGCTATACTTTGTCCTATCCCCACTCCTAAAAGCACACTCCCATTCTTTCAGGAGACACTGAACCCTCTTTGTCATCCAGGGCTTTTGATTAGAGAAAACCCCGATGCGACACTGTGACATTATTTGCACATTATTATTATTAATAATTATTATTATAATTATTTGGTTTGTATGTAACTCAACACTGCATCAGTATACACATTTAGGTCCTGCTTTTTAAATATGTCCCAGTTAGTCCTCTCGAACAGTCCTGCAACTGCTCAGGAGAACAAACTGGCCACGTCCTTTTCTCCTTAACCTCTGATGCCCTTCTAATGCCGCGTACACAAGATCGGTCAAACCGATGAGAACGGTTATTTATCCATAGGTTAAAAAAAGCAATCTTGTTTTAAATTTAACCGATGGATACCTAACCGATATGAAAAAAATCGGTCGTTAGTAGGCACAACCATCGGTTAAAAATCCATGCATGCTCAGAATCAAGTCAACGCATGCTTGGAAGCATTGAACTTCATTTTTTTCAGCATGTCGTTGTGTTTTACGTCACCGCGTTCTGACACAATTGTTTTTTATCCGATGGTGTGTAGGCACGACTGACCATCAGTCAGCTTCATCGGTTAACCTATGACACCGGTCCATCAGACCATTCTCATCAGATGGACCGATCGCGTGTACAGGGCATTAGCCTAATGGGGATGTACAATGGAATAAGAAAGAGAGTGAGAGCATAAGACTAGCCAAGATGCGATAAGGCAATAGCTCTATAAGCTTTCTTGATATTAGAATTTCTACCTCTTGTAGAACATCCCACAAATTAGTCCTGGGAAGTCTCCATCAATCACCAGTACCCCATCAGGTTGTGCACGTTGAATTTTATTTAATGATTTCACCAGCAAATCCAGAACCACTGAGACATTTTCATCTGGCGGTATATAAACCATATATTCTAGATCTAAGGAACAATAGTTATTAAAAGTCTTGCAAGAAAAGAAAACAAAACAAAAAGTGGCGCCCCCTAAGCCTAGTATAGGATTTATTAAAAGAACAAAATACAAATCAATTCTTATGAGGATACTACTCACAAGACTGCAGGGGGTAGAGGCATATCAACATAAGATGTCATCCGTGGCTGGCTTCCGGGGTAAGTGGACTCTGCTGGTGTTGAGATCACTGAATGGACAGATGCTCTAAGCTCTCTTTGCAGGGAGACACAGTGTGCAGTTCATCAGTTGGTACAGGCTTTAGCGTCTGTAGGGATCCCTGGATGGTCATCCAGCGCTGGTAAAGCAGGGAAAAACAGGGACGCCGTGTAACAGCGTGGTGGAACGCAGCCGTGGAGCGCAGGCGGCGGGGCGTCACTTCCGGATTAGGTCACGGGGCGGTGCACGCGTTCGAGGCATGCGTGCCTCTTCATCAGTCTTGCTGTCTGTACACCATGCACTTGAAATATGTATACAAAGCCCTCCACACTTCCCCAGATTCCTGGTTCTATCCTGTCGATGGAGAGTCTGACCTGTTAGCTGAATAGCAGTATCCGGAACATTAGTATGAAGCCAAGTCTGTTATAATCACCACACAACAGTTTTGAACCAGACACTGGAGGTTATTTATGAAAGGCAAATACACTTTGCACTACAAATGCACTGCAAGATCGATGTAGGTCTGAGGGGAAGCTCTGAAATGAGGGGAAGCTCTACTGATTTTATCATCCAATCATGTGCAAGCCAAAAATTCAGTTTTTTATTTTCCTTACATGTCCCCCTCAGATCTATGGCGACTGCACTTCCAAGTGCACTTTCAGTGCACTTGTAGTGCAAAGTGGATTTGCCTTTCGTAAATAATCCCTTATGTGTAGCGATCTGTAATGCCAGTTCATCCATCTTTGGAGCAAGAGACCTAGCATTTGTTAAAAGAAGGCTATGCAGAGGAGGTCTATGTGCTTGCCCTCTCAGTCTTGCCAGCATGCCCGACAGCTTCATTTTTGTTTCCTCTCACACTGTTTCTTTTGCCGTTTTCCCGGGATAAAAGTGGGTGGCACCTTCACAATGTATTGAGCTATGTCAATAGGAATATCCTGTCCATTAAACGAACCAGCTTTTAAATGTAAAAAAAATTCAATATCTCAGTATGTAACAGTGAAAGGTTTTCTTTAATAATAACCCAAAAGATTGATATGAAAAGACACGCTTACTAAAATAAAATACATTTATTTTAAGCTGCTTTGAATGCACTAACTGCTCTTTTGATTTCAACAAATCTAGGCATGTCAAACTACGTAATTACACCCTGTTAATAAGCATGATGTCAGCAGGTTTTTCTGCAGATTTCAGAAGAATGCCAGCAAAGGTCAAAAAGCAACTCTTGGGAGCAGGAGTGCTACAAGTAAAGAATAGGCGCACACACTTCCTTTGGCTGGGAAACTGTCAGAAAACATTTTAAATGTAACTGAATGAAAGGTTCATCTGGCAGCTCTTTAAAGGGAAAAAACATGAACCTCTGGTCAAGTTATGAACAATAAAATGTCTACATATATTAAATAAATAGTAAATTTGTTTTAAAATGAATTTAAATAGATGCTGTGGAACAATTCATTTTCAAGTTCACATCTGAAGTACTTCAGTAATTCTCCCAGACCTCCTGTTCTGGGTTTATATTACAGATACTGACAGAATGACTTCAATCATTTCAGTGCTATTGTTGTAAACTTCAAGGATACATTTTTTCACATTATCTGTAAATGTTGGGGTCAGTATAGCTTACTTACTGCTTGTGAAGAATATGTAAATATTTGAATGCACCGTATATACTCGAGTAAGTAAGCCAAGTTGTTCTGAAAATGCCCCCCATTTGAAAATGCCCCCCTCGGCTTATACTCAAGTCACCTTTTTGCGTCTGATCTCCTGGATTTTGGTGACCCGGTACAGGCCGGACATGGGTCCCGTGGACTTGGCACACATGTAGCCCCACTCTTCCTCTACAAGTGTGCAAAGTTTGTTGTCCGGGGGACCTACGGCTGGGGAGCACCAATTTTTCAAAGCCAGGCACCCCTTCCATAGACTCCAATGTTAAACGGTAATTTCTCTGGTGATTTTGGGGACCCGGTACCGGCCGGTCGTAGGTCCCCTGGACCCAGAACTTGTTCCACATGTAGCCCCATTTATCCTCTACAAGTGTGCAAAGTTTGTTGTCTGGGGAACCTACGGCTGGGGAGCACCAATTTTTCAAAGCCAGGCACCCCTTCCATAGACTCCCATGTTAAACATCAGTCTAGTCATGGACACAGTGAGGCATGGGCATAGTGAGGCATGGGCACAGTGAGGCATGGACACAGTGAGGCATGGACACAGTGAGGCATGGGCACAGTGAGGCATGGGCACAGTGAGGCATGCACATGGACACAGTGAGGCAAAGTGAGGCACAGTGAGGCATGCAGATGGACACCCTAGGCTTATACTCGAGTCAATACGTTTTCCCAGTTTTTTGTGGTAAAATTAGGTGCCTCGGCTTATATTCGGGTCGGCTTATACTCGAGTATATTAAGTATATAGTCTAGCGATATGTTCAGTAAATTTTGGTTTTGCTTTTGCACACAAATATGGATTACATAAAAAAAAAAATACATATATTACTTTACGGGGTATATTTATAAAATTATGGAAGTTGATCCAAGAAATATCCAGGGAATATCCGATTGCCTCTTCAGGGATCAGGAAGGAATTTTTTCCCCCACTGGAGAAAATTGGTTTATGCTTTGCTGGGTTTTTTGCCTTCCTCTGGATCAACTGTGGGTATAAGATTGTGTGTGTATATAGGATTGTAAAAAAAATAAAAACATTTTTTATTTTGTTTTCCTCTTTTTATTGGTTGAACTAGATGGACTTTTTTCAACCAGACTAGCTATGTAATGTGCCATTCACTGCAGATTTATCTTTCTGGTGCATGTGTTTTAAATTACAGTAATTAATCACCTTCAGTAAATGTATGTTAAATGTTACATTTATTGCTTTATAAATATGTCCCATTGTGTATACAATGCTGGGATTGATTTACTAAAGGAGTAGAATATTTTCACATTGCCTAGTGAATTAAATTAAATGAAGCTGCATTCACTTTAATCACCATATCATATCAAGCAAAAACGATGTATCTATCTCTACAATATATATATTATGTACTGTATATATACTGTATATGTTTCCATAGCTCCCAACTGTCCCTGATTTCAAAGGACATTTCCTCATTTGGAACAATGTCCCTCTTGCCCTCTTTCCTCCTCATTTGTCCCTCATTTTGGTCTGATCTATATAATTGTATATAAAATGCACTATTTATCTTTCAAAAAGTGTTTTACGGTGCTAAACCTTTCACTCTGTTTCTAAATTGCCACATTTGTAAAATCTAAAAGCCAGTCAGTATAAAGGAATAATAGTGGTAAAAAAGCACTTGTGGGTATAACTAATATTTTTAATTCTCCTTTAAGGGGGCGTGGCAGGGGGTGTATCCTATGCCCACATACTTTTGCTAATGGGTGTCCCTCGTTCCCATCTCAAAATGTTGGAAGGAATGAGTATATATACATTGTATATGTATATATATGCATACACACACATATAGGGTTTATTTACTACAACTGGACTGTGCGAAATCTAGCGTAGCTGTGTGTTTAGTAGCCAATTAACTTCTAACTTCAGCTTGTTCAATTAAGCTTTGACAATAAAACCTAGAACCTGATTGGTTTCTATGCAGAGCTGTGCCAGATTTTGCACACTCTAGTTTTAGTAAATCAACTCCACATAGTGTATATATATATATGTGTAGCGCCTGGTTACTTTCCAGAACCGGTGCTAGGTTAAATTTAGAAGGGGTCAGAGAGTTAGGTAACTCTGACCATGTTAATGTGTTCAAATGTAGGCCTCTGTCACAGCTTTGGCTGTGCTGTGGGCTCATTCTGTCGTTTCTGGGGTTCTGATCACACCGCAGGTCGGCAGGTGGCAGCAGTGGAGTCAAGGATTGGGTGCTCTTACCCAGCAGCCTATCAGGAGGAGTTTGCCTCTCTGTGCATGCTGGGAGAGGGTATTTATGGGACAGACACCATTGGTCTGGTTCTTCTTTGAGTGTGGCGCCCACTTTCAGGGTAGCCATACCACGGCACCCTGGCGAAATGGCCTTCCGGGCCTGGGTGTGCGTGCCACGCGGTGTACCTGGCTCCGGGACCACGTTGGTCCGGAGCATCTGAGCTGGGTCCCCAAATCTAAAGAGGTCCCAAGCGTTAGTCCTGATTGAGGAAGCTTTTCGGTGGAAAGTCTGCCTGAGGAGTGCCAAGAGAGGCTGGCGATCCAAAAGGGTTTCGACCATCCACCGGGGATCGAGGTAACCGGGTGCTGAGAGGCTGGACGTTGGTCAGCTATCAGTCGGTAACCTGACTACAAATACCTGAATGAGATCCAGGTGTCGAGTCTGCTAAGGAGGATTATCTCCGCTGTTTCAACCATAGGGAGGGTCTGTGGCAGAAACTTTTCCCCAAGTTCCGAGTGACATTCTGGCTGCCAGGATGGTGAGAGAGGCCTGTCCAGGTGCACTACACCCACTCAGGCTGGAGTGATGAAAAAGAAAGTGTCGTTGGAAGCAGGACTGTTTCCCTATTACTCACACCTGAATCTGCTATTTCCATTTCTACTAAACCTCTATTCTTCACCAAGTTTTATTGTTTTTACCCGACTGGGTAATAAAGAGCACAGAAAAAAACATTGGACATTCCGTTACTGCAACTTTCACCAAATACCCCTAGACGGCGGAGGAACACGAGGTAACATGCCACCCAAAACAAACCAGCAGCTCCTTCGGGGGTAGTTCTACATATATATATATATATATATATATATATATATATATATATATATATATATATATATATTTATTTATAAAAACCTGGCCTAACATTTACTGGGGCTGCTGAGCATGTATCTACTTCCCCTCATGTGGCTGTTTCTCTCTTCTTTTACATGCTATTGTCGCCACTAAGGTGGATATTTTTGTCACTCTTATGCATGTCATTCCCAATCAATCATTAGTAATACTTAACCTTTATTATAATTTTTTATTGTTTTGTGCTTTTATTTTATCATATAGAAAGCTTTATTTAGATCCACAGAAGCTAATGTTGCCACTTTTTCTTCAAGCCAAACCCGAACACTTTAGCAATTCACAGTAAATTTTCTTAATTCTAGTATACACTATAAGGCCTAGTACACACGAGAGGATTTATCCGCGGAAACGGTCCTCCGGACCGTTTCCGTGGATAAATCCTCTGGCGGATTTTGATCTGATGGTTGTACTAACCATCAGATCAAAATCCCCGCGGAATTCCCTCCGCGTTGACGTGTCGCGCCGTCGCCACGATGATGACGCGGCGACGTTGTAATATAAGGACTTCCACGCATGCGTCGAATCATTACGACACATGCGAGGGAGGGAATCGGACGGATTGATCCGCTGAGTCTATACAGACCAGCGGATCAATCCGCTGGACTGGATTCCAGTGGATAGATTTCTTAGCATGCTAAGAAATTTTGATCCGCTGGAAATCCATCGCCCGGAAAAATATCCGCGGATAAATATCCGCTGGATCGTACACACCAGCGGATCTATCTGCTGAAACCGGTCCGTGGATAAATTCCAGCGGATCGATCCTCTCGTGTGTACGGGGCCTAAGATTGTAACAGACTAGGGACACCTTTGGGGACTCCAAAGAGAATAGTAATGTGGTGCACATAGTTCCCCCCTCACCCTTCTGTCAAGCCCTTTTCCGAGCCACATTCCTGTCTGAACAACGTGTCTGGGTTTCAGGTGGACTGAAACCCAGACACATGATTCAAAACCCAGATTGTCCAGGTGAATCCCGGACAGGTGGCAACCCTAACATGAGCTCCTACATTCTTTCTCTAAAGGCTATTATAAGAGTATCTTATACATACCTCCCAATTTTTGGAGAGGGGAATGAGGGACACCTATCAGCAAAACTATGCAGGCATAGGACACACCCCTTGCCACGCCTCCTTAAAGGAGAATTGCTTTATATTGGCTTTTGGAATTTTCAAATGCAGCAATGCAGCAATTTAGAAATCAGGTAAAAGGATTAGCACTGGGAAAAACGTTTTGATAGATTAAAAAGTGCACTTTATATACAACTATATGGATCAGACCAAAATGAGGGACAGATGAGGAGCTATGAGGGATAGAGAGACATTGCTCCAAATCAGGGACAGTCCCTTGAAATCAGGGACAGCTGGGAGCTATGTCTTATATACAATCAGCTACAACTGCTGTACTCTACCTTTACTGTAAACTTTATGTAGAAACTATGGCCCAGATTCACGTACAGCGGCGTATCTTTGTGCGGGCGTAACGTATCCTATTTACGTTACGCCTCCGCAACTTTTACAGGCAAGTGCCGTATTCTCAAACTAAAGTTAAAGCGGCGTAGCCTAAATAGGCCGGCGTAAGCCCACCTAATTCAAATGTGGTAGATGTGGGCGTGTGTTATGTTAAATTTATGTGACCCCACGTAAATGACGCATGAAAGTATCCCAGTGCGCATGTTCCGAATTAACCCGCAAGAAGCCAATGCTTTCGACGTGAACGTAAATGACGCCCAGCCCTATTCGCGAACGACTTACGCAAACGTTGTAAAATTTTAAAAATTTGACGCGGGAACGACGTACATACTTAACATTGGTACGCCGCATGTACGCCTCATATAGCAGGGGTAACTTTACGCTGGGAAAAGCCTAACGTAAACGGCGTATCTGTACTGAGTCGGCCGGGCGTACGTTCATGAATTTGCGTATCTAGCTGATTTACATATTTCTAGGCGTAAATCAGCGTACACGCCCCTAGCGGCCAGCGTAAATATGCAGTTAAGATCCGACGGCGTAAGAGACTTACGCCGGTCGGATCTAATACAAATCTATGCGTAACTGATTGTAAGAATCAGGCGCATAGATACGGCGGCTCAGACTCAGAGATACGTTGGCGTATCTGGAGATACGCCGTTGTATCTCCTTTGAGAATCTGGGCCTATATATTCATTCCATACAACTTTCTTTCGACTTAACTTGTATTTATTTTTCATTACTATATTGCTGGTATGAGCAGAAAAATTATCTGTATTCTATTTGATTCTACTCTTTCAAATTGCTCTGCTTCTTTTATCTCTTCATTTCACCTTTTAAACAAAGTTTCACAGTCACCAAAAAACACATAAATAACCCATTTGGTTTACTGCTGGTTTGGGACTTGGTTGGTTACTGTCAGGGGTGATATTTGTGCAAATAATGTGCCAAAAGTGCCAGTACCTCAGTATAAACGCATAATAAAGATAAAAGTGATTTATGCAAGGAGGAATATCATTTACACAAATGGCCAGTCAGGTGCTTCTATTACACTTTAATAAACTAGTTGTTTGCATTGCATTCACTGGCCGTTTCTCATTGTACTGCAATGCGAAGTGGAAAACAGCATCTCCACTCCTCATCACAGTTGTATAAACCTCTGCACATTAGAGATAAGCCATGATATTGTGGCTTATCACGTTTTTATGAACAGACTCCAGAGTTGCTACTGTGAAACTAGAATACTGGGCCAAATCCTCAAAAGGGATACGCAGGCGGAACTGCTGTTCAGCCTGCGTATCCCTGTGCCTATCTTTGGAACTGATCCTCAGAAGCAGTTTTCCAAAGATAGGCAGAAGATCTGACATCTGTAAGACACTTACACTGTCAGATCTTAGGATGCAGTACCGCATCCGCCGCTGGGGGCATTTCGCATTGAAATGCCGCTTTGCGTATGCAAATGAGGACTTACGAAGATCGACAAAGCTTTTCAGCTTTGTTTTTTCTGCGTAAGTTTACGTTTGCATACGTAAAATTAGGGCTGCTTTTACAAGGTGTAAACTGTTTACACCTTGTAAAAACAGACCTTTTTTTTCGATCGCCGCGATTTTTTTTAAATTTTGAATTTTATTTTTCGGCGCGTAACTTTTTTTTTACCCGACGCAACTTTATTGTCCCGTTGCAATCCACAAAGCCCGGCGTAACGTAATTTTGCGCGCTGCCCGTCGGGAAAATTACGTCACGAGCATGCGCAGTATGGCCGGCGCGGGAGCGCGCCTCATTTAAATTGTCATCGCCCCCTGGATAACAGGACCGCCTTGCGCAGGGAGAATTTAGGTTACACTGCGTGAAATTTCTAGGTAAGTGCTTTGTGGATCGGGCACTTAGGTAGAAATTTCCCGCCAGTGTAACTTAAATGGGAAAAATTAAGTTAGGCTACGATTTTGAGGATTTGGCCCACTATACCTGAATCTGGGTTGCTTCCACCAGAGCCTAATCATTCAGGTGTTTTAAAGAAGTATGGCCAAAGCTTTTTTGGCTATACTTCCTCTGTGGGTCACAGGAGGGCAGTTCATTCTTCACTCCGGTGACCTGTTTTTAGGCAACAGCGTGTTAGAGCCAGCTGTTGGCTGACATCACACAGCTGGTCCAGGCTCTGAAAAGATTCCCATAATATGGCCGGGATCTACCCAGAAGCTTAAAAACTGCAGCTGGCTCGGCCTCTCAGCAAGCCACTGAGAGGCTGAGCCATCCCCCTCCACAGCCCAGCTCTCCAGTGAGCACTGGAGGGTCAGAGCAGAGAGATGATGACTGACAGTCACCAGCTCTATGCAGGCTGAAGACTTAGAGCTGAGAGATCAGCTGTATTTGATTGGTCAGATCTTGGTCTTAGAGGCGGCGGAGAACAGCTGTAGATGGGATCAGTGCTGCAGGCTGCAGCCATCTAGGTGAGTATGATTTCTTTGTTTTTAAGATTTCCATACATCTCTTTTAATTTGTGTCTGAATCCCTTTAATAGAAAAGAGAAAACACCTTTACGGAGGATTCCATGTAAACCTCATCTTGTGCTTCTCTTGTTACAGGAGGCAGAATGTGCATATGTACTGTTTGTAGTGGCTATCTTCTGGCTGTCGGAAGCTTTGCCTCTGTCTGTCACTGCTTTTATCCCAGCCCTAATGTTTCCATTGTTCGGGATTCTACCATCTAAAACCGTAAGTGCAGTTCTCCTCCTTTTTATACTGGTATTAAACAGTTAACATTAACAGTATTAGCAGTATTAAAGCAAACATTTGTTATATTGCAGTTTACCAATTTTTGGATGTGATGGCTGCATTCATTTTCTTTTTTAGGGCTTTCTTTCTTCTATTTTCTTCTTCTTGTGATCCAGCCAGTAAGTCTGTTATTTTTCAAAACAACAAGCTCTCCAGCAGAATGTATCAGTTACAGAGATGAGACAAACCATTTAACACTAGCAGATATGCTAAAAATCTTTAGCTTTTTTTTATATATTAAGACCGATGGGCCGTACACACGGTCGGTTTGGACCGATGAAACTGAACTCCGGTCCATTCTCATCAGTTTTGACCGATCGTGTGTACGCGGCCTGACACTCCACTTCCCCCAGACTGACAATGCTGCTGTCCAAAGGGGTGGGCGTTCCTTTATTCAGAGTGTAGGCACTCTAGTACAGGAGATGTGTTACACATCTGGCCAGATCACCAAGTGATAACAGAGGAAAAGGCCTTAAAAAAAACTGATGCAGCCACTACATCTAATTATTGTTAAAGAGGAGTTCCACCCAAAAATGGAACTTCCTCTTAACCCACTCCTCTCCCCCTTACATGCCACATTTGGCATGTAATTTTTTTTGGGGGGGGGGAGTGGGGGCTTCAGGAGAAGGGGACTTCCTGTCCCACTTCCTCCTTCCGCCGAGGGGCTGCAAAGGCGATACGTCATATCGCCTTTTGGCAGCCCCTCCCTGTAGGCGATCGCCTGGGACACGTGACAGGTCCTAGGCGATCGCCTGTCCAATCAAACAGCGCCGGGCCGCGCCGCAGGCGCATGCGCAAGGCCGCTCGCGCATACGCAGTGGGTGCCCGGCCGTGAAGCAGAAAGCTGTCACGGCCGGGTGCCCACAGTGACAATGAAGACGCCGGCCAGGGAGGGGGGAGAGGAGCGGACCCCCGGCCAGCGCGTCGCTGGAACGCTGGAGCAGGTAAGTGTCAGTTTATTAAAAGCCAGCAGCTACACTTTTTGTAGCTGCTGACTTTTGATAAACTTAAAAAATGGGTGGAAAACCCCTTTAAGCTACTATATTTAAAATGTGTGGTTTGGGGTTTAATACCACTTTAATGTGCTATATCTGAGTAGCCATCACTCTGCTTTTTGTTTTTTTGGAAAAACATGAAATAAAACATGCGTGAAAACATGTATGTGTTTCATTAACAACCCTATTACTGTATTTATCGGCATATAACACGCACCCTAACTTTAAGAGGGAAGTTTCAGGAAAATAACTTTCCACAGCCCCCTGTGTATAACACGCAGGCACAGTTTACCCTCTATTTTCAGGGTAAAAAAGTGAGTGTTATACGCCAATAAATACAGTAATTCATTTGTAGATCAATAAATATCCAATAGCTTATATAGTATTAAATAAAGGTTTCAAAAATGTCCAGTGTATATCTCAATGACAGGCTGACAGGAGCAATGGCTCTTTCCATGTATTCGCACATCCAGCAGTTAGTTACCTGTGCTTAGGGAGAGATGTCATCTGTTCATAACTGCAGGTAACTACTGGAAGTTTGGATATAAGAGATCAGCCTGTATTCTCCTAATCACGTGCGTGAAATATAGCCGAAACCAGCACAAACACCTGTTGGGAATGGGTAGAGTACAATAACTTTGAGGCCCTGTTCACCTATGCTTGGTGCACGTTTTCTGCCCTGCGTTCAGTTGTGATCTGCAGCACATGGCAATGTTACGTTAATGACACCCCAATTGCCTGCCCTGGATCACATGGTACATGCTTGCACCACTCTTGGTCCAGTGCAGTGAGATTTAAGTCCATTCAAAATGAATGGCCTTGAATCGCACCACACTGAACCGCATGTGAATCACAGAGGAATATGACGTTCCTGTGCGACTCCTAGTGTAAACCAGCCCTTAAGCAAAGAATCCAAAATAATCTCAAAACTGATTGGCTTACAGGTTGGAAGTGAATTGGTTACTGCAGCACACGTATATTCAATCATGTTGCCTGCTTCTATTTGAAATTTTTCATAAATTATTTTTTGGTGTGATTTAATTTTAAATACAAATAACTGTTAGAAAAGTTGTCTTTGATGGAAAGTCTAGCACTCTAAAATATTACATTTGTTCTCAGATTGCATCCACGTATTTCAAAGACTTCCATCTATTGTTGACGGGGGTCATTTGTTTGGCAACCTCAATAGAAAAATGGAACTTGCACAAAAGAATAGCCTTAAGAATGGTGATGTTGGTGGGCGTCAATCCTGGCTGGTAAGTTTTCACATGCCACATGCCAAGCTGACATATTCATAACATCTGAACAATGTATATTACCAAGGTAGTGTATCACAAAATCAAAAGTATGCAGACAACAGGGTGTGAATAGCTATGTGTCTCCAAAAATTCTAATGTGTGTAGGGGTCTTCCTAATGCCTAGTACACACGAGAGGATTTATCCGCGGAAACGGTCCGGATTTTGATCTGATGGTTGTACTAACCATCAGATCAAAATCCCTGCGGAATTCCCTCCGCGGTGACGTGTCGCGCCGACGCCGCGATGATGACGCGGCGACGTGCGGTACGCTGAAATATAAGGACTGGGATGGAATCGGACGGATTGATCCGCTGAGTCTGTACAGACCAGCGGATCAATCTGCTGGACTGGATTCCAGCGGATAGATTTCTTAGCATGCTAAGAAATTTTGATCCGCTGGAAATCCATCGCCCGGAAAAATATCCGCGGATAAATATCCGCTGGATCGTACACACCAGCGGATCTATCCGCTGAAACCGGTCCGCGGATAAATTCCAGCGGATCGATCCTCTCGTGTGTACGGGGCCTAAGGCATTACTGTACGTATGTAACATTAAGAGCATTTTAAGAGTGTTCATGAGCACTAATCTGTAGCAACTCTGTAGCTTTAATTAGCCTGGATGCACTTAATTGCTGAAATATTCACTTATATAAGTTCAGAACTGCAAACCTTATTGCAGTATGTTTAAAAGTTAAGGAACCTCAGCAGGGGTCAAGTCCTGGGGAAAAAAGTGTGGGAACACCCACCCAAGATCCACCACCAAAAAAATAAAATAATACACTCATATGCATAATTACTAAACCGCATGTTCTTTCTAAATCCAGTGATAACTCGCGGCAGACCTCCGCAATGTCTCCTGGGAACAATGACAAAAGCTCCCAGGAGACATTGCGGCATCAAGGAAGTGACGGAATACCAGCACACTACCCGATGAATCCATATCCAGGAAGCGCCCAGTAACATAACGGATTACTAAGGTTTGCCTGCCCCTGAAAGTGACTCGAGCTGGGCATCGCCACTTAGTGAAGGATTGGCTTGGGCGGCTCGGCTGCTCTAGTCCTGCAAAGGGAACTGCGTTCCTGCTGTGAAAAAAGTGCAGGGATGCCGTTCCCACGCGTTCCCGCAGGACTTGAGCCCTGAACCTCAGTCTCACACAACTGGAGGCGGTCAAGTCTATTAAATCCATTTCCCTTGTCAAGGCCTTTAAAGCTGTATGTGATTGTTCTGTAAGCTTGTTGAAAAAAAAAATTCTATGTGAGGTGTTTGTAGGAAACGATGAAAGGTAGCCTATTTCATCCATTTCTAATTTTTACTTCCCAAGCTCCATTAGGTGTTGGGTTAGATAGGTCACAAGGGAGACATGTACTCTTCAAGGCCGTTATGAAGTAGGTCATGAAGCCAAGGGCAAAAATCACCAGTCGAAAGGTGTAAAACATTGATATCTGATAAATCTGGTAAAACATGAATCAGTTGTCTTTTGAACTCCCCACAAGTCTGCATAGGGTGGTACATCAGGTTAGGGGAGTGGTAGACCCCTTGTCCCATATAGATACATGTCATGATACAGTATGATTTAATTTGTGGATACTTTTGCCCACAGCCATAGTCCTGGAAACATAGGGCCAGATTCACAGAAGAAATACGCCGGAGTATCTACTGATACTCCGGCGTATTTTCAAATTTGCTGCATCGTATCTTTAGTTTGAATCCTCAAACCAAGATACGACGGCTTTTGGCTTCGATCCGACAGGCGTACGGCTTTGTACGCCTTCAGATCATAGGTGTAATACTTCGGCGCCCGCTGGGTGGAGTTTGCGTCGTTTTCCGCGTCGGGTATGCTAATTAGCATTTTCCGTCGATCCACGAAGGTACGCGCGGCCGTCGCATTCTCTTACGCCGTCGCTAGTCGGCTTTTCCCGGCGTATAGTTAGAGCTCCTATTTTGTGGCCTATATTTAGACTTGCCATGTTAAAGTATGCCTGTCGTTCCCGCGTCGAATTTAAAATTTTTATTTTTTTTGCGTAAGTCGTCCGTGAATAGGAAAGGATGTAACTCACATCGACGTTTAAAAAATGACGTCGGTGCGACGTCATTTCGCGCAAAGCACGGCGGGAAATTTCAAAACGGAGCATGCGCAGTACGTTCGGCGCGGGAACGCGCCTAATTTAAATGATCCATGCCCCATTTGAATTAGGCGGGCTTGCGCCGGAGGGATTTACGCTATGCCGCCGCAACTTTACAGGCAAGTGCTTTGTGAATCAAGCACTTGCCCGTAAAACTTGCGGCCGTGTAACGTAAACGCGATACGTTACGCCGCCGTAAATGTCTGTGAATCTGGCCCATAATACTTTGTTTAAAGCATATTTATCTTTTCATATTTATGTGTTCATGTATGCAATGGTTTTTAACCTGCTAATTCTAGTGTGCACACTTTACAGGCTTATGCTGGGATTTATGGTCAGCACTGGCTTTCTGTCCATGTGGCTCAGCAACACTTCTACTGCTGCCATGGTGATGCCAATCGTAGAAGCAGTAGCACAGCAAATCATTAATGCTGAGGCAGAAGTTGATGCCATGCAAGTTAATTCCTCAGACGGCATTTACAGTGAAGTGTTTGAACTTGAAGGTACATATGATTTCCCATTTAACTAAAACCAGTGTGCATTGCTAGCCATCAACTTGTATGTTAATCAGTGTCTATGGTGTCTATGTCTATGCTTATATCTTGATCACATCTTCTCCATCTTTCACATTTCAATATAGAGACAATGGTGCTCATGTATGAAAAGTGAAATAACCACAACATTTTCATTGCCATTTTGATACCTGGACTGCAGAAATTAAAGCTGGAAACTGACTAGTGCTATGGAAAAACAAAGAATTTTTCCTAAAGCATTCTTTTTATATAGCAACACCAAATGAGGCAAATCTTGAACATTTTAATTACAATGAATTACTGAACTTTAGGACACACATGCATCTGACCTTCACACATATGCATTACAGCCATAAACAAATTATCCTGTATACTTGTAATGTGTTTCAACAAAAAATATTCATAATTTACCCACCATACAAAACACCAGGAAACATAAAAAATGGAAAGCAAGGCTGAAATTATCCTGGTATGTTCCTTACAGCATAAAATTGAATGGCTTACAGTACATTTCTGCCTGTGATGATTGATACCACTGAAGCTCCTAGAGCTGGGGGAAGTGAGGACAAAATTATGAAACTAAAACACGTGGCTGACAGTAGATCAAGAGCCAACAGAAGAAGTCAATTGAACCAGGGTTTAGAGTTATGCCTCGTACACACGATCAGGCTTTTACCCGGCCAAATCTCATAGGAATTCCATCGGAGAGAAATAGAACATGTTCTATATCTAAACGCCGATGGTATTCATCGGAATTTTCGATGAAAAAACTCAGATGGGGCTACACACGATTGGAAAATCCGATGGAAAAAGTCCGTCTGACTTTTTGCATCGGAAATTCCGATCGTGTGTACGTGGCATTAGAGGAATACAAATAATATGAATATGACAGAAATATACAAAAGATTTTAAGAGTTAACATCTAGCTTTAGGTAAAAGAAGGGGTTCCAAAGTCTCATGCCCTGTACACACGATCGGATATCTGATGGAATCTAATCCGATGGATTTTTTCGTCGGATATCCGATGAAGCTGACTTTCAGTCTTGCCTACACACCATCAGTCAAAAATCCGACACGGTGACGTAAAACACTACGACATGCTGAGAAAAATGAAGTTCAATGCTTCCGAGCATGCGTCGACTTGATTCTGAGCATGCATGGATTTTTCTCCAATGGAGTTCCACACAGATGATCGTTTTTTTCTATAGTTTTTTTATCCATAGGAAAATTTTAAAACACGTTCTATATTTTTTAACCAATGGAAAACAAACCGATGGGGCCAACACACGATCGGTTTGTCCGATGAAAACGGTCCATCGATACGTTTTCATCAGACAAACCGATCGTGTGTACAGGGCTTCAGTGTCCTCTTGCTTTCAGCGTTTTGCTGAAGTTTAGTATGTACGTAATTGCTTCAGGTCTTACGGCACAGTGAATCCAGTCCTGCTTCCTGCCATCAAATGCCAATATCCAAACAGAAAAAGATAATTGGAACTGAAGTACAGGACACATAAGAGATGACAGAACACTGATACTCTACAGGAAACAATGGGTAAAGACAACCAGGGTATAAAGGTGAAAGTGAATGGTATAGCATTGGAATGGCTACAAATGTGAAAAAAATGTGCAGACAGGATACAGCATAAAATGAAATCTACAAAAAAAGGTATTAGGGACAGAGACAAGAAATATCTAGATAAGATCAGAATGCAAAAGGATACTGAAAATACGGCACAAAAAGTAAGAGCATACCAACTTGAAGTGCAGATTTAGGACAGACATGACAGGATTTAAAAAAGAAAAAGAAAAGAAGATCAGAGTTATTATGACATAGGAATGCAACGGCAAGGGGCAACAGGCCAACGTACAGGATAGACAAATTCTATGGTACAAGCACATTATCACAGCAACCTTCTGTAGCAAGTGGTTGCAGAGATGAATTCCGCCAAAACACAAGTAATGTAACAGAATAGTCGTTAACACACAAGCATAAATATAGCCATAGATATAAAATGCTAGCAGTAGAAAAGCCTAGATAAGACAGGTTCAAAAGACATGTTGATATTTTGTCTACTCGAGCAAGCATGTAAGGGGCTAATAACATGTCTACAGATATTACACTCATGATACCTGGAGCTGACCTGGAAAGTGGAAGTAAACCCTCCTATTGTTTTCAGCCAAGGAAGCTGCGATCTTGGCCTCAACTACCATGATCCTGCACATGTGATCAGTTATGACACCAGCCATTGGATGGTTTGACAGTTTGGTTGAGAATACAACCAATGTGACAATTATATTGTCAGTAGGTGCCAGGAATGTAACTGTTTTTTGAAACCGATGTGTTTACTTCCACTTTAAGTTTTCTTTTTTTGTTGTATTTATAATTTTTGGGGGCCTATTTAATAATTTTGCAGTTCTAAATTCAAAAAAATTGCATGACTGTTTTCCATTACTAAAAACTAGAGAAATATACATACTTCTGCCTCAAAGTTGATAATTGTCTACTATCGGCACAACATACAGTATGTATGTTTTGTATTTCTTCTAAAATTGCAATTTTGTAAAGGTGGGCATAGACAAAATGTGTTTTCCACACAACTTGAATTTCAACTAGCATTCTTTGGTATGACAGGCAGCGCATCATAGAATCATTCACAATGTTATGCTTTGTGCTAATATCTTACAGAAAACACAGATGAGATAGCTACAAAAAGTTATCCAGAAAAACATGAGAATGGGTAAGGGTGGAATTTTACAAACCTCAGTATACTTTTTCACAGTGACCTAAAATCATTTAAATTCATTGCTGTGTTTGTCTTGCAGGTATACTAATGGAACAATAACAACATGGAATGATGAAAAAGGCGGAGTATGTTTATATTTTATGATATTTTATGTTTGAATACCTTGAAATCAGTCAGCCAGCATGATTGCTTGATATATAGGAAGGAGATCATCATCTATTCTAGCTCTGCTACTGAGGGATTTAAAGGGGTTGTAAAGGTAAATGTTTTTTCACATTAATGCATCCTATGCATTACCTTTTCATCATTCTCATCGAAAGTCCCGCGCGCGTTCACGTGATCCTCTTCGGTTCCCAGCCTGGCCGTTGATTGGCTAGGCTGGACTGATTGATAGCAGCACAGCCATTGGCTGGCGCTGCTGTCAATCACAGCAAATGACGCGGCGCGCCGGGGGGCGGGCCGAGTGATACAGTCAGCGGCTATGGCCGCCGCTGTATCACGGGAGCGCGCTCGCAAAAGCTTTCCACCATGCAAGCTCGCTCGCATGAAGGTGGAAAGCTTTTGCGAGGAGGAGCCGAGACAGCCGCCGAGGGACCCCAGAAAACAGCGTTCTGGGACACTCTGTGCAAAACGAGCTACACAGTGGAGGTAAGTATAACATGTTTGTTATTTAAAGAAAAAAAAAACGTTGCCTTTAGTGTTCCTTTAACTGTTTGTTGACTCATAGCATCACAATGATTTCCATGCTGTAAAAATCTCAAACTGGATTATTGCCAATAAGTGATAAAATCTCATTGTAGCAAAAAGATTTTATCAGTCATGTAGCCCCGGCTAAAGCCATGTCAAATCATGTCAATGGTTATGTTAACGGTTCCTCAAGTGAGCAATTTTGTGTCCACTTCAAAAACACCCTTAGGCCTCGTACACACATCCGAGAATCTCGTCAGGAAAAACCCTGTTGTTTTCCCTGACGAGATTCTTGGCAAGAAACTCTTTTGCCGCCGAAGTGTACTGACTTTCATTTCAAAAGAACCGCGGTTCTCTTGAAAGGAAAGAACGCGGTGACGTCATCGCGTATGACGAGCATTTGCTCGTCACATTCGATACCGTCGCCACCATCTTGCTTCACCCTACCTATGCCGTGGAAGCTACCGCGCATGCGTCAAAGTCATTTTGAGCATGGGTTTCCACGGCGACAGGTAAGTATACACACTCTCGGGTTTCTTGTCGGGAAACATGCCGTCAAGAATCTCGACGAGAAAAAAGAGAACAGGTTCTCTTTTTTTCTCGTCGAGAATCTGGCCAGATTTCCAGACGAGAAACCTGAATGCCTAGTACAAACGAACGGTAATCTCGGCAAGAAGCAGTTTTCTTGCTGTTTTTTACCAAGAAACCCGGTCGTGTGTACGAGGCCTTAGTTCTGGGAAAGACATTTTCTTTTTATCTTTTTCATGCTCCTATTATGTTAAATTGTCTGCAAAATTGTAAGTAAATATATGTTCACTGAAACTATATAATGGAATCAGTTTCCTAAACTGGATTTTTTTCCTTTATATATGCCCATGAATCCTGTAAATATTTGATGAATTTATGAATCGTAGGTATCAACAGCACGTTTCTTACACAGACCATGCATTCTATGCGCTTATGTTTGTAAAGGTGTAAGATCTTTGCCACACAGGAGATTTGTATTACCTTGGTATTTAGAGAATAACACTTTCCAGATATCTGCTTTATTTGCAAAATATTAAATTAAAATAAAAAATTGAAAGATTTATTTAGACGAGTTGTAATAATTTTTGTTAAATTATCGCTCAATTATTGATAAGGAATATGGTTTGCATCTGTTTCAAGAATGCAAACTAACAGGTGGTTGTACATTTTGTTATGTCTGGAATTTGTACAACTCTAGCTACAGCAATATGTGCATAACGACGGGAGACTATAGTATTCTGTATATTCTTATCTCTTCACCTTATATGTCACGGTACAACTTGTATTGAATTTAAGTCAATACATAGAAATAATGTTGTTGAATGGTTACTTTGCTGTGTGTGTAGGTATGCAAAATATGTGAGGGATTAAGGTGTCTTGGGAAAACTAAAATTCTAAATTGAAATGTAGCTTGATTTCTTTGGAAAGGATAGGTTTGTGCATAGTCTGCAAAGGTGCCTGCTAGGGTACGGCAATGAGGGAAATATGAAGCTTGCAAACAATGGCCATCCTGGTAAAATCTGTGGGGCTTGGCTGTCACTTGGACAGCTATGTCCTGTTTTGTGTTGACAGAGTGTTGCTCTATGAATGAAGATGTGTGCTGACACAGTCTCCTGTATGAATAAAGCTGCAAACAGGGGTTATATTATTGGTTACATTATTGTTACCATGTATTTTGGTTTTCAATGTATTGCAGTCAGTATGTTACAGAGTTCCTGAGATTTTCTGTGTTATCGGAGCAGTAGACGATAATAGGCAATACAAATGCTAGAGAGGTGTAAATTCTTCCCTCTAATCAGCTCTTCTCACTGAGCTCTGCAGTGCATACTTTCAGCTCCCCATCCCATGTTTTCTGAAAGCACAGTTTTATAAATTCTGAACTTTGAATGGTTGTAGAGAAGACAATACCTCAGATAAACAGGTACAACTTATGTAGAGGGATTTTTTTCACCTCTGTGTATCACCTGAGGTCAGTCACATGAGTACACTGATCACATTTTTGTAAATATTTTGTTATATTTTTTCATGTGACAACACTGAAGACATTTCACTTTGCTACAATGTAAAGTAGTGAGTGTACAGCTTGTATTACAGTGTAAATTTGCTGTCCCCTCAAAATAACTTACCACACAGCCATTAATGTCTATACCACTGGCAAGAAAAGTGAGTACAGCCCTAAGTGAAAATTTTCAAATTGGGCCCAAAGTGTCATTATATTGTGTGGCCACCATTATTTTCCAGCACTGCCTTAACCCTCTTGGGCATGGAGTTTCCCAGAGCTTCACAGGTTGCCACTGCAGTCCTCTTACACTCCTCCATGATGACATCACAGAGTTGGTGGATGTTAGAGACCTTGCACTCCTCCACTTTCCATTTGAGGATGCCCCACAGATGCTCAATAGGGTTTAGGTCTGGAGACATGCTTGGCCAGTCCATCACCTTTACCCTCGGCTTCTTTAGCAAGGCAGTGGAGGTGTGTTTGGGGTCGTTATCATCTACTGCCCTGCGGCCCAGTCTCCGAAGGGAGGGGGATCGTGCTCTGCTTCAGTATGTCACAGTACATGTTGCCATTCATGGTTCCCTAAATGAACTGTAGCTCCCCAGTGCTGGCAGCACTAACGCAGCCCGAGACCATGACACTCCCGTCACCATGCTTGACTGTAGGCAAGGCACACTTGTCTCTGTACTCCTCAACTGGTTGCCACCACACACGCTTGACACCATCTGAACCAAATAAGTGTATCTTGATCTCATCAGACCACAGGAAATGGTTCCAGTAATCCATGTCCTTAGTCTGCTTGTCTTCAGCAAACTGTTTGCAGGCTTTTTTTGTACATCATCTTTAAAAGAGGCCTTCTTCTGGGATGACAGCCATGCAGACCAATTTGATGCAGTGTGCGGCATATGTATATGGCCTATATCTGAGCACTGACAGGCTGACCCCCCACCCCTTAAACCTCTGCAGCAATGCTGGCAGCACTCATACGTCTATTTTCCAAAGACAAACTCTGAATATGACGCTGAGCACATGCACTCAACTTTTTTGGTCGACCATGGCAAGGCCTGTTCTGAGTGGGACCTGTCCTGTTAAACCGCTCTCTGGTCTTGGCCACTGTGCTTTAGCTCAGTTTCAGGGTCTTGGCAATCTTCTTATAGCCTAGGCCATCTTTATGTAGAGCAACATTTTTTATGCAGAGCAATTCTTTTTTTCAGAGAGTTATTTGCCATGAGGTGCCATGTTAAACATCCAGTGACTAGTATGACAGAGTAAGAGCGATACCACCAAATTTAACACACCTTCTCCCCATTCACACCTAAGACCTTGTAACACTAGCGAGTCCCATGACACCAGGGAAAGGAAAATGGCTAATTGAGCCCAATTTGGAAATATTTACCTAGGGGTGTACTCACTTTTGTTTAGACATTAATGGCTGTGTGTTGAGTTATTTTGAGGAGACAGCAAATTTACACTGTTATACAAGCTGTACAAATGTGGGGGGTGTACTCACTTTTGTGAGATACGGTGTGTGTGTGTATATATATATATATATAAATAAATAAAATCAAGGTTTTACAACCACAATAACCTTATTTAGTTCTCATTAATTGTGTTCTCTTCTTTACTATTTATTTTTATTTTTATTATACAGGATTTATATAGCGTCAATAGTTTGCACATCACTTTACAAAGTTAGGGCAAACAGTACACTTACAATACAATTCAATACAATACAGGAGGAATCAGAGGGCCCTGCTGGTTAGAGCTTACAATCTAAAAGGGAGGGTCAAGTGATACAAAAGGTAAAAACTGAGGGGGATGAGCTGATGGAGAAAATCAAAGTACAGTTGTTAGGTGGAGGCAGGAAAGTCTTCTCTGAAGAGAAAGTTTTCAGGGATCACTTAAAAGCGGAAAGAGTTGGAAATAGTCGGACAGATTGGGGTAGGGAATGTCAAAGAATGGGAGAGGCTCGGGAGAAGTCCTGGAGGTAATCATAGGAGGAGGTGACGAGGAAGATAGATAGCAGGAGCTCTTGGGAGGAATGAAAAGGATGATTTGGTTAGTATTTTCAGACTAGGTTAGTGATGTAGCTGGTTGTCAAGTTGTGGATATTAACAAGTTATTGTTCGTATTTTGAATTTCATTAATTGGATGAGTGACAGCCAATAGAGGGATGGCAGAGTGGGGTAGCAGACACTGAGCAATTTGTAAGGTGGATAAGTCTGGCAGCAATTTAAAAATAAGCCAATAAGAAGGGAGTTGCAGTAGTCAAGGTAAGAGATAACCAGGGAGTGAACTGGGAGCTTTGCGGTTTCATTGGTTAGGAAGGGACGTATTTTGTAGATGTTGCAGAGGTTAAGGTGTCAGGCTTTGGAAACTGATTGGATCTGGGGTCGCAAGGAGAGTTCAGAGTCCAGGACAACACATAGCACCCAAGCATGCAGGGATTGGTTAACCTCCCTGGCGGTATTCCAGAGTCTGGCTCGGGGTGGTATTTCATTACCAAAAGCGGTAACCCCGAGCCAGACTCTGGATCGCCTCGCAGCAGCCACAGGCATAGTTTACTTACCTTGTCCCTGGATCCTGCGATGCCGTCGCGCTGTGTGATCGAGCCGTGTCTCCTCGCTCGATTCACAGTGTCCCTGTGTACCGCCAAGCTCTGTTCCCTGCGACGTTACGACGCAGGTGGGCAGAGAACGGCGCCAAATTCAAAAAAGTTAATAAACACAATACATACCGTATACTGTATTTACAGATTACAGTACTGTATGTAAACAATACATACCCCCTTTGTCCCTAGTGGTCTGCCCAGTGTCCTGCATGTACTTTTATATAATAAAAACTGTTATTTCTGCCTGCAAACTGTAGATTGTCCATAGCACCCAAAAAGTGTCCCTTTATGTCAAAAGTGGTTTTAGACCAGCTAGAAAACAGCGATAATAAATTATAATCACTTGCAGAATTGAGCGAAAGCGATTTGTGGGGAAATTTGTCAGTAATGACAGCGACAATTCTGCAACTGAGCAGATTTCTCTGATTTTGAGTTGATTACATTATTGAATAATTTTTATTATAATTATATTATTATTTGTTATAATTACTTATTATATTATAATTTATGATTTTGTTTTTCAAACTTTTTCATAACCGAGATGTCTACTAGACTCTTGTTTGGACAGATTTAAGTGAGTTATTCCTAAGAATTACAGGCCTACAATGTAAAACGCCAAGTTTCCTTGCAAAATAAAGGTACCGCTTTCAGCACCTAAAATCTGAAATAATCATACCGCCAGGGAGGTTAATGATTGTGCCATTGCTCTTGACAGAGAAGTCAGGGGAAGGGTCAAGTGGGGGATGGAATATTATGAGATCAGTTTTGGACAGGTTGAGTTTGAGGAAGTAGTGTGACATCCAGACAGATATGTCTGTTAGTAATTTAATGTTACATGAGGACACTGATGGAGTGAGCTGTGGGGGTGGAGAGATAGATTTTGGTGTCATCAGCATAACAATTATATTGAAAGCCATTGGAGACTATCAGCTAACCCAGGGAGGATGTGTAGAGTAGACTGAGAATAGGAGAGGTCCAAGAGGTCTATTTTGTTTTGCTTGCCTTTGTAGTCGCCAATTTATTAAAGTCCATATTTGATTTTAAATAACTTTACTGTGCTCAGAAGGATAATTCTGGTGCCTTTCTAAAACTGACCAAACTGCATAGAGCTTTTTTATTCAGTTAGCTGTTTTTAGCGAGTACAAATCTGGTCCAAAATCACTTCAGTTCACTTCCCTTCACTGCCCTTCACACTTAAGGCTGCATTCACACATGAGTGTATCATTTTCAGGTGTTAGGGCGTTTTTCGGGTATTTTTTCAAGCATGTCTGCACTGTTTTGCACTGTCTGTACAGGTCGAAAGGTCACCAATGTAAAAAGCAGAAAAACCCCTGTAATCTTCCTAAAAATAACCTAATTTCCTTTTTTGAGCTTCAGGCATTTTGCTTCAGGCAACAGAATGCTCAGATGTGAACAGGGACAATTTAAATTAATGGGATTTCGCTTTTTGGGTGTTTTGGAACTTTTGAGATGAGCGTTTTACGAGCTGAAAATGCTCAGGTGTGAATGGGCCCTTAATAAGTCTGACCCTCATCTCTTCCTGTTTGGTAATCAGGTTTCAAACTACATAAACACCTGAGTTTATTTTAACCACTTGCTTTGGAACTATATTCTTTTTACTTTCTGGATGATTGCAATTTTTAGGGTTATTTGTATTCCTAAAACAAAGCAAATTAGTTTAAAGAGAATGGAAACGTGCATCTAGAGAATTTCAATGAAGAAGCAATGTCATTTGTCACGTCAACAGTGCAAGATTCTATTGAAAAGACATTGAATGGGATGATTTAGGTCAAGCGCATATTGTGGGATCATTACCTGTATTTCTTATGTGGATTTTTTATACCGCCTTGAGTCATAAACATGTGACAAAGTGTATGATCAATGCTTACTTATTTGAATGCAAAAGAGAGTCAAGCTTTGTATTATGCACAAGCAATGCATTCAAATACATGATTCATTTAGAAAACCATCCTGAAAGACTATAGCAGAAACCATTGTGATGCATTTACCATTTGAGGATTAACTCAAAATTCCACCTGTAATGAGTCCTATACCTCCATTATAGGCAGACCTACATTGTGCTATATAATATAATTTAAACATGTGGCAGCACAGTGGCTTAATGCAGTGGTTCTCAACCTGGGGGTCGGTCGAATTACTATTTGCCAGGGGTCACCGAATCCTGGGATGTTCCTGAAGCCCATCAAGGCTGTCCCTGGAGCCTGTGGCCATCCAGCTGGGCTGTTCCTGGAGCCCGCAGCCGCCCACTCAGCCTCTTCACAGCCGCCCATTCAGTTCATGGCATGGCTGGGGGGGAGCAGAGACTAGAGGTCAGCTGACTGGTGAAGAATGTGAAGTGGGAGGGGCTGGCGGAGACCCTATCTCCTGATTTTGACATAGGTGTCACTGCTGCGAGACACCACAGAGCCAGAGACACATTGAGTAACACTTCCTGTGATTATAGTTGCCATTAATAGTGCCTACTGCAGTTCTCAGATCAGCAGATGACCTTGATCAAGAGCACCTAAGTTGGCTGATCAGAACTCTCCTCCCAGCACTGCCACTCATCCCATTCCCCCCTCCCCCCACCAAGGAGTAAGAGAAGGAATAAAAAGAGAATACATGGAAGGGAAAGGAAAAGAGGGGGAGGAACAAAGAAAAAGAGAAAGAATATGAGAACAAGAAAGAAGGCTAGAGAGGTGGATGGGGGAAAAAACAAGAATCTAGGAGAGAGATAGATAAAAGGGAAAGAAAGGAGAACAAAGAGTGGTACATCCTAAATTGTACCATCAGGGGCATTAATACTGTATTGGTGGAAGGGACTCAGGTAGCGCTAAAATGTCCGTGGGTTAGGGGTGCAAATTACTTGTCTTGCCTTGGGTGTTGGCAACCCACGCTACGGATTTTTTTTTGTTAGGGGTCCCCACAACTTGGGAAATTTTATCAAGGGGTCACAGGACTAGAAAGGTTGAGAACCACTGGCTTAATGGTTAGCAATACTGTCTTGCAGCATTAGGGTCTTTGGCTTGAATTTCAATCAGAACACTTCCTTCATGGAGTGTGTATGTTCTCCTTGTGCCTGTGTGAGTTTCCTACAATACTCCAAAGACATGCTGGTAGTTAATTGGCCCTAATATATGTATGTGTTCATATGGGATAGATTAGATTGTAAACTACTTGTGTGAAGGGACTGATGTGAATGCACAATATGTGCTAAACTGTTGGTGCTATATAAATGCCTATAATAAAAATAGCTAGATTGTATTTGTGTAACAATAACTCATTTTAACTGCTTGTTATCAGTCTTATTAAATGCATATACATGGATCACCAATTTGGATAGGATCAATTTATGACAGTAATATAATGAGGAGGATTTACTAAGGGAGTTAAGCCTAGTACACACTGCTAGCTTTTTTTCATTCAACCCAGCGGGCTGAACAAAAAATAAATGACAGCTCAGGTTGATGCCGCTGTACTAACAATCTGATGTTACTACAGCAATCTCCCCTGCTGTTGTATTGTGTTCTGACAGGGGACGCCCCCCCGCCCCCACCCCTGACAGAACACTCTGGTCAGCAGACCGGGAGCTGGGTGGCGGACTTTTTTCGGTCATGCCCCTTCAACAGAAGCTAGCCGAATGGCTGAATGGCATATGCCCCCCAAAATTCAGCCCATATGTATGGGGCTTTAGGCATCTAATTAAGGGATATGTAAATATTCAGTTATCCAATCATGTCAAAACAAATACTTGTTGCCTTTGTATATCCTATCATGTTCAGATGTTTTTCACATCCTTGTATAATTGAAGTGAATATTTACACAATTTTTAGTTAGAAATTCTCAGCTCCTTTGGTAAATCAGCCTTTATCTATGGGTAGCATAAGTTTCCACTTATTGATCTAGAGCAGGGGTGCCCAACAAGTGGCCCACGGAGCCCTCTGATGTGGCCCGTGACCTCGCTCTGGGATGGTGGGTTGGCAAGCCCAGATTTTGGGTTGCTGACCCACCATCCCAGAGCAAGAGTGCTGTGAGTGAAGCTGGCGGGTTGAGGAAGCAAGTGGCTGCGGAGCAGAGCCGCATAAGCCGTTGCTTCCTGTAAAGCGACAACTCCTGTCACAGGCGGTTTGATACCAAATGCTCTCTACCTGTGACAGCAACAGCCGCTGTAAACCACAGCGTGTCAGTGTAAAAGTATCCTTAGGCTGCTTTTGACACGATCCGTCTGACCCAATCAGACCCTCCATTCACCTCTATTGAACCACAGATGCAAACGGACTTGTGGCCATTTACACCCACCTACCGCCAATCCGATGTGCTAAAAAAAACAGAAGGGCGGATCTGTCCCCTTCCATCTGGGCAGATCTGATCGGAGGGCCCAAAGAGTAGAGCGGGCTGTGTCTGTGTCAGCTCTACATATGCAGAGTGGACTTGGATCTGTAATCCGCCCGCTCCGCTCATTATGGCCCGTGACTGGTTACCAAGTCGCTTAAGTGGCCCTCGCTCTTCAAAAGGTTGGGCACCCCTGATCTAGAGTGAAAAACTCTACAGGCTGAGTTGGATGTTTGTGGCCAAGTGTTTCTGTTCTTGTGATAAGGCAACTGCTAAGAGTGTCTTCTAAGTGCTTAGATATGAACATGCAAATATATGCATTTATCATACCTGGATTGTTGAGTCCCATGCAAACAACCTCTACTATGCAAGGTCAGGTTAGGAGTGTCATAGAAAATAAATGAACTTATTTAGCCATTTACTGTATATTTTACTGGGCAATAAGGTAGAGATGACAAATAAAACAAGTATTTTTGTTAAACCATATGTAAAGGAAATGTTTACTTATATACTTTCCATCTCCAATCAGACTGATGAAGACTGTAAAGAAGAAGCTTGTGATCAACATAAAAAACAGGAAGAACATAATGCGGTAAGATATAGATCAAGTAAATAAGGCTTTGTACATTCTGCTTAGACAGTGCTTAAAGCACATAGTCAAGTAATAACCATTCTATATTTCAGATAATTGCACATATGTCTATAAACATTTTAAAAAGCATTGATATACTGTATAATGCTAAGGAAATTTTGCATTAATGTTATGCATTTATAGAAATACATTTATTGTTTTATCTTTATCTCACTGATTATATAAATGTTATGACTTGCATTTAGAACATTAATCTTAGCCTTTGGCAGAAGACCTACTCAGAATAATCATTGCCTTATAGATACATCGCTAAATACATTTTTCAGCAGTATTTTGTATTTTTTTAAGTTAAAGTTCCTGCCAGCTGAATAGCAGCTTAACCGCTTGCTGACCGGCGCACGACGATATACGTCGGCAGAATGGCATGGCTGCACTAAGGGACATACCTATACGTCCCTTTTAAATCGCGGCATGGTGGGCATAGTGGGTGCGTGCTCCATGAGCGTGCCCACGGGGTCCCGCGGACACGATGTCTGCCGAGTCCCAGATTGTGTAACGGATCAGCAGAACGGGGAGATGTCTATATAAACAAGGCATTTCCCTGTTCTGCCTAGCAACATGACAGAGATCTACTGCTCCCTGTCATTGGGAGCAGTGATCTCTGTCATATTCTAGTGAGAACAATCCCCCACAGTTAGAATCACTCCCTAGGACACACTTAACCCCTTGATCACCCCCTAGTTTTTAACCCCTTCCCTGCCAGTGTCATTTACACAGTAATCAGTACATTTTTATAGCACTGATCACTGTATAAATGATATAAATGACAATGGTTCCAAAATAGTGTCAAAAGTGTCCGATGTGTCCGCCATAATGTCGCAGTCACGATAAAAATGGCAGATCACCGCCATTACTAATAAAAAAATAATAATAATAAAAATGCCATAAAACTATCCCCTATTTTGTAGACGCTATAACTTTTGCGCAAACCAATCAATACGCAATTTTTTTGGTCAAAAATATGTAGAAGAATACATATCGACCTAAACTGAGGGAAAAAAAATAGTATTTTTTGGGGATATTTATTAAAGTAAAAAGTATTGTTTTTTTTTTTTCAAAATCGTCGCTCTTTTTTTGTTTATAGCGCAAAAACCGCAGAGGTGATCAAATACCACCAAAAGATAGCTCTATTTGTGGGGGGGGGGATATCAATTTTGTTTGGGTGCCACGTCACACGACCGCGCAATTGTCAGTTAAAGTGACGCAATGCCGAATCGCAAAAAGTGCTCTGGTCAGGAAGGGGGTAAATTCTTCCGAGGCTGAAGTGGTTAATAAAATGTTTCTCACTGCACTGGGATCTAACATCAAACAATACTCCCAGATGTGTGTTCCCCCTACCTCTGCCAGAAGAAATTGACATTATTAAGGAGCACAGTCATGTAGTTGTTTTGGTTCGTTGTTTCACAAGCTTACATAGGTAAATGGTATTTAGAGCTGCAGAAAGGTAAAAACAATGAATGTAGCAGACATAAGTCACTTGAGTATGAGAAAGGACTTTTGTATTAGGTTTATTAGGCAATGATGAATTTTATATAGAAAATAAAAAGTGACTTAACCACTTAACAACCGCTGGCCGTAAATTAACGGCATGGGCTTTGTGCAGTGATATCTGAATGATGCCTGCACACCATAGGAACGATCTGCACACCATAGGAACGATCATAACGGCTGTGAAAGGGGACGTCCCCCCCCCTCCCGCCGCCCTCCGGTGCTTCTACCGACACACCTGTGCGATTGGTGAGTCAGTGACAGGATCCGCCGACCCCGGTTCTTGAACATAGAGATTTCCGGCAGACCAGATGGTTGCCGGAGTCTCTATGATCGTCGGAGGCCGGGCGCAATATTATGACATCACACCCGGCCTCTGCATTAAAAAAAAACGGTGCCACCTCGGCTGGGAAGCCAGGATCTTTATTTTTTATTTTTTTAGGCTTCCCAGCCTAGAGGTGAGATGTGGGGCCTTATTGACCCCATATCTCACTGTAACGAGGACCTGTCATGTTATATTCCTATTACAAGGGATGTTTACATTCCTTGTAATAGGAAGGCAAGTGATCAAAGTGAATTTAAAGTGTCAAAATAAAGAAATTTTAGTAAAATGAACAATAATTTTTTTTTTAAAGTGCCCCTTTCCCCGTGTGCTCACACGCAGAAGCGAACGCATACAAAAGTCCCGCCCACATATAAAAACGGTGTTCAAACCACACATGTGAGGTGTCGCCACGAACGTTAGAGTGAGAGCAATAAAATATATGAAAGGAGGTCTGCGCAATCCTTCACGCTGACGTGATAAGTGAAAAAAATAATAATAGAAAAAATCAAACACAAAATGTGCAGTACAAAAGAGCTCAGCAGCTCAAAACATATATAGTGTAATGTCCTGTGCAAACCAGTAGTGGTTAAGAGAGCAATGCTCAAAGCATATAAAGTACATATATGAAGTGCAAAAAAATATTATTCAAATCAAAAAACATCCAAAAAAAATCTGCAAAAAGAGTCCCAGTGATAAGCTGCCAAATTGGGATAATTATAAAGCTGAACTTCCACTAGATGAAATATAGGCAGATGGTTGACAGATGGATAAGCAAATCTCTCACTAGGCTCACAGAACTCTTACCTCAAGGCTAAATATATAGGGCATCAAAGAGATCCGTTATGTCAGTCATCTGCTAGAAGCCACAGTGATCTTCCCTCTTATCCGCATCTATTGGAGCGTCTCCTCGGCCAATCCTTATTAGTGCTCAGAGCGGGGGGGAGAAAGAGAACAAAGAAGCCTCCAATGGTGTAGTACAGTAAGACTCAGGGGGGAGTTTATTAGAAAAACCTGCGCTTACATAATTAGCATAAAACTGTGCAGTGTTAAAAACAATGAGCGGCGTCCTCGGCGCCTGCTTACGTCACTCCAGGTGTACGTCCGTCTAATCCCTACGCGTTACGATGATAACAGATGAAGACACGTGACCCCGTGTCATAACGCGTATGGATTGGACGGACGTACACCTGGAGTGACGTAAGCAGGAGCCGAGGACGCCGCTCGTTGTTTTTAACACTGCACAGTTTTATGCTATTTATGTAAGCGCAGGTTTTTCTAATAAACTCCCCCCTGAGTCTTACTGTACTACACTATTGGAGGCTTCTTTGTTTGGGGGTTCTATGTCATTTTCTAGCAACAAAAATTATGATTTTTACATGTAGGAGCATAGTGTCAGAATTGGCCTGGTTGTCAAGTGGTTAAGGTAAAATAAATAAAATAATAATCACCATAACATACCAATTTTTTTTGCATGATGAAAAAGTCAAAAGAAGGACAATGGACCAGTAACCAATACTGCCTGAAGGCTGTCTACAGCTGATCTTTTTCCCATCATTCACTTACCATGCCTTGTCCTACGCTGTGTCTTTGTGTGGTCAAAGCCATTTTGGTAGAAGCAAGGCTTTACTTTACTTCATGTTGTTGAAGTTGGGCTTTGATGACTATCAGAAGAGGGGCATAAATCATAGAACCAGGGAGGGAATGAATCTGAAGCAGGGAGATCCTTGTATTGCTGGTCCTTAATTACAGCTCTCTCTGAGGAACTTTAAGCAGCACAAGAAGAGACATAGCCGAATTATAATTAACAGTCAGGCCTTGTACTCACGACCGGATCTGTGCGCTGGAAACTGTCTGCCCGACAGTTTCCGGCGTACAAGGCTGATTTGTGTTTTGTTCCGCTGGCGTGTACACACCAGCGGACCAAATTCCCGTCGTACCGGAACGCGTGCACGTAAACTACGTACGACGTCACTATAAAGGGGAAGACCAAAGTTAATGGCGCCGCCCTCTGTTCCTCTTTTGCTAGTTACGTGTTTGCTCGTGTTAGTGAAGGTTTGGTTAGAGCTGATTCGCGCTTCTCGGTCTCCAGGCTTTGACAGCGTGTATTCACGGGTTCAGTGCGTGTGCTTGCGGTAACGTAGTTGTCATTCGGCTATAGGCAAGCAGGTTGTTTCTGCTTTAGCAGTTGCATCCTGTGCGCTCGTATCTGTTTGTCGCGCGTTTGTCGCAGGTAGTGCTGGATTTGCGAGTGCTTTCTGTTTCAGTGTGTTCTTGACTGACCAGCCGGCCGGTTTGAAGCCATGATGGAGCAGCAGCGTCAATTTTCGCGAGTTGGTGCTGTTTATGGGATGGCTGCTGGATATGTTCATTTGTCCAGTACTTTGGCCAGAAACAGGGGGCGGAGGCGTTTCTGGACCAAGAATTGGTTGCGCCAGCGTGACCAGTTCTCACATATGCCTCTGCTTAGGGAACTCCAGGAGAATAATCCTAATGACTTTAGGAATTTTCTCCGCATGACGGACCCCGTATTCAACCGTCTGCTGGATCTTCTGTCCCCCTATATCACGAGGCAGGACACTGTGATGCGCCAAGCCATCACGGCCGAGCAGAGGCTTATTGCCACGTTGCGGTACCTGGCGACTGGGAGGAGCCTGCAGGACCTCAAGTTCTCGACAGGCATCTCTCCGCAGGCGCTTGGGGTCATCATACCGGACACGTGTGCTGCCATCATCAAAGTTATGCATGAGGAGTATATTAAGGTAAGTTTCCTGGCTCTAATAATGTGGCCAACTAACTTTATTTTTATTTTCCCAGATATGCTGTGTGTTTAACTAACGTTAGCTTTTCTCCCTATGCATGTTGATATCAGCTTTACATGTTTTATTCTTGGCCTACCTGCATATTTGTCCCTTACCCAATATTAACCTGTCCAGCATGCTATCCTAGGGACAAACCCACCTTGCCATTTTTTCAAACAGGACTTTTTGGGGTTTTCCCCCCCCCCCCCCCCCCTTCAAACTTTTATTGTCCCCATCAGAGGGCTGTGGAGTCTCTTAATGAAGTGGCCCTATATATTTCATTTTCCAAATTCTCCATGCACATTTTTCTAATGCAATTTTAATACTGTGAACTGTCACAAGGATGCTTGTAGGATGTATTTGTTACAAAGTACTAAATCTCTAATTTTGTTTGTCCCCACAGCTACCCTCCACACCACAGGAATGGCAGTCTGTGGCTTCCCAATTTGCCCAGCGGTGTGATTTTCCAAACTGCGGTGGAGCAATAGATGGGAAACACGTCCGCATTGTGCCCCCACCCCGCTCGGGGTCCTACTATTATAATTACAAGGGTTATCATAGTATTGTGTTGATGGCGGTGGTGTCGGCACAGTATGAGTTTCTATATGTGGACGTGGGGAAGAATGGCCGGATGTCTGATGGGGGAGTGTTCGCACGGACTGATTTCTATGATCGTCTCCAAGCTGGTGGTCTGGCATTGCCACCAGATGAAGATAATGTGGAAGGACTTCCGTTTGTGTTCCTAGCGGACGAGGCTTTCGGGCTTGGTCCTCACCTCATGCGGCCTTTTCCCCAGAGGACCCTCACCTCAGAGAGGAGTGTGTTTAATTTTCGGTTGGCCAGGGCTCGGAGGGTAGTCGAGAATGCCTTTGGGATACTCACCAACCGGTTCCGCCTGTTCAGGACATCGATACATCTGGCGGAATATAAATTGGACACCGTTGTATTTGCCTGCTGCATTTTGCACAACTTTTTACGCAGGCACTCCCAGACGTACCTACCCGACATCGGTTCTGAGGCAAGACTACCCTCAGATCCCCTTCCCGGGCTGGACACTGGTCGCGCTGGCTTGGCCCCCCAATCAGCTTGTGAGGTACGCGACAAATATGTTGAGTACTTCATGGGTCGGGGGGCCATTGCTATGCCAGATCATATTTCTTTCTAATTCGGCCCCCAAAGAAAGGAATATTCTAAAAAATAATAAATAATTAGACCATTGGACTTTATACAGTTGTTTGTCATTAATGCTTTTTCTCTTTTTCTGTCTTCCTGGTTCTCTAACTAACTTCTTCAATTGTAATGCATAATTGATTTCTCCACTTTTAGTAACTAACCACATTTTGCACAGTATTCACTCATCTACAAACAGGGTATTGAGTCTAGAAATAAGAAGCAACTCCATTTGTAAATGTTGAGGTCAATTTTTTTTTATTTTTGCTTGTTCATGACCCCAAAAAAATTTTTTGATTTTTTTCATTACTCCCTGCTTTTGTACTTAGGAGTCTTCAAAATTTTTTTAAAAATTTTTTTTTTTTTCAGGTAATTCAACCAAAAATATTATGCAGATTATACATTTATTAACAAGTTCACTTTTTTTTTCCTCAAATATAGTTAGATTTATTGTTTACATATATATATATATATATAGATTATATTTGGTGGGGTGTTTACCGCCTTAAATTTATTTTTGGCCATATTTTTTAGGCACAAAAAACAATAATTTTGTAACCATTTTTCTTGTTTTTGGTGTGTTTTTCTAAAACAAAATTTTTGGGTGAGAATTTGGAGTCAAATCTCTACTTCACTAAATTCAGTGATTAGAGAGATTTATAATTCTATATATATATTGAAAATAATTTTTGGCGTTGTTTATTCTTTATGGTCTAAACTTTATAGTATCCCAAAATGTTCAACATGGTCAAAAAGTAACAAAATCAAATTCAAAAAATATAAAAACTCACAACAGCAGTCAGTCATGGTGTGCTTTCACACTGGAACACGCCAAAATTGGAAGATACACACATTCAGTGCAAACTCGCCAAATGTCATTGGTTCAACAGACAAATGGCCACATGTGCTATCTGACATCATGGGTGATCAATGTCTGTGTTTTGTGGGAGCAAACCCTTCCTCTCAACTACTTGAGGATGGAGGAGGGGGTTGGACCCACAAAGCACAGACATTAGATATTCTGTGATGGCAGATAGCACATGTTGGCACACTGTGTGTGTATCTTCAAATTTTGGCGTATTCATTATTCAAACTGTTAAAATGTTTGTGGGGGCGGGGGATGGGCGGGGGGTGTTTCAGTCTTTGACACGGCCCATCATGTCAATAATGTTCTTAAAATTTGCTTCGATTACCATCATTCTTTGCCGCATATTGTCCATTTCCGTGCTGCATTCCAAAAGGACATTTGTTACATTCTGTTCCATGAGAAACATCCTTTCACGCATATTGTGCATTTCAGTGCTGCACTCCATTACCTGCTGAATAATTATAGCAGCACTTGCACGTGAAAATCTTGGCACACCATCCTCCTCCCCTAAACCAACAAAAAAAAAATGGCATTTACAATATTATTTTTCAATGAGGCCTATCTACATATGTTTTTTGGAATCAAGCTAGGGTGACACTGACCTGATGGGCTTCTCCTTTCCACCTCTTCGACATCTTCTATCACTCCTCCTTCTTCCACCACCTCCCCATCATCTTCAATCACTCCTCCTTCTTCCACCACTTCCCCATCATCTTGGACTCCTCCTTCATCCATCAATCCACCTTCTTTCAATTCGCCAAATTGTTCTTCCGCCACTTGCCCTTCATCTGCTATGACTTCTAAGTCCAAAATTACTTCTTCCTCCTCTCTTCCTTCCTCCTTTCTTCCTTCCTCCTCTCCTTCCACATCCTCCTCTCCTTCCACATCCTCCTCTCCTTCCACATCCTCCTCTCCTTCCACATCCTCTTCTCCTTCCACATCCTCCTCCTCCTCCACATGTTGAGATGGCAGATTTTGGCCTTGTCTGGCCCTCTCTGCCTCCTCCAAATGCTGGCGACTTCTTTCCCCTGAAATAAACCAAAAAAAATGTAGACTCATCAGCACACAGATATTGGAGAGCATAAATCGCACACATTGCTTAGAAGATGCTTTCATTTAGTTACTTTTATCTTTCACCAAACCTACATTTTGCAATTACTTCTATATGGCAAGCTCTGATCCTGCCCCTTTTTAGCAAAGTGACACACATGGATGTCCCCCCTAAACTGTATTTCTGGGATACCCTACCAAAACCCATTTTTGATTTGGGGAGACACAGGTGCTCTGCATTGCAGATGTGAAAACATCTGCTTTATTACCACTGTTTTTAGAATGAATCCTGTTTGCCTTTCCCATTCTCCTTCTTTTTTTTTATAGAACTAGCTTTTACACAATGTTTACAAACAAAGTTTTTGGCCAGTGAGCCATGTCCAGGTGTGTTGTTCCTGGAATAACCGAGCCTTTCTGATAAACTATGTGATGTTACGTTGTTTACTAAGAACACTGTTTGTAAATATGTAGTTATTTATGTTCTAAAAAATAAATAACAACATGTCTTTAAAATTACAAGCAGGCCAAGGAGGCAGATGGTGAAATATACATGGCAACACATTATTGCAGACAATCACCACCCCCCCCCCCCCAAACCCAATATATATTTACTTACTTTTACGCAGAATTTTAAGTATTTTCTTCATCTGATGTGGCTCCCTCAATTTTAAGTCTGACCATCGTTTCCTCAGCTGTTCCTTGGACCTGGTGATCCCAAACATCCTCTGCATTCTCCTCGCCACCTTGTCCATAATATGTGCCTTTCGGCGGTTAGGGGTCTTGTATGGCCCTAATTCACCATCATAGTCCTTTTTTCGCATGATGTAAACTAACTCCACCATTTCCTGGAACCGCATATTAGTGGCTTTATATCTTCTTTTCCTTGATCGGGACGTCCCTGCCTCTGTCCCTTCACTTGTGGCATGAGAGCATCGTGCCCGCTCGTGTGACATCGCCATCTTTCCTTTCCCACAGAGATTATGGGCGTGGAAAAGATGAATTCTTACGCCATGGGCGGAGAAGAGGGCGGCGTTTAATACATACGCGGAGTGTAGAGAATGCAAACAACGTGTTTACGTCCGTTACGCGGAGAATCTTCGAGCGCATCCAGAACATACACAGTTAACGCCATATTTCCTAAAATCATTGATTAGGGGCCTCGCAAAGGTGACGAGGGCGGGGTTTCATAAATACGCGGAGTGTTAAAAAGGTTTACGCCGTGATTACGCATCTTACGCGGTAATTAGGCGAGCGTGAGAAACGAGGAGCGAGAGACAGGAAGGTAAGGAATTTAAAAATGTGATCAGCAGAGGCCTTGAAAATGTAGACACATGGGATGGGGGTTTGGGCTGTTGGTTGCACCCTTTTTAAGCTATTCTGTCTATGGGGTACCACAATGTTATTTTGGTATCCAAATGCTTTTGGACACCTCACAAAATAGAGATGTGAACAATGCTGTACCTCATTGACAAGTTTTTGAATGGTGTATTCAGATCAGGCAAAGTATTGTTCAAGTGTTGGTTGTACAGAGGTCATTAGGAAGTGTCTTTTATGTCATCCATTGTCAGGGGTATGAGATTTACACATGAAAGAGTGCCTAGATGAAAACTGACATTTGTAAGCATTGTTTAATTTAATATATTTAAAATATTTACTGCAATGTGAACAATGGCTCTGCATCTAGCAAATCAATGTTTGGTACAAGCAATGCGGCCGAGCTGCCAATCATTGTTTAAACAAGAGAGACTGTGTTTGGAATTAGATATAGGTAATAAATTTGAAGACACATATTAGATCAAGGTCAACGCTGATCCTTTTGAATATTTATTTTTCTGTGGTTTATGTTTTTGTAATCTAGACTCAAAAAGAAATATAATTTTTCAAAAATTGCAATGGACCTCCTACAAAGCAAGGAATCTATAGAGGCCTTACTTCAAAAATACCAGGACACGCCCATCCTGTGGAATTCAAAACACTCGTTATATTGCAATAAAGAGGTACGAGCGGCAGCACTAGAAGAGCTAGCAAATTATATGCAAACTTGGGTGCCAGGATGCACTGCCAACATGGTGAAGGATAAACTTGCCAACCTCAGAAGCACATACAGGAGAGCATACAAAGCTAATAAAATCAAAAAATCGGGAGCAGCAGCAAGACAAGCAAAGGAACCCAAACTGTGGTATTATAAACAGATGGCTTTTTTGCGGGACGAAATGGAAGGCAGGAAAACGATGTCCAGTCTTTCTTCCAACCTTTCCTCCATGCTACCTTCCAGCGGACATTCCCCAGATGACCACAGCCCTGCAGAGTCGGAGGAAGAGGGCCTGGCTGACAGAGATGCAGATCTGCCACCCTTCGATGAGGAGGTATAGTAGTTTCCTCTATATTTATGGCCTAAATAATTCTTGGTGGATTAATGATTAGATATTGAAAAAAAAAAACCAAGCTGGAAAAAAACAAACAAAAAGGTGTACAGACAAATAGGTGTCAGGGATGACAACTGCAGGGGTCAGAAGTAGAGTGTATTCAAGTAATAATGAACAGAAAATACTGAACGAAAAACATGAAAATGAGTGTGGTTTTATTTAGCGAAATTGTAAAAAAATTCCTTTTTTTTACACACAGGAAGAAGAGATCAGCCAGGAGGTGGCAGATCCTCAGGTGTCTGTCAGCCAGGAGGAGGCCGGGGTCAGTGGCAGCCAGGAGGAGGCCGGGGTCAGTGGCAGCCAGGAGGAGGCCGGGGTCAGTGGCAGCCAGGAGGAGGCCGGGGTCAGTGGCAGCCAGGAGGAGGCTGGGCCCAGTGGCCTGCAGCAGGTCCACCCGGCCAGGAGAACCACCACCAGCCAGTCTTCTCCCCCCCAGGTGAGGCCATCAGGCCGAAGGAGGCAGTTGAGGCCTGTGGAGGAGGCAAGCCTCCGCATGATCCAGGAGGCAAGCGCCATCATGAGGGCCCCCCTCAACCCCACAGAGGCCTTCAGTGCCTCATTGGCCCATGATTTAAATGAAGGGGAGGAGGACCAGAGAAGACTGGCAAAGGCCCTGATGAACCAGGTACTTTGGTGGATGCAGAGGGGCCTGCTGACCCCAGACACTGGGCTATGTGACCCGGCCCGGCTTGCGGAACACCATCCTCCTGCTGCCACATCAACCCCACCTGCAAGACCCCGTGTTCGATCCGCTGGAAGGCTGCCTGGAGGGAAGGCTGGAAAGAGGAGGAAACGTTGATTTTCTGCCTTCCATTTCCTTCCACATAAAGGACATCTTGTTTGTACTACCACAGTTTGGGTTCCTTTGTTTGTGTGCTGCTGCTTAATATTTTTGTGTTTGGCTCCTGAGGCTTGGAAGTTTATCCTTCACCATGTTGGAAATGCAAGTTTGCATATAGTTTGCTATCTATTCTAGTGCTGCCGTTCTTTTTATTTTTTTGTGATGACATTTGCCAGAATAAAAGGCCTTTTGCTTTCATTTGAAAACATGTCTATTGTTTGATATACTGTGGGGATTATTAGGCAGCAAACCTTTAATAAATATACAATGGGTAATTTACAAAGGACACACTCCTTGGGGGGGGGGGGGGACATTTGGTGTGCCAACATGGTTTAATATTCTCTAATGAAACACCAAAAAAAAAAAAAAATAAATTAAAAATACATGTAAAAAAAAAATAGTTTAAATGGTGACATAACTAGAAACAAAAAAAGAAATTAAAAAAATGCACATTCCTTTACAAAAATGAATACTCTAAATTATGGAGGACCACCAACCAAAACACACGTCTGGCATAGAAAACATTATTAAAGGATTACATCACAAGCAAGAAATGTGACATTTCAGTATGGGACAACTCTATTGAAATTGCATCAGCAAGAGAACGGGGTTATTCTAGCAAGAGAAGAATTAATAAAACGAGGCTTTAAAATGTGGTTTAGTGCGCCTTTTTAAGACATTGTTCTCTTGCTAGAATAAAAGGTTTCTAATGACGAATGTGCCATATCCCAAAGAAACGCGAGTTTTACCTGAACGAGCGCTCCCGTCTCCTCATTTGGACTGAGCATGCGCGGGGTTTTTGTACGCTGCTTTTGTGTACAGACGACCGAACATGTCTGACGGACACGATTCCAGCAGACTGTTTTAAAGCAAGACCAGGAAACAGTTGTTCGTTGGAAAACGGTCTGGCCGACGATTGTTTGCTGGAATTCTGTACGTTACTGCCTACACACGAACGAACATGTCCGCTGAAACTGGTCCGCGGACCAGTTTCAGCAGACATGTTTGGTCGTGAGTACGAGGCCTCAGAGGCACAGTGTCTTAGATTATCTCACACTGCGGATACACAGCTAAGAAGCTGTAGCCATATGGGTACCTAGGCACAATCACATATCAGGGGTAGGGTGAACACGTGTCCCGGATTTCCCGAAATGCATATGACAGGACATAGGAGGTTTGTTAATAATACAACAGTTTTATCAACAGATAAAAAGCAATATGCAGTCATATTCAGTATATCCACTCACATTTCTGTCACATCAGTTCACAAGCTCAAATGGTCGCTGTGTAGCCACGCCCCGACACTGCTTTTTAATTTGGCTTTTTTTGTGAGTGTAACCATTGTAGATGTGTATGTGGTGTTTTATTAAAATTGCCTTGCAATATTACACTATCGTGCACTTCTCTTTGTCATTCATGTGGAGCCAATCTAATCACTTTTGGTGAAAACGGAGTTCTGCGATTTTGGTTTGGAAAATCCTAATTTTGAATTGGAGAATCTTAATTTATGCATTTTTGCCAAAACACGAGAGTGTGAGGCAAATCGTTCTGGTGAGTGACCATTTTGATGGGTGGAGGATTCACTGATCACTTCTGGTGTGGTGGAAGATTTTGAAGATTACAAGATTATTTACCATTTATGAACTTTGTTACTTCATCACTTTTATTTATTCACGGGTTTACCTATTTAGTTTATGGACTTTAATATTTATTTATCACTGAATTTATATTGTATGTGTGAGTTTATCATACACTTTAGCGCTGTTTCGTATATATATATTTTTGAAGTTTAATCACATTGTTTCAATTATTATATACACATTGTTTTTCACATATTCAGTATATGTTCAAAGATAAAAAAAGTTGTCTCCATAGCTCCAGGATGTAGACAAGAAGCAGTCTCAGTACAGCCTGGTATTCAGCCGATGATTTGTTAAATCCACAGCCATTACTGGCACGCTGAATCCTGCACTGTCAGTGGGGATAATGGGCCTGATTCACAGAAAACTCCGGCGGTGTAACGTATCGTCTTTACGTTACACCGCCGCAAGTTTTCAGCGTAAGTGCCTGATTCACAAAGCACTTACCTGTAAACTTGCGGCGGTGTAACGTAAAGACGTCCGGCGCAAGCCCGCCTAATTCAAATGGGTCATGTACCATTTAAATTAGGCGCGCTCCCGCGCCGAACGTTCTGCGCATGCTCCGTTAGTAAATTTCCCGACGTGCTTTGCGCGAAATTACGGCGCCCCGACGTGTTTGTGAATGGCGACGTGCGTAACGTACTTACGCTGGAAAAAAAAAGTTTAAAATTCGACGCGGGAACGACGGCCATACTTTAACATGGGCTGTGTAAAGTTAAGGCATGAAAAAACATGACTAACTTTGCGACGGGAAAAAAAGACTTGCGACGACGTAACGAATGCGCGTACCTTCGTGGATCGCCGTAAAACCTAATTTGCATACCCGACGCTGGAAAACGACGCAAACTCCACCCAGCGGCGGCCGAAGTATTGCATCCTAAGAACCGACGGTGTAAGTCAATTACACCTGTCGGATCTTAGGGCTATCTATGCGGAACTGATTCTATGAATCAGCCGCATAGATACACTCAGAGATACGACGGTGTATCGGGAGATACGCCGTCGTATCTCTTCTGTGAATCTGGCCCAATGTGTGCAGCCATAGGATGCATATGGGGAGAGTGTGGGCTGTTAGGTGATGCAATTTAGAGCAAACTGCCCCTTCTCTAGATGGTAAGCAGGTTTGAAAGTACTGGGCCAGGAGGACTACAAGGACCAGGGTTGTGCAAACATAATGAAATAATTCTGCATCTGGCAATGAGTTTAGGTAAAAATAGGATATCCATCAAAAAAAGAACACAACCAAAATGTGTTGTTCATTAAAAAGAGAAACTTCAATGCACATCCGATGTTGCCAATAAAAGGCCTGGGTGTGACACAACTTACCGTAGTACCCTGAGAGGCACCGCCTGTCACCACACAGCTGTGTGGACACATGAATCAAATGTCACTTTTGACACCTCAAATAAAGTTTAAGAAATAAAAAAAGTAAACACTGTAATGTGCTGAAATGTGCATTATAGCGGCACTGACAGCTACCTGCCCTCCAAAAAAGAGTATTTATCATGCAGGCAATGTGAACGAGTCCTCTGTTGCCATTAACTAGACTTGTTATCAGTCATCTGCTGGCATAAGCCAGTCCCTAAGCAGTTTGGAAAAACATAAAAGCATAAAAGTAAATAAGGTCAGGAAACATGCAATTCCATAAACACAGTAAACACAGTCTATATTCACAAATTAGTGTGTATAACCTTTTAATGGTCCATGAAAGTAAAGTGACCAATACTAACAGAGCAATAATTATAAAGAATGATTAACATGCAGCTCCAATCATTTAGTATGTTGCGATTGCAATTCAGAATTTATGACAGCTATGGCAAAGTTGGAAAGTACACTCGTTTTAGCCTGATTAGGCTTTTATATAACTTTCCAATTGCCAGATTAGATCAGAAAGCCCTGTGACTGCAGCCAATCCTTCTATTCTTCATAAACTCTTCCCTGAAAAGCACTTTATTTTAGATGTCATTCTACCTTCACACTGGCATTGGGTGAAGCAGTGACATGGGTAATGCCTTCCTGAATGGTTAAGGGTGCACACAATCAAATCGTGATACGGGTTTGATAACCAAAGTGAGAATGCCTTGGCTTCAGAATCTATGGCTAGGAAAGGTTTTCTGAAGTCTATTAATACTATTAATGGAAAAAATTTAAATATTGCGCTGACCTCTCGTGCGTATGTATTAGCTGCCAAAACAACAAAAAAGACTGATTTTGGAAACAAATTATGTATATAAGTGTAGCGCTTCGACTGTGGTTGGAGAAGGTAGTAAAACTATATACTCCCACAGTAATAATCTGTGACACCCTGTGAAAGGAACGCTAAAATATTCCTGCTATTTTGCGGCAAAGCTGTACCGCAGAAAATCGCAGTAAAAATATATAATGCAAAGACAAGTGTCACCTCTATATGTCTCTCATGTCTCTGGAACTGGCAGCAGAGGAGGTCTTATCCGGACCAAATTTTTTCCATTTAACTTTGGGCATCAATCGATTGTTGTACGGCTTGAAGAGAGCATGGAATACAACAGTGATCCACCAAGGAAGAATTCAGGAGATCTACCGGGACTCCAGTTGAAGCATCGTTTTGATATTCACGCCTGTAAGATCCACCGCTGCAGGGCGAGTTGGATCCACTCTGTCTGGTAAGAGTACCCATCTTTCCTCTCCCCCTCTGGATGGTGAAGGCACTCCCGGGTGTTTGTTTCAACATATACAGTTTCCATTTCATATTGAGAGACTGTTGAAATACTTATAGTTACTATAAGTTCTACATTTTGGATCTTGGCAGATATCCAATAATTTCTATTTGTGGACTAACACATTATTTATGAACATTGGATGGTGTTTTGTTTTCATCAGTTTTTTGAGGAGTACTCACATTGGGTTCACATTGTTTACATTGTGGATGTTTTCACATTATTGTGGTTTATACAGGACCTGAGTCCCCTAAGACCTGTATCTCTTTACACCAATTTGTGATTTATGCAAATATTTATTTTGGCCCGGATTCACAAAGCACTTGCGCCGACGTATCTCAAGATACGCCGACATAAGTACAAATGTGCGCCGTCGTATCTATGCGCCGACCCACATACTAAGATACGCCTAAAAATAGGCTTCCTACGACCGACGTAACTTGCCTACGCCGTCGTATCGTGGGCGCATATTTACGCTGGGCGCATTTGCCGCTCCCATTGATTTTCTATGCACATATGCAAATGAGGGAGATACGCCGATTCACGAACGTACTTGCGCCCGGCGCATAATATACGCGGTTTGCGTAAGTCGTACATCCGGCGTAAAGTTATTCCCCGTATATGAGGCGCAACCCATGCAAAGGTATGGACCAGGGAACACAAGCCGTCGTATTTTACGTCATTTACTTGGACGGGAATATGACTAGGCGTAGGTTACGTTCACGCCGTAGGCAGTGATCCGTCGTATCTTAGGCAGTTGTTCCGACGTGATTCTGAGCATGCGCAGAAGGATGCGTCCACATCCCGGCGCATGCGCAGTTGGCGATTCGTATCTGTCTGTCGCTCGGCCCATCATTTGCATGGGGTCACGCCTCATTAGCAAGGCTCACGCCCACTTCCACTTACGCTGACTTACGACTTGGAAACCCAGCGCAGATTTGGCAGCACTGGCTTTGTGAATCCAGTGCTTGCCTCTATGCGCTGCGTCGGCGTAGCGTAAAGAAGATACGCTACGGCGACATAAATATGCGCCACTGTTTGTGAATCCGGGCCTTCGTGTTTTGTGATTTATGCACATTTTTGTTTTTGTACAATCAATTTAGTTGTATACACTTGCACTTGTCTTTGCTTACAAAGCATTATATATTTTCACTGCAATTTTCTGCAGTACAGCTTTGCCGCAAAATAGCAGGAATATTTTAGTGTTCCCTTCACAGGGTGTCACAGATTATTACTGTGGGAGGAGATAGTTTTACTACCTTCTCCAACCACAGTAGAAGTGCTACACTTTTATACATATATTAATGCTATAAGGATGCCAATGTAAACAATTTTCTACTAACATATAGGAGAAAATAAACTATAATCATCAGCTGAATATTTAAAGAGAAGAACTCAAGGATGGTCATATTTAAAATCTGCATCTCCACTTGTATTCTCTATATATCAGAAGAACTACCTTTACAAATAATTCCTGTTATGGCCAATACGAACACCTAGAAAATGTAATATATTGGAACTTACCAACACCACAAATGTGATGGCCGCATTAGTCCTAGGGCGATGTTACTTTAGCAGCTTCCATGTTTTTTAAGTATAGGTTTCTTTTAATGGTTATGTTTAGGGGTTAGGTTCAATTTTGATTTAGTTTCTAGATATGTTTATTTTTGTTGTTGCTTCTTTTCTGCCTAGTGACGGTAAAAACTTTATTGTAGGTAAACCAGTTTTGCTGGCAAGATCATACTCTATCATAGGTTGTTATCGATCATTTATATTTTCCATTGCCATTTGTGTTAGCAAGTTATCTAAAAAGGAGAACGGAAAATATGTTTTATTATTGTGCTAATTGTAATTTACTATACAGTATTATTGCTGCTGTAATCACTATTAATAACATAAGTTACTTAATGACAAAGATGTTATACTTACCTGCTCTGTGCAGTGGTTTTACTAGTGGTGTAACTAGGTTTACAACCACTTTAAATGACTTTTAAACAGATTAAAGTGGTTGTAAACCTAGTTACACCACTAGTACCTACAGCTAAGCCTATAATAAGGCTTACCTGAAGGTATTGTAAATATATTACCATATTTACTATATATACGCTAATGCCGACGTTATCGGCGCATGAGCTGTGAAGAAATGTCCCTCCGTGCTGTTTCTTCACTAGCAAGTGCCATGACTGACGGCTCCCACACACATGCACGGGAGTGACGTCACGTGACTCCGGCCAGTCACAGAGCCGGAGTCGCTTCCCCCGGAAGGAAGAGGGGCAAAGATGGGTGCTGCCACCAGCAGGGATAATGCGGGCTTCATTTGCAGATAAGAGCCACATAATGGGCTAGTATGCGATGCATACTAGACCATTATGCTTTTACTTTGCAGGGGAAAGCAGAAGAAAAAAAGAGGAAGTAAAACCCATCAGGGTTTGCTTCCTCTTTAATTGCAGTACATTTGCATGTCATTTAGTTGAGAGTAATGCATACTTAATTTTTTTTTTTTTTAATGCATACTTAACCAGCCTGGCGGTATTCCTGAGTCTGACTCGGGGTGAGATTTTTGGCTACGATCGGTAACCCCGAGTCAGACTCGGGCTCGCCTCGCTGAATCCACAGGCAGTGTTTACTTACCTTGTCCCTGGATCCAGCGATGCCACCGCTCTATGTGTGAGTGAGCGGGCCTCGCTCGATTCACACAGTGCCTCTGTGTGCCGCCGATCTCCGTTCCCTGCGACGTTACGATGCACGGGGGCGGAGAACGGCGCCAAACTCAAAAAGGTAAACAAACACCTTACATACTGTATACTGTAATCTTATAGATTACAGTACTGTATGTAAAAAATACACACCCCCTGTGTCCCTATTGGTCTGCCCAGTGCCCTACATGTACTTTTATATAATAAAAACTGTTCTTTCTGCCTGCAAACTGTAGATTGTCCAAAAGTGTCCCTTTATGTCAAAAATGGTTTTAGAGCAGCTAAAAAACAGCGATAATAAATTATAATCACTTGCAGAATTGTGCGATATCGATTTGTGGGGAAATTCGTCATAAAAAAAATTAAGTGAGTTATTCCTAAGAATTACAGGCCTACAGAATAAAACGCCAAATTTCCTTGCAAATAATGGTACCGCTTTCAGCACCTTTTTTCTGAAATAATCATACCGCCAGGGAGGTTAATAGGATGGGTTTAATCACATACCACAAAATTTAAAGAAGTATGCCCAAAAGCTCTTTTGGCCATATTTCTCCTGTGGGTTACAGAAGCGCACTAAGTTCTGCACTCCTGTGACGCAGATTCAGTCAACAGTGTCCGTTGTTGGTTGATGTTACAGAGCCGTCCAGGCTCTGCAGGGATCCTGACAATAATGTCAAGATACACCCAGATGCCTGACTGGCAGCTGGCTCAGCCTCTCAATGAGCCTTTAAGAGCCTGAGCCAGCAGCTCTCATCCTCTCCACAGTTCGGTGCGCCAGTGAGTGCTGAGTGATTAGTAGTGTTTGATTGCTCAGTTCTCAGTGTAGAGCCGGCGGTGGACAGCTGCAGCATCAGGATGATGCTACTGTCATCTAGGTGAGTATGTGTGTTAATTTTTTTACAATACCATACTTCTCTTTTAACCTCCCTGGCGGTATGATTATTTCAGATTTTAGGTGCTGAAAGCGGTACCATTATTTTACATGGAAATTTGGCGTTTTATATTTTAGGCCTGTAATTCTTAGGAATAACTCACTTAAATCTTTCCAAACAAGAGTCTAGTAGACATCCCGGGTATGATAAAGTTTGAAAAACAAAATCATAAATTATAATATAATAAATAACTATAAATAATTATAACAAATAATAATGTAATTATAATAAAAATGATTCAATAATGTATAGACATGTGCACACTGAAATATTTTGTTTCGTAATTTCGTTTTCGTCCGAAAAATTAATTTATTTAGTTACTCCCGAAATTCGTTTTTATTTATGTTGTTTTTCGTAAAAAAAATTGCATTCGTCCAAAAATCCAAATTAATTAAGGTCGAATCTGTCATTGAAGGCTTATGGTGTCTGTCGAATGTTCTAAGAAAAAAAAAAGGATTAGACAGAATCTTAAAAAAAAAAAAGATTCGACAGAGCATCGAAACTGTACGATGCCGCATCGAATGTTCAGCCTACAAGCTATAGAAGAATTCTAATGTTGTATGACTAATAATAATTATATTTATTAATTATTATTACTAGTAAACCAACATTAGAATTCTTCTATAGCTTATGGGCAGAGCATTTCACCATAAATGTCCGCTTACTGCGATCGTATGTTTTTAGCTACTTCGTCGAATCTTCATGTCTCTCTATGTCGACTCTTCATGTCTCTCTATGTCGAATCTTTATGTCTCTCTATGTCGAATCTTCATGTCTCTCTATGTCGAATCGTTATGTCTCTCTATGTCGAATCTTCATGTCGCTCTATGTCGAATCTTTTCTCTCTATGTCGAATCTTTTCTCTCTATGTCGAATCTTTTCTCTCTATGTTAACTCTTCTTCATGTCTCTATAATGTCGAATCTTTTCTCTCTATGTCGAATCTTTTCTCTTTAGGGAGAATAATATTGGACTAATAGAGTTAAGGTTAGGCACATTTGACCGCAACGAAAACGAAAATAAAGTATTTATTTATGTTGGATCTTTCGTTTTTCACTTTCTGTGCTTTCGTTATCGTTTGTTAAAACGATAACGAAAATACCTGAAATTCGGACGAAAATGCATTCGGACGAAACTAATGCACATGTCTAATATTGTAATCAAATCAAAAACACTGAAATTTGCTCAGTTGCAGAATTGTCGCTGTCATTACTTTTTTTTATGACGAACTTCCCCACAAATCGCTCAATTCTGCAAGTGATTATAATTTATTATCGCTGTTTTCTAGCTGCTCTAAAACCACTTTTGACATAAAGGGACACTTTTGGTTGCTATGGACAATCTCCAGTTTCCAGGCAGAAAGAACAGTTTTTATTTTATAAAAGTGCATGTAGGACACTGGGCAGACCACTAGGGACAAAGGGGGGTGTGTATTTTTTACATACAGTACTGTAATCTATAAGATTACAATATACTGTATGTAATGTGTTTATTTACTTTTTTGAAATTGGCACCATTCTCCGCCCCGTGCGTCGTAACGTCGCAGGGAACAGAGATCGGCGGCACACAGCGATACTGTGTGAATCGAGCGAGGACGCCGCTCGCTCACACATCGGGGAGGCATCACAGGATCCAGGGATAAGGTAAGTAACTTTGTCTGTGGCTGCTGCGAAGTGAGCCGAGTCTGGCTCGGGGATACCGCTTTTGGTAAAGAAATCTTACCCCGAGCCAGACTCGGGAATACCGCCAGGGGGGTTAATAGTGATTGCATCTTGGTTGATAAATTCTGTATAACCTGTACATGAATAACATTTATGCTAGGCTAGCTCCGATACCGATACTAGTAGTGATCACTGACTCTGTCCATTCATAACTGAGCATTGTAAACTCTGTTTGCGATGCTTCATTTTATGAATGGACAGGAGCCTCTGTCTCATGTCCATTCACCTTCGGTGCAGCTGAGACTGGAGAGAAAGGGACTGGGGAATCTGTGTCTCTTTCCCTGTCTCAAATGTAAGATATCAGGGGTCTGTTTAGACCCATTATATCTCACCAAAGCCCCCCCCCCCCCAAAGGGCTGATAAAAAAAAAGTACAAATTCTAATAAATATTTCAAAGTTAAATTGTAAAAAATAAAAAATAAAAACACTGACACTGTCCACTCCTACTCCCCCCAAAAAAGGGAGCATTGTAAAAAAAAAAAAAAATATATTAAAATTGTAAAAAATAAAAAAAAAAGGAATTTAAAAAAATAAAATTGTAAAAAAAAAAAAAAAAAAAAAATATAGACACAGTCTATGCCTCATCAGTGCCCATCAGTGTCACCTATCAGTGCCGCATATTAGTGCCACTGTCACACGACATTAAGAAAAAGTATTGGTAATCGGTATCAGCGACTACCTGAAAAAAGTATCAGTACTTGTTTATGCTCTCAGAAAGGTTACTCTACTGGCATTGAATTTATTTTACTTATTGAAGGCAATATAGAACTCACATACCAGTTTAAGGTAATTTTTTTTATATAAATTACTGTTGGCTAGTGAAATATTGACTGAAATATTATGTATTTAAAATATTACTTCTGTGAAGCTTTTTTATGTAATAAGAATGCAGTCTCATTCCCCAGCATTTAGAATCACCATCTTCAGGATCTAAATAGCTTAATAATGCCAGGTACAAAGGGTGAATGTTTATGTATTCATATCAGGATTTTAAGATAAAATACTAATTTACAGGATGTCAAATGAGTAAGCAGGATTGATTGTGGTGGGTGTCCCATAAGAAGTGGTAAATTAGCATTAAAAAAAACAAAAAAAACAATAATTAACTTATACTGCATACTATATTTTCCATTGATAGGTTAGAAATCCATTTATACAGTGAGTGGGGGCAAAAACCTTGATCTGGTGAGTTTACGGGTCAGTAAAATGGCCAGCTAACTGAATAACTAGAGAAAAAGATCAAAGGGGCTGTTGGCAAACTTTCCTATTCTTTGCTTCACGAATATCTTCTAAATTAAATTATAAATAGTTTTTATACAAAAGATTTTATAGTTATGGACAATCACCTTAAAAATGTCTATTCCTAACTCAAAAAGTACCTTATATTGCTCTCAGTCTCCTCCAAATCTCCTAATTCCTAATTTTAGCTGCTGCAATCCGACTTTCTGTTAGAGGGTGGCTACATTAGCTCTCCATAGTCCCACTGTATTTAGAGTTGTAGCCACCCTCTCTTGCTCACTCCTGAGATGGACTAAGTACTATGAACTATGGAATTTGTAATGTGCATAGAGCGGTGCACATGGCTGAAAAATAGATTATAGGGCCATTAAGTAGTACCTGTATATGGATTATTTTTAGAGAATAATGACATTGTTTAGTGTCACTTTAAATGTCATGATCCACAGGTCATCAACCTCAACTAAACTAAGCTACCTTGAACCCAAGGAAGTTCAATGGCAATGTCTTTGAGGCCCCGTACTCACGACCAAACATGTCTGCTGAAACTGGTCCGCAGACCAGTTTCAGCAGACATGTTTGGCCGTGTGTTGGCCCGAGCGGACCATTTTGGGACGGATCGGACAGGTTTCCAGCGGACAACTGTTTCCCGGACTTGTTTTAAAACAGTCCGCTGGAAACCTGTCCGCCCGGACATGTACGGTCGTCTGTACAGACCTACCGTACATGTCCTGCCGCCCGCATCCCTCGCATGCGTCGAATGACTTCGACGCATGCGTGGAAGCATATTTAAGGCGGCCCGCCCACGTCGCCGCGTCATTGTCGCGGCGACACCGCGTCATCGACGCGGCGACACCGCGGACACGCCCCGCGTAATGTTTACGCGCGGGCTTCTGTTCGATGGTGTGTATAGCCATCGAACAGAAGTCCCCGGGCAGTCCCCGGCCAGACATGTCCGATGGAAACGGTCTGCAGACCGTTTTCATCGGACATGTCCTGCCGTGAGTACAAGGCCTGACACTTAGGACAAAACAAAACAGAAACGGTAGAACTAAACAAGCTGATTTCACCCAGAGGAACTGCCCTCATTTACAGCTGTTACATGATTTTTAGATTGCACTTATCTACTGATAAACTAGATCTTAGAGTTTCCTCTTAGATGTGATCTGGAGCAAGGTACTCTGGAAATAAGTTTATTGTCCTAATTTGTCTGTGCTATATAAGATAATTTTTTTTCTAGCTGGTGTCTATTGATGTATTTATTTAAACAAATAATCTGATTAAAAAGTGTCTGTAGGGTATTTTAACAGCTTATCATAAATAGTTTCATTAATGTGTGCTAACGTTTTAAGCATTTTGCTCTATATCCTTTTGTAATGAAATATGTATATGGGAAGGAAACAGCTTAGCATAATAAACAGGTAGGCTGACTTCTTGCTTGGTAGTTTTGCACAGTGTCTGTGGACCAATGAAATACTAAATATACAGTAAAACCTTGGATTGCGAGCATAATTAGTTCCAGATACATGCTTGTAATTCAAAGCACTTGTATATCAAAGCAAATTTCTCCATAAGAAATAATGAAAAACTTAAATGATTTGTTCCACAACCATTTACTCATAGGTCCTTCAGTTTATAGTCTATATCAGGGGTCCTCAAACTTTTTAAACAGGGGGCCGGTTCACTGTCCCTCAGACCGTTAGAGGGCCGGACTATAAAAAAAACTATGATCAATTTCCTATGCACACTGCACATATGTTATTTTGAAGTGAAAAAAACAAAATGGGAACAAATACAATATTTAAAATGAATAAGAACAATGCAAGCTCCCCAATCATCATTACATCATCATCATCATTAAAAAATCATCAGCTCCACCATCATCATCATTACAAAATCATCATTACAAAATCATCAGCTCCGCCATCATCATCATTACAAAATCATCATTACAAAATCATCATTACAAAATCATCAGCTCCGCCATCATCATCATTACAAAATCATCAGCTCCGCCATCATCATCATTACAAAATCATCAGCTCCATCATCATCATCATTACAAAATCATCAGCTCCGCCATCATCATCATTACAAAATCATCAGCTCCGCCATCATCATCATCATTAAAAAATCACGCGGGCCGTAGTTTGAGGACCCCTGGTTTAAACCCCCCCCCGCCCACCATCATTATCGTAAGCCAGGCCCCCCCCCCTTCATCATCATTAAAAACCCATCAGCTCCCCTCACCATCGCAAGCCAGCCCCCCCACACCCCATCATCATCATCATTATTAAAATAATCTTTAGCTCCCCTCACAATATAGCCACCCCCCCCCCCCCCATCATCATTAAAAATAAACTTTAGCTCCCCTCACAATCTCAAGTCACCCCCCCCCCCCCCCCCCCCAATCATCATCATCATCGTTATTAAAAATTAACTTTAGCTCCCCTCACAATCGCAAGTCACCCCCCCCCCATCATCATCATCATCATTATCATTAAAAATAAGCCAGCCCCCCCCCCCCATTGTAAGCACCTCACAGCCTCCTTACTGTTTTGTGCTGTGTCAGTCTGGCTGTCACGATGCTCCCCCACTGTTCTGGCACGCTGTGTTAAATGTCCCGCCCTCCTCCTCCTCCTAGACTAGCTTGTGTGACAGACAGCACGCTGGCTCTATCACACGAGCTAGTCTTCTAGGAGGAGGAGGAGGGCGGGACATTTAACACAGCGCGCCGGAACTGTTAACGCTGTGTCACGGAGATCTCCGTGACACAGCGGGATTGCTGTGTAACCGGTCGGCATTGCCTGTCAGGGACGGGCGGGCCGGTTTAAAGTCCCCCGCGGGCCGCATGTGGCCCGCGGGCCGTAGTTTGAGGACCCCTGGTCTATATAAAAAGATTTTAGAAATGTGATAGGTTGTGTAACCATAAAATGTCCATCCACAAATGGAAGCCTTTACAAGGTGATTAGAAGCAAAATCCAGCAGGAGCTACAGAGTATAAAAGAGAAGAGAAGAGAGGCGCCTCTAAGTGTAGCAATACATTGCACGAGTGTTTGAGGTGCACTTATCGTATGGCACCTTCGCAACGATCTCCACAAACACACTTTTCACACCTGGGCTGGGACCAGAGGAATTTTTGTTTCCTGGCCGGAGGGCCGGCTATCGTATTGCACGATGGTCACTTTCCACTCACCTCTCTCACCTTCCTTCTCCCCCACTTTCTTTTTTCGTGTTTGTCACTTTACGTCTTTTTTTGTTGGTGCACGTTTGTACACCTTGTGTGTGATGATTAGGGTGCCGGTCCCCGGGAAAGCCCTGAAAGTCTTGGGAGTAGGTGGACATGGCCTTCTGGCTTAGTTCGCCTGCTCTCATGGGGTCTTTCTTCGGGGGAGCCTCACCGAGGAGGGTTCTGTTTCGGCAGACCCTCCAAGGAAGTTGGGTCCATGTCGGCTTCGGCTACATGGACCACAGATTACCTTAGTCCCCGTCTGGAGCCTAACGCCCCGGGGGATCAGGGCTGGGTCCTTTTCAGAGGTCCATTTGACGATGCACCAGTCACAGTTTTTTGTGTATCACGCTTTATGTGTGTGCGCATTTTTTCTGCACCGGGTAAAGTTTTTGGGTTGTGTTATGCACGTCACAGGCTTTTAAAAAAAAATGTTAATAAATGTTGTACCTTCATTAAATGTAACCATATTGCTACACTTATGCCTTGTATACACGATCGGAATGTCCAATAAAAAAAGTCAGATGGAATTTTTTCATTGGATATTCCGACAGAATTCTATTGCAAATTCCGATCGTCTGTGTGGAACTCCGACGGAGAAAAAACCATGCATGCTCAGAATCAAGTCGACACATGCTCGGAAGCATTGAACTTAATTTTTCTTGGCTCGTCATAGTGTTGTACGTCACCGCGTTTTGGACGGTCGGAATTCGGTGTGACAGTGTGTATGCAAGACAGCTTGAACGGAATTCCGTCTGAAAAATCAGTCGGAGTTTATCCCAACAGAAATTCCGATCGTGTGTATGGGGCATAACAGGCACCTCTCTTCTCTTTTATACCCAGTTGTGACATGACACTACTCTTATATCAAGACATTGCTTGTATATCAAGTCAAAATGTATTTAAAGATTTTGCTTGTTTTGCAAAACGCTGTCAAACCAAGTTACTCTCAAACCAAGGTTTTACTGTAATCTAAAAGTAGTTTATTGTATCATCTGATCAGTCTCTTCATGAGTGTGGTAAATGCAGCATGTAATATATAATCAGCAGCTAGAGGGAGAATCCACTGACCTTTAAAATAAAACGGGTTATGAATAAAAAGTGTGTGTTGTATGATATAATTTTTTTTTGCTCATTCTAGAAAATGTATAAAACAAATAAAAATCATAAAAAATGCTTAAGGTAAGCTATACATTATCAGAATGTGTACGCAAATAGAATGCATTATAGTTTACCTTTAAAGGTACCCCTAAAGGGTTTGTAAAAGGTTAGTTTTTTTATTTTCTAAATAGGCTCATTTAAGCTAGTGCATTGTTGGTTCACAAACCTTTTCCTTCGATTTCCCTTCTAAATGTTTTCTTTCTTTGTCTGAATTTCTCACTTCCTGTTTCTCCTCAGTAAGCTTGCCCCCATCATCCGAGCTGTTCTGGCTGGGGGTTAGTCAGCCTGCTCGACCCCTCCCTTGGGACTACATCCCTGCGGGGAGACGCTGTGAACGCTCACAGCGTGGTGCTGTGTGCCAAAGTCACATCGGTGGGTGCCGGAGACGTCTCACCCGGGAGTTGTGGGTAAAGGATCCAATGATGAGTGAGTGAGTGAGTGAGAAACTTGTATAGTGCTACATATGCAAACTGAATCGCCTCAAGGGGCTTGGTATCCATTTCCTACTATTTTTTGCCTTCAGAATAGATGGGTTTTGAGTTTTTTTCTGAAAGCCTGATGATTCCCTTCCATTCGGATGCTGGTTGGTAAAGCGTTCTATAGTCAAGGTCCTTGGACTGCAAATCTTCGTTCTCCTTTGGACTTGTATCGGGCCTTGGGTATTTGGAGTAGATTTTGGTTGGTAGATCGGAGGACGCGGTTTGGGTTATGACATTTAAATTTTTCGCATTGATATTGGGGTGCACTGTTTTGTACACATTTGTACGCTTTAAATATGATTCAATCTTTTACAGGCAGCCAGTGAAGGGACCTAAGGGAGGGAGAGATTGATTCCCATGTTTTTTTTTCCTGTTACAAGTCGTGCCGCCGTATTCTGGACGACTTGTAGACGCGCAATTTGGTATTTTGGGAGTCCGAGGTAAAGGGCGTTTGCATAGTCGAGTCTGGAGTTGATTATGGTTCCCACCACGGCTGCTATGTCTTCTTTTGGGATAAATGGAATAAGTCTACGTAGTAGGCGCAGCAGATGGTGGGATCCGCTGACTACTGAACTTATTTGTGTATCCATTGTCATGTCGGAGTCAAAAGTGACTTCAAGACTTTTGACTTTGGTGCTAGGAGTGATGGTTTGTCCCAAAATGGGCGGGGGCATCCATGTTGTTGTAGCGAGTCTTTTCTGGTTGGTGTGAAACAGAAGGAGTTCTGTTTTTGAGCCATTGAGTTTAAGATAACTATCCGTCATCCAATTCTCTATCAGAGTAAGGCATTTCTCTAGTCCGAGATAATGATCCTTTTTGTTTCTGATACGGAAATAGAGTTGGGTGTCATCCGCGTAGGAATGGTAGAGTAGATTCTGATTACTGATGAGTTTGAGAAGGGGGCGGAGATAAATATTGAATAGTACGGGCGACAAGGGTGAACCCTGAGGGACTCCATGACACCATGCATATATTAGAAGTGAAAGGACCTAGTTTTACTATCTGTGATCGGTTTTCCAAAAAGGAGGAGAACCAGGGTAGATCCGAGTCTGCCACTCTAGCTACTTCAGCTAGGCGGGTCAGCAGCAATTTGTGGTCTACTGTATCAAAAGCTGCACTCAGGTCCAAGAGTACCAGGAGACAAGATTCTCCATCATCTGCAGCTTCGAAAGCGTCATTCCCATATTTTAAGAAGTGCTGTTTCCGTTCCATGACCAGGACGAAAACCCAATTGAAATGGATCCAGTAGTTTGTAGGTATCTAAATGGTGTTGTAGCTGTTGCACTACTGCTTTCTCCATTACCTTGGAGAAGATGTTTAGACCTGTTATGGGTCGCCGATGGTTTGGGTCTTTGGGGTTGAGCCCTGTTTTTTTTAAGATGGGTTTGATTATGCCTTGTTTCAGGGAGGTCGGCACCATGCCTTCCTTAAAAGATTGGTTTATGAGGTGTGTGATAGCCGGTGCCAAAATATCGGCACATTCTTTCAACAGTTTAGTGGGAATGATATCATTAGGTGATGTACTGTCGCGCAGGGCACCAACGATATTTTTGGTGGTGTCGATGGAGATTGCTTTTAGTGTGAATTTCGTCGATTGTGGCATATTTGTATTAATATTGCCTTTTTGGGTGGGTAGAGGTTCTTTTTTGCTGAATAATTTCACGGATATTTTCAATTTTGTTAATGAAATAATCCGATAATTCGTTGCAAAAATGTTGTGATTCAAAATTCGGAGCCTCTAGGCAGGCTGGATTCATGGTCTGAGCAACTAAATTGAAGAGTTCGCGGGGACAGTTGTGGGCTTTGGCGAGGATATTAGAAAACATTTTTTTTTTTGCTTTAAAGATTTCTTTGTGATATTTCTTGGTGATTCATTTGTAAATTATGTGGTTTCCCTCTGTTGAGTTTCTTCTCCAGGCTGCTTCCGCTCTTCTGCGCTCTTGTTTCAGAAACGTGAGATCGTTGTTGAACCAACCGGAGTTGTTTTTCCGGATGAGCGTTTTGCATTCCGGAGCTACTATGTCTGCTGTCTGTCTGCTTTGTTGATTGAATTGAGCGTTTCCGCTGCTGTTTGACATTGTTCTGTTGTTTTTATTTTGTTCCATAATGTAGTTTTGAAGAGTTCCGAATGGAACTTCTTCTGGGATCTTGTCCAGTGTGTTGTTGACGGGTTTGTCATTTTTCTTAAGAGGGCGTTTATAGTGATTTTGAATTTGATTGCATGGTGATCTGTCCAGGGTAGGGGCTCATTTTCCAGTGTGTTGATATCCACATCTAGTTTGAAGATAAGTTCGAGAGTGTGACCTGAAACATGTGTGGGTCCACGTACCAGTTGCTGCCAGTTGATGGGCCAGCAGAACAAAAACAGGCAGATGCAAAACAGGCAAACAAAACTGTCCAGCATGGCCTGCTAGGATAGTGGCAAATTCAAAAAAATGCTAACCAAAAATTGTGTGCGTCCAACCATCTGGGAGGTAGGCGCGAATCGGGAACCCGCACTGAATTCACAGAGTTTTCCGCATTGCACCAGTGTGAACCAAGCCTAAATGTCACTATTACTGTTTGAGACATGATCCACAGTTTATCAACCCTAACTAATCTTAGCTACCTTGAACCCAAACAAGTTCATTATAACAATGTCAATCTGAATATCTTTGACACCTAACTATACAAAGATTAGAAACATTGTAAAGCCAAACAAGCTGATATCATTTATCGGCACAACACTTACATACAGTTATTATGTATTTTTATTTTTTACAATATGCTTATCTACTGAAAACCTAGGTGCTACAACAAGTTATATACAGTATATCTATCTATATACCGTAGAAGCAAAAGGTACCCCAAGGGGCTTTGAGTTGCAGCAAAAAATTATAATGGGTTCAAAAGTTGAAGAAATTATTTATTTAAAAAGGTATTCTGGTGGGATCAAGACATGAGTTCCAGAATACAATATAAAAATATATACATATGAATAGATACAACCATATGAGTTCATGCAACAATGAAGTAGGTAAACTTGTGCTAGAGACCCCAACGTGTTTCAAACTTTGATAGGGGAGGTCTCTTCAGGAGGAAAAGTTCGAAAACATGAACTCTGGAAAAAGATACATATAAATGATATTTGTTAAAACAAAAAAACATATAAATATTATACAGTAGAATATATAGAATCATTGTTTGCCATATTGAATAGTGAATATGAATATGGCGAACAATGATTGTATATATTCTAGTGTATAATATTTATATGTTTGTTTTTTGTTTTAACAAATATCATTTATATGTATCTTTTTCCAAAGTTCATGTTTTCAATCTTTTCCCCCTGAAGAGACCTCCATTATCAAAGGTCGAAAAGCGTCTGAGTTTACCTACTTCATTGTTACATGAACTCTATTTTATTCTGGAACTCATGTCTTGATCCCATCAGAACGCCTTTTCTCACTATGTACCTTTTTAATAAATAATTTCTTCAACTTTTGAACCCATTATAATTGTTTTCTGCAACTCAAAGCCCCTTGGGGTACCTTTTCCTTCTATTAAGTTGTTATCAGGGGTGTGCAGCCCCCATAACCCACAGCTAGTATCACCTTTCCTCTGCTAATCTATCTATATACACATAGACAGAGGCGTAGCTTGAAGCTTGTGGGCCCCTATGCAAAAGTTGACCTGGCCCCCCTCCATTTCCACCCACCACTTCCACTGTGCATGCAGATACATCCACTGCACGCCAAGATACTCAAACTTGCTTAAGAGATTTGAGTTCCCAGAGTTCCTCTTTACATCAGAAGACATTGATTACCGCAGGAGAATCAGAGGCCAGGGATTACCGCTGGAGAATCAGAGGACAGGGATTACCGCTGGAGAATCAGAGGACAGTGATCACCGCTGGAGAAAAAGAGGACAGGGATCACCGCTGGAGAATCAGAGAACAGGGACCCCTGGCAGGTCACTTGGCAGAGCTCCTTTCCCATCCCAGAACTGTATACAGCTCCCACACTACACAGGGCTGAAATCACATTCCTTTACACACAGTCTGTCAGTCTTCACAGGGTGTTTCTGGCTTTTATGTTTCCCTTCTGACCTGTGAAGTTCTCTGGTCAGAACGGCAGTGTAGTTTCAGTAGGCAGATACACCCTGTGCAAGTCATGGCTAACTGGCTGTGTTGTAAATTAATGTAATTTCAGCCCTGCAAAGGAGGAACAGTATATAGTGCTGTAATGGGAAAGGAGCTCAGCAGTTGGGCATAAAATCCAGGGCAGAGGGGGGTGGTCAGGAGGCTTTGGATGGGGGGGGGGGGTGGCACCCTAGATCTGGGAGGGCAAAACCATGTGACACAAAATCTGGAGCCTGCAGCCCTTTAGGGGCCCCCTGAGGAGGTGTTAAGGGTTTGTTTTAGCAATTTCTGAAGGTTTCTCTGTGAGCGTTGGCAAGTGTTGGGGGAAGGTCACCTCCCAGAGGTGTGGGCCTTTTCCCCAGTTGTCAGGGAAGTGGGGTAAGCGGACATCCCTGGGTGGGGGGTACAAAGAATCCCAGCTGGTGACTAGGAGACACTGAGCGGTGTCTTACCTCACCAGTGACATCAGTCTCATCGTCGCTATAGGACAGCACTCTCCTCCTCTTGCCTCGCTAAGCATGGTTACCATTCCATATTGCCAGCACACAGCACAGACACTTCCTCATCCTGGGCTGTTCTCACCTTGTGCTCCTCTTCATTCAGGAAATGCCTCACAGCTTCTCCCCAGCCAATGGAGGGGTGTGGACTGTGGAAGGCAAAGTAGAAGCCCAGTACTGAAGTGTGGCAGTGGGGCCCTAGGGCAGATCGGAGCTGGACTTTGTGGAGGAATGATAATATAACAAGGAGGCTGCTGGGGCCCCCTGGAGCTAGGGGCAGGGTTGCGATTGTTACCCCTGCAACCCCTTATGTTATGCCCATGTACATAGATATTAAACCTCTGCTGGTTCCCTTCCACAGCTCTGCTTTATGTACAGCACAGTGATGATGTCACTCCTACTTTTACAAGATAATCTATTTCCATAATCCATAATCTCTCTCTCTCTCTCTCTCTCTCTCTCTCTCTCTCTCTTTTGTAAAATAAGGAGAGTTCAGGGGCTGCTGAAAAAAAAAACGCCCAACTGCTCCTAAACATCCGTTTACCAGCTGCAGTGTACATAAGGCCTAACTGAAAGTATTAGCATTTGTGTACAGCCTCTGAAGAACTACAACTCCTAGCATTGTCAGTTTATAGAACTACAAGCCCCATCATTGCTGTCCTTGGATATCCTAGACTGACAACTGCTCAGACCCAAATATCTGACAGGTGCTTAGAGTCCCCACATTGTTTGTGACAGAAATCACGTAACATTATTACAATTTCTTGTGTTATAATATAGCACACTTATAAAGTGTGATTGTCTTGTATGTTATTATGCTACTAGAGTCCCAAACGACTTGAGTGTTTACATATACATTCTTGTGGTCACTCTTGAATAAACTAAAATATCTGACTTATCAACAGTGGCAGGTAAATCAATGTCTGCTTATTTATGAGGAACATAATACCTCATTTGCAGGGTAATACATATGAAAACTGCAGGAGCAAAATGAAAGAGGCTTGCAGAACTATTTGTATTTCCTGCAAATAAATTCAAAGAATAGAAAGCATATTTCTTGAGGAATGTCCCTTGATGTATGGGTTCATCTAAGTTGTACATTATATTTACTTCATGGCCAGCAACATGTATTACTACTGAATATTGTGTTTGTCAGGAGCTCTGTTTGTCTGCAATGAGAATTTTTGTATTCCAGTTGTAGTAACCAGTGAAGGACATTTCTGACATTTCAGGTTTTAGAATTAAACCACATTCGTTAGCCTTTCTGTTTAGTAATAGTAGTTCCCGGAAGAAAGCGTTACACGTTAACCATGGCCAATTTTTTTTTCTAATACTGTGCTTATTTTGTACATCACCAGCTTTTCTTTCTTTGAAATTTGCAACAGATTTGCCACCAGGACACATAGTTTTATTTAGTATCAGGAATGTGCTCCACAAATAGTGTTCAATGCTGGCAGCGCTGCTGTCTTTCTTAATTAATATTACTAATTCACAAATATAAGCTACCCAGCTCAAATTCAGATTTTTTTTGTTGGCAACTATGCTACACTGCGCCCTACCGGAGTATTCATAAACACCAACCAACTGACTGACAAAAACGAACTGAAAAGTCACAAGCCTGACTAGTAGAAAATGGTATCTAAGGGTGCGGTAAAGTATATCCCTGTCACATTTGTCACACCAAACCTTAAAAATCTGCCAGATTCCCGCTACCATTTAAAAACTGGGGAACAAGCATCGTAAATTTTTATGGGACAAGAAATTATCAAAATTGTTTTTTTATGGTTTAAACTACATATAATTGATCTAGAAATGTGCTTGTGTGCTGCAGCTTATCAATGAATAATACGCAGAAATGATTCTACCTGAAAATCCATTTCCTTTCGTTCTAGTTTCCATTGTTCAAAACTGTTTTATTACATCATGTGAAAAGGTGTGGGTTCCCTGGTAATTTCCGCTTTCCGTTCTTCCAATAGGAAGAGGTCTATTGTTTCCTACAATGTTTTGCTTACCAGAGTGCATGCTATCTGATATTGGTTATGAGATGGTATTACAATTTATGAGTTCAACTGTCATATAACCTAAATGAAAGGGCACTGTGTGGTATTCCATATGGTATTTTATTTTGGGAAATGTGCTTTAATGTACTTATATTGTATTTGATGATTTTGCCCATTCTATACTGTGACAACAGTGGACCATTCTGAGGTAATGTTAGATGAAATTGCCACTTGTTGCCACTTGTAGCCCAAAATAATGAAAATAGTACCACTCAATTGCCCCACAAACCTGGATCAGTTGGATCGGCAAGTGTCAGGCTCCAGTAGAACAAAAATGTCAGCCGTCTGAACACAGACATGACTCTGTTTTGTAAGAGTGTAAGATGCGTTTCACCCTTTTGGGGGCTTAATCATAGAAGCCATGACTAAACAATGACATTAAAGGCATAATAAACTGTTGTTATTTAATTAAAAATGGCAGATTTAAAAATATTAAACAATACAAAAGTACATACACATGTTTTATCTTAAGTCATAAGTCAAACAGAATAACAGCTTAAAGTGATTAGTAGACCTGTAGAGCAAGCATGGCATCAAATCGTAAATGCCATAGGGGTTGATTTACTAAAGGCAAATAGGCTGTTCACTTTGCAAGGGAATTTTCCACAGAGTGATTGTAGTTTTTTTTGCATAGAATATTCAATTGCATGCAAGGAGAATACAAAACAAGCCTTTTTGTCTGCACATGACTGAATGATGGAAGTCAGCAGTGTTTCACCTCATTTACTAACTTCTGGGAAAAATAACCCCTGCAAAGGACAACTTCCGAAGGAAATTGAACAGCATATATGCCTTTAGTAATCAAACCCATGGAGTACATTTAAAAAATTAACACAGAAACTATTATAGTTTCTTTAAAGTCAAGCTGACCTGGCCTAAAAATCATTAAGTGCAAAGGGAACCCACAGTGACACAAGTGTGAGCACTCTTTTACCATAGGTGCTTTTTAATCTAGCTTTGTTCCAGTGTATAGCCTAGATCAATTTTAATACGACATGATCATACAGTAAGTAAGTCTTGCAAGTAAGACGTATACATAGAGCACCAGGGTCAGGAGTGTGTAACACACAGAGTGCACAGAGTGCAGGGTCAAAATCACATGCCAGTGTGAGGAGTACAGAACCAGTATAGATCTTCCCCACAATACAGCTCCCCCAGTACAGATTCTCCCCAGTACAACTTCACCCACATACAGATCTTCCCCCAGTACAGATACCCCTGGTACAGATCTCCCCCAGTACAGCTCCCCTAGTACAGATCTCCCCCTACTTAGTACAGCCCCCCAACACAGTCCCCCCACCTTAGTACAGATCCCCTCAGTACAACTTCCCATAGTACAGATTTCCTACACCCATACTACAAATCTTCCTTCTATATGAAACACACTCATCAGGAAGTTCAGAACGAGGGGACGTCCTCCCCCGTTTGTGTCATGTGACTGAACAGAGAAGGAATTAAATGTCTGCTGTCAGTGCTAGCATACAGCAGAAGCTGCACCATTGATGCTCTGGGGGGATTTTGGACCCCCCAATCCTCCATTATTTATGCCTCTTTTGCAAAGCTCCACATCCATTCATATCTGTCTAAGAGATGATGGGATCTTCCTATAGTCCTCTTCATGGTAATGCTTTTTGTGATCTGTGCCAACAATTTTCATATTTATGAGAATTAAATTATGCCATGTTGTTGAATTTAATTTTCATACATACAATATATGCATTGGAGTAATGCTACACTGTTGTCAAGGCATGTGGTTTATCTGCAGTCTCTCTTTGTGTGTGATCAGCCTGCAGGAGAAGGGAAAGGAGCAGAGAGGTGAGTGGTACATACAGTTGTGCTCATAAGTTTACATACCCTGGCAGAATTTATGATTTCTTGGCCATTTTTCAGAGAATATGAATGATAACACAACAACTTTTCATTCACTCATGGTTAGTGTTTGGCTGAACTCATGTATTATGTGTTTACTCGTTTTGTTTGAGATCTCCCCAGAGTGGCTCAATGATATTGAGGTCAGGAGACTGAGATGGCCACTACAGAATCTTCACTGTATTCTGCTGTAGCGAATGACAGGTCAACTTGGCCTTGTGTTTTGGATCATTGTCATGTTGAAATGTCCAAGTACGTCCCATGTGCTGCTTCCTAGCTGATGAATGCAAATGTTCCTCCATTATTTTTTGATAACATACTGCATTCATCTTGCCAACAATTTTAACCAACTTTCCTGTGCTCACACATCCCCAAAACATCAGCGATCCTCCTCTGTGTTTCACAGTAGGAATAGTGTACCTTTTATCATAGGCCTTGTTGACTCCTCTCTAAATAAAGCTTTTATGGTTGCGGCCAAAAAGTTCAATTTTGGTCTCATCACTCCAAATTACTTTTTTGTGCCATAAGGTCTGAGGCTTGTCTCTGTGCTGTTTGGCGTATTGTAAGCTGAATTCTTTGTGGCATTTGTGTAATAATGGCTTTCTTCTGGCGACACAACCATGCAGCCCATCTTTCTTCAAGTGACTCCTTATTGTGCATCTTAAAACAGCCACACCACATGTTTTGGGTTTTTCTTTGCATCCCGAACAATTTTCCTGGCAGTTGTGGCTGAAATATTAGTTGGTCTTCTTGACCGTGGTTTGGTTTCAATAGAACCCCTAATTTTCCACTTCTTGATTAGAGTTTGAACACTGCTGATTGGCATTCTCAATTCCTTGGATATCTTTTTATATCCCTTTCCTGTTTTATACAGTTCAACTACCTTCTCCCACAGATCCTTTGCCAATTATTTTGCTTTACCCCATTACTCAAAAACCTAAAAACGTCAGTGCAGCACTGGATGAAAGAAGCAAGGGTGTCAGGAGTCCAGAAACCTATGGACCTTTTATACACACACACTAAATACAAGCAAACAGATTACATGTGAGGATGGTTACCTTTAATAGCCATTAAAACCCCTTTGTATCAACTTGTGTGCATGTTATCAGGCCAAAATCACCAGGGTATGTAAACTTTTGATCAGGGTCATTTGGGTAATTTCTGTTCTCATTATGATTAAAAAAAAAAGTAAACACAGTTGATTGATAATGAATGGCTTTAGCCAAACACGAACTACGAGTGAAAGAAAAGTTGTTGTGTTATAATTCATATTCTCTGAAAAATGGCCAAGAAGTCGTAAATTCTTCATAAACTTATGAGCACAACTATAAACAAGAAGGTATAAAGTCAGTTGTGCGAAGGAACCCCTCTGGACTGCTGACAGGAGACGGAAGGCTTTCTTCTGCAAAGGAGAGCTTTGAAGGAGAGTAGAAGATACAGGGAAAGGAAATGCTCACTGAGCATGTAAATCTCAAAAGGCGCAAGAAATCTCCAGAAGTCAACTGAAAACAAGGAGTGCTCTTTTCTTTTTATATTCTACAGAACATGTGAAGGAGTACACTTTTTCATGGAAATTTTTTAAGACTTATTGCATTAAAGAGGAGTATACTTTTTAATAGAGAGGTAATTTACAGGTAGTCGTTATCTTTGTTTTCAATGCAGACTCAATCCGTTTCAGAAGACAGATACAGAAGCAAAAAGAATCATATGATGTGCAAAGCAATGTGTTTGTGTATTGCTTATTCATCCACACTTGGTGGCCTGACCACAATTACTGGTACATCTACTAACTTGATATTCGCTGAACAGTTCCAAACGTAAGTATACATTTTAGCATTCACCCATAATTTCAAGTTATGTGACTGTTTTCTGTGGCCGACATCATTTACAATGCAGAACCAGTGCTAAAAAAATAAAAAATAAATAAAAAACCTTTTGCATCAATGTTTTCATCCCTATCTGCTATCAACCAGAAGTGCCCAACTCCACCTAACTCCCCATGCATGCACAGACACCAACTATTTACTGACACCTGTGAATGGTGATTTTTATTTTAAATAATTTATTTCTGCAAGGATATTGTGGACTTGCAGCTTCTTCAAAATAAAATTTGCAGTGCACAGCTCCTAAGAGGAAATGGGCCATGCATATGAACGTCCAAAAGTCTAACAGACTACTTTAAATTAGCATGTTTAGGCTAAGTTGAGCATTTGCAGCAGAATGGTTGGAAATTAACTTAAGAAAGAATGAGTCATCTAAGAAAATTAGATTTCTGCTGTCTAGTGCTCTATGTTCTTTGCACACTTCAACTCACAAGACTAATAACTACATCACATTATATTTAAAGCTGAACTCCAGGCAAAAACTAACATTGTCTTAATGCAAATGCAATTGTACAGTTAGTTAAATCTTGGTGTTCTATGTGTATTATCTTAACATATGTGCAATAACTCAGCATGAAGTCCTGCATTTTTGCTTCTATGCAGCAGCTTTCTGTAGGTAAGCCTGGTCAGCTCTGCACTTTCTTCTTCTTCTTTTGACAATCTGTTGTCAATGGACTTGGGCCAAACATACAGCTCTCCAAGTGATGATGTCACTGTTGTGTTACAAAGTAATATTTGGGTTTTCACACAAATCAAACCTATTGTAGCTATTGGGGGATAAAGTTAAATGAACATTTTGTGCCTGGAGTTCAGCATTAATATCACTTCTACTACCTTAGTAAATGATGTTTCCTTAAAATGATTATCCTTCCTGAGAGTGGCTGCATTGATCAAGTTGTCATTTTGTCTAATTCTATTAAACAAAAGGTGGCATTATCATTTGTCTGCTGTTTTTTTTTTTAGGCGCTATCCTTTGAGTAGAGATATAAATTTTGGAACGTGGTTCGTGCTTTGCCTTCCAGTCAGTATCATTCTGATCCTGCTTTCATGGCTATGGCTGCAATGGCTCTTCTTAGGATTCAAGTAAGGAAATTTCAATTATGTTGAGAGCTGTGTAATAAAGAAACAGGTCTAAATAATGTTAATTACAGTAGAGTTTGCACACAGAATAAATATTAAAGAATAAAGACTCGCACACACGATTGTATTTCCATCATTTGTTGTCGGATTTTGATAAAAAATGTCCGATGGAGCAGACAAACGGTCGGATTATCCGACAACATCCTGCCATCACAAAATTCCTGACGGAAAGTCTGATCGTGTGTACGGGCCTTTAAGCCGAACTCCTGACAATATACAGTGGAACCTCGGATTGCAAGTAACGTGGTTAAAAAGCGTTTTGCAAAATGAGCACTGTATTTAAAAAAATCGTGACTCGGTTTGCGAGTGTTGTCTCACAATATGAGCATGATTCAGGCCAAAACGGTGTTCAGTACCGCTTTTTGCCTGAGGTGGGGGTGCACTGGAGCCGAGCAGAGCCGAACGTCACAGATCGGAAATGCACGGAAAGGCCTTTTGACAGCACGGCTGACCTCAGCAAATCTCGGGTAGGAAGTCTTTCTGAGGTTTACCGAGGTCAGCCGAAGTGTCCTCGGGTCTTTTCAGCCGTTTGAGGCTCTCCGGTGCCCCCTGCCTCTGGCCGTATGCGGTATACTGCATCCCATTGAAGTCAATGTGGAACAAATTATTTTAGTTTCCATTGACTTCAATGGGGAAACTCGCTTTGATATGCAAGTACTTTGGATTACGAGCATTCTCCTGGAACAGATTATGCTTGTAATCCGAGGTTCCACTGTATGTATAACACATAATATTTCTGGTTTAAAAAAAAGCCTCAAATAGATTTTTGAATATAGCTAGTATGCGTATATCAAATCTATCATTGATTTACTGTCTTGTAATCTCCTGCACAGCACAGCCCAGTTTAGAAGTGGAAGGGGATTGTCTTTTATTTTAGCTTTCATTTTAAATGGTTTATAATTTACCAGAAGATAATTTCATATTTGCATATAAAAGGTGTAAATGGGACAGGTATGAGCTGTAAACCATGCATGGGACAGGGACACCCAAGAAGTAGGTTTTTCTACACTTTTATTTAGCAAGGCAGGTGGGATGTGTACAGCAAATTTGTAGCATAAAAAAAACTTAAATATCTTCTTGTCCAAGTCAACACCTAAACTCATGTTCATTCCTGAATAATAGTTTTCCCCATATTAGAATCCCCAAACAAGTGGCACATACATCTTTTTAGCATTCTGTCAGTATTCAGCCTTTCATCCTACAGCAAAATACCAAATTTATAGTGAAATAAAATTGTAATCAGAATATGTATCTTTTAAGTTTTAAAGAGTTGTTTAGATGTGGCAAAGAAAAATCACAACGAGAAAAGGCTTCAGCAAAAGTCATCCAGGACGAATACACAAAACTTGGCCCTATCAGGTAAGCTAAATACAAATATGTAGGTATTATAGTTGAAATCATATAACGAATACTAAAGAGCTGTAAACATTATTTTGTAGCTATCAAGAAATCATGACCTTCATTCTTTTTCTGCTGATGGCTCTGCTGTGGTTTACAAGAGATCCCGGATTTTTTCCTGGGTGGTCCACTCTATTTCCAAAGTAAGGATTGTTTCCAACTTTATTATTTAATCAGTATTTGCAGCTCTGTTACCGAAAGAGACTTGGTCACAAGACCATTCATTTCAACAAAAATCTTTTCATAGGATTATGTGCACATTTAACATATTTTATGCATGTTATTAACTTGTGAAAGCCTCCCGTATGTAGACATCCAAAAGGCCTGAGACTGCTGCTGGGTGCTGCCATCTTGTAAGTGATATCAGCAACCTCAACAGACTTAGAGCTGTCATCCATAGTTAAAGCGGAGTTCCACCTAAAAATGGAAATTCCGCTTAACCCACTCCTCGCCCCCTTACATGCCACATTTGGCATGTAATTGTTTTTTGGGGGGGGGGGTGGGGGCTTCAGGAGAAGGGGACTTCCTGTCCCACTTCCTTCTTCCGCCGAGGGGCTGTAAAGGCGATTAGCTTAATCGCCTTATTGCAGCCCCTCCCCTCCCCAGTGCCGCTCGCGCATGCGCAGTGGATGCCCAGCCGTGAAGCCGAAAGCTGTCACTGCCGGGTGCCCACACTAGGAATAAAGACGCCGGCCGGCGAGGGGGGGGCGAGGAGCGGAGCCCCGGCCGGCGAGGAGCTGGAGCCGTGGAGCAGGTAAGTGTCTGTTTATTAAAAGCCAGCAGCTACACTTTTTGTAGCTGCTGACTTTTAATAAACTTAAAAAAAGGCTGGAACTCCCCTTTAAGTATATAATTACATAGTAGGTAACGTTGAATATAGACAATAGGCCAGGGATATGCAATTAGCGGACCTCCAGCTGTTGCAGAACTACAAGTCCCATGAGGCATAGCAAGACTCTGACAGCCACAAGCATGACACCCAGAGGCAGAGGCATGATGGGAATTGTAGTTTTGCAACATCTGGAGGTCCGCTAATTGCATATCCCTGCAATAGGCCATCCAGTCCAAACTGTGTAGGTGTACGTGTGTCAGTGTCGATAATCATTTCCAATATCCCTGTATGTTGTGTTCACTAAGATGCATGTCAATACTCACTGCTGACACCACCAATTGTGGAAGAGAGTTCTACCTCCTTATCGCCCTGACAGTGAAAAATCCCCTGTGCTGCTTTATTTTAAACTGCTTCTCCTCCAATCTCATTGTGTCCTTTTACACTCCCTGAGACTGAATAATTTTTTCCTAGGCTGGGATCACCATTAAGGTATTTGTAAATTGCTATAATTTCCCCTCTCAAGCGTCTCTTCTCTAGCAAGAATAGTAATTCGATCAGTGATTTTTTTCATGACTGTAACATTATGGCGGACACATCGGACACTTTTGACACATTTTTGGGACCATTGTCATTTTCACAGTGTTCAGTGCTATAAAAATGCACTGGTTACTGTGAAAATAACACTGGCAGTGAAGGGGTTAACCACTAGATGGAGCTGTAGGGGTTAAGTGTTCCCTGCATAGTGTTTCTTACTGTAGGGGGTTGGGCTCTGTGTCACATGACATTGATCTCCACTCCGAGTACACAAAGCTAAGTGTCATTGTCACTAGTCAGAGCGGGGAGATGCGTGTTTATACAAGCATCTCCCAGCTCTATACCTCCGTGAGACGATTGCAGGGATCCTTGATCGAGTCCGCGGGACTGTAGGTGGGTGAATGAAGGTGATGGGAGGGGTTAGTTGCATCAGCAGACAGAGTGGGGAAATTTTATAAATGTACCCAGAGCATGGCAAAGCCCTTTTATTTAAATAAAGTAACATAGTGTGAATTCTTGGTCAATTACTTCCAGTGATCCAGTGATGTAGATTCTTAAAGAATCTTAAGGAATGACACCCCAGCAACCTGCCAATATAAGATAACCTAATCCAAGGGCCCTCTCCCACTCTCATAGCAAATGACAACTCCCTGGCTGGCTGACAAAACCCAGCAAACCAGTGATGCTGGTTAATATCATTGATCACATCAGCCTGTAGCCCCTAGAGTGCTGGGCTATGGAGGAGGTGGGAGCGGCTGGCTCAGGCTCTCAGGGGTGCACTCAGACATCTGGAGGGAACTAAAAAATATGGTCAGGATCCTTCCAGAGCCTGGAGCAGCTCTTTGACGTCAGCCGTCGGCTAGCAGAAATAAATGCACTACTGTGAACCATATGAGAAGCATAGCCAAAATAGCTTTTGACATAACTCTTGCGCCACCATCTTGCACCACCATCATTAAACTTATTCTAATGTACTTTATAATTCTTCCTAGTAACTTGTGACCCTTAAAAAAAAAAAAAAATACTCCCTATACACTTTGTTCCCTTTTTGTCCCCTAGTCTAGTAGTCTTACTAATCTTCAAACACATGCCTACCTTTTTTTCCCCACATGATTGAGAGTTGGCTGTCTTTTGCTGGATCCTTTAAGCCAGATGCACACTAAGGTCAGTATAGCGATCTCCCCCACTGAGCTATTGTGTTCTGACAGGGGGACAGCCCCGCCAGAACACTGTGATCAGCACTCTCTGCCATTGGAGTCGGTCGGCTGCTGGTTTTCTAGCATGCATGTCCGGCAGAAGCTAAACTTCTGTCAGACAGACCAACATACACACAGGCAGAATGTTTAACTTTTTTTTGAACCGGCAAATGTCTCCCGACATTCTGCCTGTGTGTACAAGGTTTTAGCTTGCTCACCAATAACGCGAATGCCAGATCTCGCTCAAGTGGATAAAGAGATCTGGTGCCATTGTCTATGCGGAAGCAAATGTATGCACTTTGAATTTGCTGGAAGCACTGTCTCCTTGGTGTATTGACAGTGATTCCCCAGGTGATTTCAGGAAGGCTTTGCTGACATCTCCAGAGGCTAGGTAAAAGGGTATAATGTCAGAGTCTACTGAATACTGAACTATTTAACCACTTTCCACCCAGCCACTGCATATTTACAGCCGTGTGGGTGCTTCCTCCTTCTGAGTGGACGTTTAGGAACGTCCCTCAGAAGGAGGGGGATCGCACATGCATGCCTGCGCATCGGTGCGATCCGGAGGTGCTTGTGTCACCCGTACACCGCATCTCTGATTGGTAGGAGGGCTCTGTTATAGGCCCTCCTGATCAAATGACGGCTGTGTCCAATCACAGCCATCATGTGATGTAAACAGAGAGACGGTTTCTAGGTGATCGGCTCTCCTCACACAGAAGTTGTCAGTGAGGAGAGGAGAGAGGATATCTGCAGCCTGCCGGGGATCAGTGAGTACGAGCTGTTTTTTACATATTTTTACACACTGATCACCTGCCTAGTGTGCCCACACAAAGTCCCCAAAATAGTGTCCCCAAAACACATGTCCCCACACAGTAAAAACACCTGTCCCCCATATATGTAACAGTAAAATCAAATGTCCCAATGATCATCTGCACACATATGTCTGTGATCTCCTGCGAACATCTGTACATGAACATCTGCGTACATCTGTCCGTGATCACACAAACCAATTATTATACACTTAACAGGATTTTTTTACCAAAGACTTGTAGCAGAATACATTTTGGCTTAAATATATGACAAAATTTGATTTTATTGGATTTCTTTTAAAATAGAAAGAAGAAAGTATATTTTTATTCCACATTTCCACACTTTTTTTCGCTTATATCGCAAAAAATAAAAGTCGTGAATAAATACAACCAAAAGAGAGCTCTATTTGTGTGAACAAAATGATAACAATTTTATTTGGGTACAGCGTTGTATGACTGCGCAATCGTCATTGAAAGTGCGAGAGCACTGAAAGCTGAAAATTTGTCTGAGAAGGAAGGGGGTGAAAGTGCCCAGTATTGAAGTAGTTAAAGCTATTCGGCTAACAGTCTTGTATTATCGGCAAAGGGTTGCTAGTAACTAAGAATTTCAAGTAAACATAAAAAATACATTTAAGAAATTTAAAAACATTTCAGTACTCTATTAATAGCATTTATTTTTACATTTTCTGAAGAGTTTGTGCCAAACAAATTTTTAAGAAATCTGCCAGTTTTATAAAGACAAAACGAACAATTAATAGGAAGTAATGCTATTAAAACAGTGCTCTATGTTCCTGTGTGGGTTTTCTCCAGATACTCTGGTTTCCTCCCACACTTCAAAAGACATGCAGGTAGGTTTATTAGATCCTGTCTAAATTGACCCTAGTATGTGTATGCATGCATGTGGTTTAGGGACCTTAGACTGTAAGCTATACAATATATGTAAAGCACTACATAAATTGTTTACACTGTATACCAATAATAAACACAATTTTTATTTATTTTTTATCATAAAGGGAAATGGCTTTCTGTGTAACACATACAGTCATTATGTTAAAATATGTATTTGCTTTCTCTGTCTTAGCATTCTATAAAACATTTCCGTAAATGGGTCATTTTAATTTATTAATCAATTTTACTTCTAGTTACCGTGGGTTTGCTACTGACTCTACTTCAGCTTTACTGTTGGGTCTCTGTTTCTTCATCATCCCCGCATATCCTTGGAAAAGAAAAAACGCTGGCAATAACAGTTGAGTATTCTTCTAAAAAGGAACAGATTTCACAGAAGTTAATTTTGTCAAATGCATAAACAGTCCTTACATAAAGCATGTGCCTCTTTTTTCAAACTATTTGGAAAACTATTTCAAATACAAATTTGAAAATGTAAAGATTTTATCAGTCAGTCAATTTCCACTTTCCTAAAATTCATATCCAACTACTAGGGATAAGCCGAACACCCCCCCCCCCCCCCGTTCGGTTCGCACCAGAGCCCTCGAACAGACCGACCGTTCGCGCAAACGTTTTGAACCCCATTGAAGTCTATGGGACTCGAACGTTCGAATTCAAAAGTGCTAATTTTAAAGCCTAATATGCAAGTTATTGTCGTAAAACGTCTTTGAGAACCCGGGTCTTGCCCCAGAGAACATGTATCAATGGAAAAAACATTTTAAAAACTGTCGTTTTTTCTGGAGCAGTGATTTTAATGATGCTTAAAGTGAAAAAAAAAACAATGAAAAATTCCTTTAAATATCGTACCTGCTGGGTGTCTATAGTATGCCTGTGAAGTGCCACGTGTTTACTGTAGAACTGTCCCTGCACAAAATGAGATTACTATAAAAAAAAAGTAATTTAAAACTGCTTGCGGCTTTAATGTAATGTCTGGTCCCTGCAATATGGATAAAAATCATAAAAAAAAGTAGCACAGACACAGACAGTACACACACCACGTAGCTTTAGGTGCACACTGCAGAGGACACAGGGCAGTACACACAACGTAGCTTTAGGTGCACACTGCAGAGGACACAGGCAGTACACACCACATAGCTTTAGGTGCACACTGCAGAGGACACAGGCAGTACACACCACGTGCCTTTAGGTTCATACTGCAGAGGACACAGGCAGTACACACCATGTAGCTTTAGGTGCACACTGCAGAGGACACGGGCAGTACACACCATGTAGCTTTAGGTACACACTGCAGAGGACACGGGCAGTACACACACCACATAGTTTTAGGTGCACACTCCAGAGGACACAGGCAGTACACACATGATCGATCAAAATTATTTTGATTGGTACTTACCTCTCTGCCGGCTTCCGGGCCTTCAGGAAGTTCAGTCGGAGATCCGGTGACATCACAGACACCGGGCGGGGCTTGCCGTGTCCATCTGAAGGGCTCCTTTGCTGTGCCTTCATATCTGCATGCCGGCGGGACCTTACTATCTGCCACATGCAAGGGCTGTTACACTTCCCTCTATCAACCTGGGATTCTACAACTATCCACTGGGAGTTGTGATAGTTCCCTTCATGGGACATTTACATGCCAACGGACTGATGTTAACCTCTCCTCATCTGGATTCAGCAGTGGCATCATTGTACACATTTTTATACCAGTATCATACTTGGCTACTTTTGCTACCGTTTAGTATTACTCGCACCATTTTTACAGTTTATGTAGCTACATCGATTTTATCTCCAATGCAATATTTATTTTGTTACCTACTTAAAGACTTTAAGAGTTTTAATGCTATTCCCATTGCCTTTGCTATCCATTTTCCCAGTGGCTGGTAGCTGCACTGGGAATCAGCCTGCAAGGAGGAGATCAGCTAAAAGTAGTTGGATCTGTATGTGCGTTATAATTAATCGAAATTAGTCGATTAATCGATTTAAAAAAAAAACGATTAATCGAACACAAAAATTTTGATCAGTAACAGCCCTAGACTTTACACTTTAGATTAAAAATTACAGACACACTGCTTGACCCTCCCAGAGCTTGGTAACATTGCATTCAGAAGTTCAAGCTCTTGTGCCTGTAAAACAAGGTTCTTTTTTCACTTGCGTTGATCTTGGCAGTTTAATCCCATTATTTGTAATAGAGATTCTTCTTACATTCAACAGATTCTTTTGATTATGCCCCACTCATCACGTGGAAAGAATTTCAGGCCTGTATGCCTTGGGATATTGGTATTCTTGTTGGTGGTGGATTTGCATTGGCAGAAGGATGTGAGGTAATATGTTTTTGTCTTTTAGTCATTCTCATATTAATGATTAAAAGCAGTTTACTAATATGTTTTCAGTTTCCTCCAAATGTTTTTCTTTTCATTTTTGAGATTATTTCTGTGGTATATTATTCCTTCAGTAAGAAGTTAACATGAGTAAGGTTCAATTCTATTTAAGCTACAAAATGAACACTATCTACGCTGAAACAGCAAAGTTTGATATTCAAATCAGAACATTAATGAGTTATGTAAGCTTAGACGTGATTTTTTTTTTTATAATTAAGGCCTATACACCCGATCATCAAAGGGGAAAAATTGGCACGTGTTCCTTAAAGTGCTCATCAGATGACTGTTATTTGTAAAACATGGAGAGTTCTTGTTTGCTAAGCTTGTACTAATACTGTATCCTGCCAAATGGAACATACCGTATGTTGCAGTCCTTGCTCCACAACACCTTTCCCCAGGTGGGCTTACTTTGGCACATTTTACACAATCAACATATTCCTAGTTACAGAACCATAGCACTTTTTACAATAGAGTATGAAGCCATTTTTTGTTTTAGATGCATTGTTTAAGGATTGGAGCCTCCGTCTGCATTTTACTGCGTCTTGCGTACCTGCTGGGTAGATTCTCTTATTTCTGTTTGTATTGATGACCACTGTCAGTGAGACAGAAAATGGTGAAAAATCCAAAATGCTAAATCTGTCACCCGTACGAGTGGAGGCAAGAAGATTTTCCAATATGGACACCTGCTGTGATCACAACTTTTTAACCGGGGAATTCTCCTCACTTTGTAGAGATTTCCGCTTACATCCTGTTGCATATACACAGCAGCAAAGGATAAACAAAACAGAGGGTTTTGGCTGTACATACACTCTACAAGAGTCAAAAGTGAAAAACAGCCATCTGAACATGTAGGGCCAGATTCAGAAAGATCAGCGGATCTTTAGTTCCGCGTAATCTATCTGATTTAAGACCGGCCGCCGCAAGTTTTAGTGGCAAGTGGGTAATTCACTAAACACTTACCTCCAAACTTGCGGCGGCGTATCTTAAATCCCCCGGCGGAATTCAAATTCCGCGGCTAGGGGGAGTGTAGCATTTAAATCAGGCGCGTCCCAGCGCTGATTTAACTGCGCATGCGCCATCCGCAAATTTTCCCGGCGTGCATTGCTTCCAATGACTTCGCTAGGACGTCATTGGTTTCGGCGTGAGCGTAACTTGCGACGAGCGGTTTTGTGAATCGACGTACGCAAATGACGTAAAAAAAAAAAAATTGACGCGGGAACAACGGCCATACTTAACATTGGCTGCACCTCATAGAAGCAGGGGTAAGTATACGCCGGGAAACCGCTTACGTAAACGACGTAAAGTGACTGCGTCGGGCCCGTGTACGTTTGTGAATTGGCGTATCTCGCTGATTTACATATCGTCGCCGTAAATCAGCGAGAACGCCCCCAGCGGCCATTTTAAATGTGCAGTTAAGATCCGACTGTGTAACACAGTTACACCTGTCGGATCTTAGGCATATCTATGCGTAACTGATTCTATGAATCAGTCGCATAGATACGACCGGCCTAACTCTGAGATACGACGGTGTATCAGGAGATACACCGTCGTATCTCTCTCTGAATCTGGCCCATTAGCTAAGCCGTGTCTCACACTATGAATTGCACGAGAATGCACTGTGCATTTTTGTGTGATTCACATGCGATTCAGTGCACTGCAGTTTAAGTTCATTCATTTTGCATGCACTACTTTTGGAAACGCACTGCAACTGGATCGTATGGTACTCTTGCACCATGCGATATGGATGGATTCATTAAAAGAGAAGTATGGGATTCATTTTTATTTTGGAATCATACTTACCTAGGTAGATAAAGCATCGGTCCGATTCTGCATCTGTCCCCCGCTGACTTTAACACTGAGAACTGAGCGATCAAACATCGCTGATTGCTCGATTCTCAAAGCTCCCTGAGCAGAGATCTGGTGACTATCAATCACAAGCTCTCTGCTCTGTCCCCCCCATTCTCCCTGGAACACTGGGCTATGGAGAGGACGGAAGCGGGAGTGGCCAGCTCAGGCTCTGAACGGCTCACTGAGAGGCTGAACTGGGTGCCAGTCCAGGCTCCTGGTTGGATCCTGGCCATATGGTTGCGATCTTTCCTGAGCCTGGACCGTCTCTGACTTCAACTTCAGCCCACTGTCTGCTGAAAACGGGTCACGGGAGTGCAAAACAAACTGCACTCCTGTGCTCCACAGGAGAATTACAGCAAAATGAGTTTTGGCTGTACTTCTCCTTTAGCTGACACCTGCTGCACATCGCAACTGTAGTGCGTTTCAAACACAGTGCAGGCGACATGCACAGAATGAATGTTTCCTGAACGAAATTCTAGTGTGAACCTAGCCTAAAAGAGGAAAAAAAATATTGTATGTGTCATTGATCTTTGATTATGCCATTGCAGGTTTCTGGACTGTCACAGTGGATAGGGAGCAAGATGACTCCACTTGGCTCATTACCAATTTGGAGTGTGGTTCTCATTGCATGTGTAATTGTGACCTCGGTGACTGAAGTTGCTAGCAATCCTGCAACAATTACCATATTCTTACCTATATTGGCTCCATTGGTGAGTTGGAAAAAGTCATATTTATGGTCATTGCAAAAATTGCAACATGATTTTGATTTGTTAGAGGATATAATAATGCATATATATATTATTCTTAATGTTCACAATATATTTGTAAACATTAGCATATATTGTATAGCTTTTGAAAACATTGGGGGGTTTAACTCAAGTGGTAAATGCGAGTCCACAGCAGTCAGATGTTAGGTTTGAGGGCATGGCAGCCCATTTTTTTTGAAAAGAAACAAAATAACAGTTCACACACAGGATTCCCACGCAGGGGTTCTTCTCCAGAAATGTTCATATAACCAAAATGCCAAGCCTCCTGGCTCCTAGGCTTACTTAGCCTTGCAGTACCTGCTAAACCTGGCCCACTCCTGGCCTCAACAGGATTCTCCAGCCTACTGTCTCCCAAACTTCCGGACTTCCCTTTAGACTCACTAGCCACCTCAGGCTACCAGCCTTTCAGTCCATCAGGCACGAAGTCCCCCCCACACCAGGGATGTAGTCTTCCAGGGCAGACAGACAGACAGCTCCCCACACACAGGTCTGTCTTGAACCAGCAGTCAGCTGCACACACTCCACCTTCCTCTCACCAGTCCCTCATTATATTGGTTATTCACAAGACCTGGACACAGGGTTGGAGATCCCATCCCGCCCAAGTCTCTGCAGGATCTCCAAAATACACAGCCCCATCCGAACTTAGAAAAACCTGGAGAAAGCTGCCAAAACAGTTTTCTCCATTTCAAAACTATGCTGTGTAGTTCTGCAGTCTGCTGACATGCAGACTCTGGGGCAGATCCACAAAGATATTACACCGGCGTATCTCTTGATACGCCGCGTAATTTCAAATTTTGCACGTCGTATCTTTGTTTTGTATCCTCAAAACAACATACGACGGCATCTCGGCTAGATCCGACAGGCGTACGTCTTAGTACGCCGTCGGATCTAAATGTGCAATTTTTTGGCGGACGCTAGGTGGCGTTTCCGTCAAATTCCGCGTCGAGTATGCAAATTAGCTATTTACGGCGATCCACGAACGTACGACCGGCCGGCGCATTTTTTTTACGTCGTTTGCGTTCGGCTTTTTCCGGTGTATAGTTAAAGCTGCTGTTATGAGGCGTACTCAATGTTAAGTATGGCCGTCGTTCCCACGTACAATTTTTAATTTTTTACGCTGTTTGCGTAAGTCGTTCACGAATAGGGATTTGCGTAGAATGACGTCACCATCGTGAGCATTGGCTTGTTCCGGGTTAATTTCGAGCATGCGCACTGGGATACCCCCATGGACGGCGCATGCGCAGTTAAAAAAAACGTTGTTTACGTCGGGTCACAACGTATTGACATAAAACACGCCCCCATCACAGATATTTGAATGGCGCGCCATTACGCCACCAAAGATACACTACGCCGCCGTAACTTACTGCGCAAATTCTTTCAGGATTCGAAAAAAAAAGCACAAAGTTACGGCGGCGTAGCGTATCTTAGATACGCTGCACCCGGCGCAAAGGTACGTGGATCTGAGCCTCTGAGTCCTTTTTTGCTCCCTTTTTATAATGACAGGGACTCTTACTATTACACTTTATATATACTGTATTCAATACATTTTATCTTATGTATGGTCCCAGCTGAAACCTTTGTATTTTTGACAAAAATAGTAACAATATTGATTGTAAAAGTTAACCACTTCCATACCGGGCCTATTCTGGAACTCCTCTCCTACATGTAAAAATCATCATTGTTTTGGTAGAAATATACTCAGAACCCCCAAACATTATATATGTTTGTTTAGCAGAGCCCCTGGTGAATAGGATTGTATTCATTATGTCCTGCTCAACAATTTTTCAAACTTGTTTTTTTTTGGCAAAAAAACTGTTTCATGAATTAAAAAATAACAAAACAGTAAAGTTAGCCCAATTTTTGTTGCATAATTATGAAAGATGATGTTACGTTGAGTAAATACATACCGAACATGTCACGCTCTTTTTTTATCACTTTTATACCTATTACAAGGAATGTAAACATCCCTTGTAATAAGAATGGTGCATTACAGGTCCTCTTTATGAAGAGACGTGGGGTCTATAAGACCCCAAATCTCTCCTCCAGGCTGGAAAGATTGAGATAAAAAAAATTTACGATCTTTTTCTTTCCAGCTGAGTTCTCGCTTTTGTTTACTTTCGCCGGACGTTGCGCCCGGGCCTCCGAAGGTCATAGAGATGACTGGGAGCCATTTGGTCACCGCAAATCTCTATGATCAACATCAAGCAATGGAATATTCTTTCTCCGGTCCACCAATCGTACGGGCGAGCCCGAAAAAGCACCGGAGGGTGGCGCGGGGTTGGTTGGGTGTCCGCTCTTGCCTCTGTAAGTACAATCAAGTGGCTGAACTGCCGCTATGATTGTTCTTACAATGCACTGTAAAAGATGATATCTGAATAATGCATCCCCACTCAAAGTCACATGATGTCCTTGGGCTGGAAGTGGTTAAAGATGAATGTTAGACACTATAGGAACAAGACATATTGTATTTGACCCTTAGCATTGGCATTACATTAAAATAGTTAAAAAAAAGTTACATACCATAATATGTCTAGATCATGGGTCGTCAAACTATGGCCCTCCAGTTGTTCAGGAACTACAATTCCCATCATACCTAGTCATGTCTGTCAATGTCAGAGTTTTACAATGCCTCATGGGAGTGTAGTTCCGCAACAGCTGGAGGGCCGTAGTTTGAGGATCCCTGGTCTAGATAAACCCTACAACTGTGTTAAAATGTGACATACTGCAGTTCAAAAAAATTAAGAGGCCAAAATTGTGACACTATATTTATTGTCATGATCTTGACCTTTTAATTCTATTAACTATGATACCAAATAGTGACCTAACTGACAGCTTCAGAACGAGCGAGCAAGCATGGTGTTGAGTGCTTGAGGGTGCGCTCCCGTGATACAGCCGGAGGCCATAGTCGCTCACTGTATCACTCGGCCCCACCCCCGGCGCGCCACGTCATTGGAGGTGATTGACAGCAGCGCAAGCCAATGGCTGCGCTGCTTTCAATCAACCAATGAATAAGCCGGGAAGACGCCGGGAATGCCTGTTTGTTCACGGCACAGGACTTTCGAGGGGTCAGGTAAGTAATCGGGAGGGCTGGGGGGGGGGGGGGCGCTAATACTCAGATGTTTTTTCACCTTAATGCATAGAATACATTAAGGTGAAAAAACATTTACCTTTACAACCCCTTTAAGATTTAACACAAAAAACTAAAAACTGATTGGTTACTATGCACAGCTGCACCAGATTCTGTGTGTACCATTTTTCCCCCCCTTTGTGTCTTACTGTGCCATACCCAACCCCCTCAGAGCTGATTGTCTTGGCTACTCTGCAGTTCATCTTTACTAAAGTCACTTTGTTTTTGTAAATGGCTGACTTCCACTGCCACCCACTGTGATCAAATTTTCAACAGGGTCAAAAGCTGCATAGTCTACTAACTCCCTAAACTGCAGCCCCAGTGCTGCAAGTCTCTGTCACCATTCTACTTGTAAATTCAAATAAAAGGTGTTTAAAGGAAACAGCACTGCTGTACCACTGCTGTAAAGTTACAAAAGAATAAAAAGACTCTGTCAAGGTAAAAACACTTGCAGGTATAAAGTGCGTCAAACATATCTTGGTTTTGTTTGTGGAAGGTATGCTGCAACCCCCCTGCAGCAGTCTTCAAATGGCTGCAGTTATAGTTAAATATATATTGGCATTTTAATAGGCAAAGCTCCACTAGGTGTCCACACTATATACGTACCTGCATCATTTTTTTTCCCTGATAGTCTCTTTAAGCATACATATCAGTGGTGGTCAAATTTCTTGATAGGGAGGGCTTCAAATGCAGCCCCTGGCCCCGACATCACCAAAGAGCCGCACTTAAAATTCTGTGAAATTCAGTGTCAGAGACAGCAGATATATAACAGCATTATGTCTTTATATTTTGTCAGACTAGTGGCATGATACAAGAGATAGTCAGAGACTGCAGACCTGCTACAGTAGATTTTCAGAGACTGAAGGCATTATACAAAAGATAGTTAGAGACAGTGAACATGATACATGAGACCTTTAGAGACTGTGAACATGCTATAGAAGTCATTGGAGACATATTACATGAGACTGATAGAAATCATTGCTATAACAGGACAATAGGGAAATACAGATTAGTGTCTGCAGCGGCCTCTAGGGCTGCACAAAGTGTGCTAAATGGCCACAGGTTGGACACCAGAGATCTATGCATATATACTGCAGACAGAAAAAAGGAAGATATATGTATGTATATACAGGGTATTTTTTCTCAAGCAATAGGTGCTGGAACTTAACCACGACCCGCCAAAACCCCTCCACCCACACACACCCTCCAAATCACATCAAATAGTAGGTGTGGTCAGTTAAATTTCACGAACAGTAGGAGGGTCTTCAAGGGGCATTAAATGCCAGGATTGAATTACATACAGAGTGCAGAGTTCAAGGGGTTACATGCAGAGTGCAGAGCTGTAAACACAGAAAACAGACTTCTCTGTTTACAAGTGACTGTGGTGAGCAGACACCAAAGGGTCTATTCCAGAGGTGGTCTATTCCAGAGCTGTGTGTATGTGTATATATATATATATATATATATATATATATATATATATATATATACAGTACAGACCAAAAGTTTGGACACAACTTCTCATTCAAAGAGTTTTCTTTATTTTAATGAAGGCATCAAAAACTATGAATGAACACATGTGGAATTATACATAACAAAAAAGTGTGAAACAACTGAAAATATATTTCATATTCTAGGTTCTTCAAAGTAGCCACCTTTTGCTTTGATTACTGCTTTGCACACTCTTGGCATTCTCTTGATGAGCTTCAAGAGGTAGTCACCTGGCGCAGCACCCCATAACTCTCCTTCTTGGTCAAATAGCCCTTACACAGCCTGGAGGTGTGTTTGGGGTCATTGTCCTGTTGAAAAATAAATGATGGTCCAACTAAACGCAAACCAGATGGAAAAGCATGCCGCTGCAAGATGCTGTGGTAGCCATGCTGGTTCAGTATGACTTTAATTTTGAATAAATCCCCAACAGTGTCACCAGCAAAGCACCCCCACACCATCACACCTCCTCCTCCATGCTTCACGGTGGGAACCAGGCATGTAGAGTCCATCCGTTCACCTTTTCTGCGTCGCACAAAGACACGGGGGTTGGAACCAAAGATCTCAAGTTTGGACTCATCAGACCAAAGCACAGATTTCCACTGGTCTAATGTCCATTCCTTGTGTTCTTTAGCCCAAACAAGTCTCTTCTGCTTGTTGCCTTTCTTTAGCAGTGGTTTCCTAGCAGATATTCTACCAGATATTCTACCATGAAGGCCTGATTCACACAGTCTCCTCTTACCAGTTCTAGAGATGTGTCTGCTGCAAAAGGTGGCTACTTTGAAGAACCTAGAATATGAAATATATTTTCAGTTGTTTCACACTTTTTTGTTATGTATAATTCCACATGTGTTCATTCATAGTTTTGATGCCTTCAGTGTGAATCTACAATTTTCATAGTCATGAAAATAAGGAAAACTCTTTGAATGAGAAGGTGTGTCCAAACTTTTGGTCTGTACTGTATATATATATATATATATATATATATATATATATATATATATATATATATATATATATATATATATATATATATATATATATATATATATATATACTGTATATATTATAGACAATAAAATATAAAAGCAATAAATATAATTATTAAGTAAACAGGCTATTGTAACATCAGCAGTGTTAATTATCCTTACGAGTGTATTTTTGCAATAATTTGATAGAGGTAGCCAAATATGAAAGTTAAGGCAGAAGATGCCACTGTCTGCTGCACAGTGAAATCTAATGTGGCCCTGCCCAAAATGACCTCTTAGAAAAACCACAGGCTATTACGTGGAAATATTCAATTCTGCTCATATCTTTTAATTCTGATTATATCTTTTAGTGCCAGCTGCAAACGTGCTGGCAAACAAGGGTGCAATATTACTAGTCGCTGTAATACTAGACACTGCATATTGGTTTAGTAAACATTTTGCATATTAAAAATGTTAAATAATGGGACTGCACAAAGTCTGACGTCGCAATCAGGACAATGGAACCTGGTTTCCTTTCAGATTTTCTTTCCACTGTCATCTTGCTTCGAGCAACAAACCACCCACATCCTTGTAGGTGCTGACTTTTTCTCAGTTGGTGGGAAGTGGTCCAGGTGTTCTGGGTTGACAACTCCAACAGAACAGCGTCCAGCTCTATTCACAGCCATTGATGGTGTTTGGTGGGTTACAAAGATCCGTTCGGCAACTTTTCAAATGAAGTCAGAATGAATCACAGGCTTGTCACTCTTTTTTTTGGCAGAATGTAGGCATTCCACAAGCATTGCTCAAGAAGATGCCTGAAGATCTTCCTGTAGTATTTATTTTGCTGTTTCCTCATTTCTGGGTAGAATGTTATTGCTTGGTCAGCTCTGTCAACACCTCTAATATTGTTATTGTAGTCTATGGCCCCGTACACACGACCAGTTTCCTCGGCAGAATTCAGCTTCCGACCGAGTTTCTGGCTGAATTCTGCCGAGAAACCCGGCCGTGTGTACACTTTCGGCCGAGGAAGCCGACGAGGAGCTCGGCGAGGAAATAGAGAACATGTTCTCTATTTCCTCGTTGTTCTATGGGAGCTCTCGCCCCGCCGAGGTCCTCGGCGGCTTCAGTGCTGAACTGGCCGAGGAACTCGATGTGTTTGGCACGTCGAGTTCCTCGGCCGTGTGTACGAGGCCTATCACTACTTGTGGCTTGATGATTTCTTTCCCACCTTTCGTGCATCCCATAACAGTGGAGGTATTATGAACTGTACTAATTAGGCACACATCTTTCTTGTCACGCCATGGCAGTGCCATCATTTTGCCTTTCTACCAGGCAACTATTTCTCCAGTCGTCAGCTTCTTATTGCCAAACATTTGCGGCATGTTGCGCCGGTTAGTCCTAACGGTTCCATAGGCATCTGTTTTGTTTTGCAGAAGAAACTCATAAAGTTCAGAAGACGTGTAAAAGTTGTCAGTTGTTTTTACGCAGTAGCCCTGATTTAGCACTAGCTCATTGAGTGAAAGAACAAGAGATGTTGGCATTGCAAAGTTGCTATGTTTTGGATTGAATTTTGTTCCTTTTCCAGTGTATATGACTGAATCACAAATGTAGCCAGTTGACGATTCGCATAGCATGAAGGATTTTACGCCAAATCTCTTTGATGCAATGTATTGTACCCAGCTGAGCCTTTCCTTGTAGGCCATTAAACTTTCATCTATGCTGATATCTCTTTCTGGCACATAGCTCCATTGGATATTCTTTAGAATCATTTGAGATACTACCCAAATTTTCTTGAGTTTTGGTGCAGGATGCAGGGCAAATCCTAGGCAGGGTGCACGGGGTGCTCCGCACCCAGGCGCCATAGAGGTGGGGGTGCCGAAGCTCCAAAGTCTCCTGTCTGCCCCGCCCCCTCTGCGTGTGTCGGCTCTTCTACCATAGGCGGTGTGATGAGAGGCTTCTGGGTTGGCCGGAGCTGCTGTCAATCTTCCCGTGCACTCCCAGAAATGCTCTCTGAGTGCCACCCTCCAAGTGACCAAAGATGCCACGTATGCCCCACCCCCTGTAATGTGCTTCTGCTCCCAGCGCGCCTGAGCTACAGGGATCTATTGGACAAGTACTGATCTATGGGGACACCTGCTGTGGGGGGGGGGCTCTGATGGGAGACACCTGCTGTGGGGGGGCTCTGATGGGGACAACTGCTGTGGGGGGGCTCTGATGGGGGACACCTGTTGTGGGGGGGCTCTGATGGAGGACACCTGCTGTGGGGGGCTCTGATGGGGGACACCTGCTGTGGGGGGCTCTGATAGGGGGACACTAATGAAGACTTCTTAGGGGAGCATTTCTGTGTTTGAGTCGTAGCCATAGAAACATTTGTAAAGGGGAGGAGTTAGTAAGATGACCACGCCCATGTGGAGCGCCAGAAATATTTCTGCACCCAGGCGTCTGTGACCCTAGGACCGGTCCTGGCAGGATGAGTAGTTTCATCAAATTCTTCATTATTTTTAATGGACGCTTTTTGAATGCCATGGATGGTCTCAAGTTTCCAGGCATAAAGAATGGCAGAAAGAATGATAAAACTGCAGGCAGGGCACTGGACAAAGCACTAGGGACAAAACTGATGTCAAATGATTTGATACACTGTAATCTGCCAGGATTACATTACTGTATTATGTGTGTGCTATGTTTTGTACTTTTTGAATTTGCCGCCAGTTCTGCCCCCATGCGTTGCGACGCACACAGGGAACAGAACACTAAACAGTTATGCATTGGGGCGAAGGATCCGGCCGGAGTACACAGCGGGAGTACATCGCGGGATTGTAGGGACAAGGTAAGTAACTTTAGATAGATACTACAGTGTAATCCCAAGTGTGGCTCTGGCTTACCGCTATTGGTACTGAAAATTAAACCAGAGCCACACTCAGGAATACTGCCAGGGGGGGGGGGGTAATCAGTGTCCTCTCACCAACTCTGTGTCAGAAGGGGATCCCCTATTAGTTACTGGGCAAAATATAACCCAGTCAGTGTCTTCAGCATCTGGTTCCTCAATAAGACAACAAGCTCAACCAGCATCCAGGGCATCCCCCCAATTTTGAGAATGGCTGCCACTGTGTCTCTCTTTCTCTCTGGTACAGTGCTCCACTTGCAGCCTCAGTTCCTCAGTCTCAGCCTGTAGAAACTATAGAGTCTTTAGCAGTATGCAACCTCTGCGCGCCCTCTAGTGACTGGAGGGTGGGCTTAACACTGGCTGCTCTTTGTTATGTAATAGCATCCTCTCCTGCAACCATGCCTGTAAATTGTCTCTGTCACTGATCAGACACAAAAATCCTCTCCCCCAAATGTAAACAAGGGCAGAATTGTAAAAAAATAAACTGACAGTCAAGTCCATGATGTTATTACTCTGCAACCTGTTCTGAAGACCAGGCTAACCATGAGTCACATAAAGCTCTATGCTTCTTTGGATATTATTAGTTGTTGCCACATGCCAAGCCTTCCAAACCCATGTCCCCTTGCAGTATTATGTGGGATTCTCTATCAAGTAACACAGAATATTATTATTTTCTTAAATATATTTGATTGTAAGCAAATTTTCTTTAACGTTTCATGTTGCGTGAAATACTTACAAATCAGCAGTATAATATGGCTTTAATTTAAATATTTAATTTTTTCCTACACAGGCTGAAGCACTACATGTGAACCCACTCTACATACTCATCCCTACAACTCTTTGTACATCATTTGCCTTCCTGCTTCCTGTAGCAAACCCTCCAAATGCCATTGTCTTTTCTTATGGTCATCTACAAGTTATAGACATGGTAAGTTGCATATACACCCCTTCCCATTCAGTGTCCTTTTCTTCCAGGCACCAGGCACTTTAAACCCCTAATAGATCCATTTAATAGCGATGGCCATGAACCTCTCCTGCACCCCTCTTCATACTACTACTATAACTCACTAGTCTAGACAGTAGTCTCTCCTGCCTTTACTGTTTCATGGTAAGAGGAAAGGCCTCCATAGCAAAAGCAAAATACATATTTTAATTAATAGTCAGTGGAAAAACCTTACTATTAAACTCCCTCCTTAAACACAAACAAAGGTTTTACCTCGTTCATGACCAGGGAAAACTTACTAAAACTGAAGAATGCACAATCTGGTGTAGCTCTGCATTGAAACCAGCAGCTACCAAGTGTTACTGTCAAAGCATTTTTGAACAAGCTGAAGTTAGAAACTGATTGGCTACCATGCCCAGCTCCACCAAATTTTAAATGCTCCAGTTTTAGTAAATAAACCCAAGTGCTACTTTAACTGGCTGGGTCATGCAACACTGTACCCAAATGAAATTTATATATATTTTTCAGGCAAATAGAGCTTTCTTTTGATGGTATTTAATCACCACTGTGTTGATTTTGTTTTTATTATATAAACGAAAGTATACCAAAGATTACAAAAATAAGGACAAAATGTGGTCTGCTACATTTCTTTGGTAAAAATAACCCAAATCAGTGTATATTATTCAGTTTGTGTGAAAGTTATAGCATCTACAAACTACGATAATTATATTTGAAAATTGATCAATCATGATGTACTGAGTTGACTGCCTCATCTGATTTCTTGAGACCCTAAAATGTCAGGACAGTACAAATACCCCCTACATGACCCCTTTTTGAAAAGTAGACAGACCAAGGTATTTAATAAGAGGCATGATACGTTTCTTGAATTTGTAATTTCAATTTTTTTGGAAAATCAAGACATTAAATAACATTTAATTTTTTTCCCACAATTTTGCAGTTCGTCATATGACACTGCACTACTCGGGTGGGGGTTGATAAGGGATTATTTTATTTTACACTGTGATTGCTTGTTACAGTGATGATCACTGTAACAGGAATTATTTGAATCACAGCATCACATTAGTAAACAATTAGTCATGAATGAAAACCATTCATGACTCATTGACTACTAATGTGATGCTGTGATTGTCCACAGCTATCACATGGTAGAGGGTACTTTGATTGGCCCAGCTACCATGTGACCCCTGGTGAATAATCACAGATAACGCACAGTAGTAAACTATGATGTCATGAAGGAATTTTATCCATGTTGTTTACTAGGTGACATATGATCACACAGTGTTCGTGTGTTATCTGGGCTGACCACGTGCCCAATACTGAGCACCGCAATTCTATGTGTCCGGTGGACACAGTAGTCAAGGCCCAAGGCATGCACAGTGTGCATGAGTGTGATGAGGTACTAGTACATTGTGGTGCCTATTCAAGCTGCCAGCCCGCAGTAAAATTATTGTTGGCTGGTTAGCAAGTGGTTAAATTTGGTGGGCAGTAAAGATGCTTTTTCATATTGGTGAACAGTCTAAATATTGTTAAAATTCACTATATTTAACGTACAACCTAAAAAAACAGTCATGTATATATAAGCTGATTAAGCAAGCCTGGTTTGCCAAAAACAAATACTATATTACCCAGAATAAAAGGCATAATCCCAATATTACAATATAATTACAATTATAATACACCATAACATAAGATGCCCAAAATGAGACTAAATAGTATACAAAATCAATAAATTTGTTTAAAAAAAATCTCTTGACTGTGTCCAGCAAGATGCCCCAATATTTCTGCAGGTGTCACTTTGAATAATTGAATGTATTGTTGGCGTTTCTGTCTCTCTTCTGTCTTGTGCGTCCTGACTCTCTTATCATAAAAATAATATATTCTCTCTTGATAAATGTATTTTCTCCAGAATAACAAATGTTTATAAAAATGTGTCTATTTTTAGATACATAGGGCCAGATTCACAAAAGAGATACGACGAAGTATCTCCTGATACGCCGTCGTATCTCTGTGATCCGCCCGTCGTAACTATGCGGCTAATTCATAGAATCAGTTACGCATAGATAGCCCTAAGATCCGACAGGTGTAATTGACTTACACCGTCAGATCTTAGGATGCAATTCTAGGCCGGCCGCTAGGTGGCGATTCCATTGCGGTCGGCGTAGAATATGCAAATGACTACTTACGCCGATTCACGAACGTCCACTTTGCCCGTCGCTCTAAATTTACGTCGTTTTCCTAGAGATACGCGGCGCAAAACTAAGGGTGCCCTGTAGGTGGCCTAGCCAATGTTAAGTATGGCCGTCGTTCCCGCATCGAAATTTAAAATTTCACGTCGTTTGCGTATGTCATCCGTGTATGGCGCTGGACGCCATTTACGTTAACGGCGAAATCAATGACGTCCTTGCGACGTCATTTAGCGCAATGCACGTCGGGTAATTTGACGGATGGAGCATGCACAGTACGTTCGGTGTGGGAACGCGCCTAATTTAAATGGTGCCCGAACCATTTGAATTAGGCGGGCTTGCGCCGAGCGGATTTTTTACGTTACACCGCCGCAAGTTTACAGGTAAGTGCTTTGTGAATCAGGCACTTACGCTGTAAACCTGCGGCGGTGTAACGTAAATGGGATACGTTACGCCGCCGCAGCGTAACGTATTTGTACCAGAATCTGGTCCATACTGTATATGTAATTGTACATGTAACATATGCTACGTATACCTGGTTAGGTATACGTTAATGTAAAAAATTAGTAAAAGCTGCAGGAAAAACTGTTCCTGGAACTTTTTAATTGTTATTATAGTTTCTGGCAACAATTTGTTTGTTATATTTGTTTTGTATTTTTATCTTCATGGCTCCTTATATATTGGTTTGGTGTTTTTTTTTTGCCCTTAGGTAAAGGCTGGACTGGGTATTAATATAATAGGAGTTCTTGTTGTGATGCTGTGTGTATCGACCTGGGCAATACCAATGTTCAATCTCAACACATATCCATCGTGGGCTCCAAATATTGATCCTACAAACAGCACATTCCCGATTACATCACTCCTGACTACTGCTGGGTGAAAATACAGATTAGTACATGTAGACTAATAATCATCTCCCTAATACAAGTGTACTACTGGTCATACATACACATCCACCTCATTTTCTAAGCCTTGGCCTGAGGTCCACAGTATGGATAATGCATAGTTTATTGCAAAGACCTGATTAATTTTTGAAGATAGTTATATTTCTGGCCAAAGCAGACTGAATGTACCGTTCATTTCTAGATAACCTCTTCTACCACATTTCTCACCTTTTTTTATACATATATTTTTTTTTTCATTAATATTATAAATGCATTGTTTATTTTCATGGAAATCCAATGTGTTAGTGTATATGCAAATATATTAATGTAATGTACATATGTATATGTATTTTATTTTATTATTGTAAATTGCCATATTTAGACAAACTTGTGAGGGCTGCATAAGTAGAGATGAGTAAGAATAGAATGCATGTATACTTTCCAAGATGTCTACCTCAAGAAATATTTCTATCATTTATCATCACTGAGTGCAAAATGAATGGGATGAGTTGAAACAGCTACACTGTAATGACTACAAAAAATGGACCAGCTGCCCTGTCAAGGTCACACAGCTTTGAGAGATGCTTCTTTATGCTAAAAATTCCTGTTCTATACATTATGATTTGCTTTATGAACACAGCACATCTATAACTATATAAGCGTCATCACTGGCCCAAGTAAACACAAATGTAATGTTTCACTTTAGTGTGTCAAGAAAGTAAACTAACCACAACTTTTCTGGCACAGTATAAAGCTGATACGTTTTCATGGACAGCCCTATAGTAGGCATAGAATCAATGCTTCAGTAACACCAGACTTAGACCCGGTTTACACAGGGGCAGCACGACTTTGGCAGAGACTTAGCAAGGCGATCTCAAGATGACTTCAGAGGCGACTTGCAAAATGACTTCTGTGTTGAAGTCAATGGAAGTCGCCCCGAGTCGCCCCCAAAGTCATACAAGGATCTTTTTCTAAGTCGGAGCGACTTGAGTCACTCCTATTAGAACGGTTCCATTGAACATAGCGGAGCGCGACTTGTCAGGCGACTGAGTCGCCTGGCGAGTCGCCCATGTGAACTAGCTGTTTTTCCTTTCCATTGCTGGCCCAATAGTAGCAAGCTTTGTAAGGATTATTTCTAGAGATACTACCTAAAAAGTCTGTTTGTTTTAATATATTTTTATTAAATTTTTGTACAAATACAAAGCATTACACACTTTTCCAAAAGCATTTATACATTACATTCATAAAAACACATAAAATACCAGAATGAAACCATCCATGACATATACTGAAGGTCTGAATTAGTTTGCCATCTGTTATATTTTAGTTTGGAGAAACAAAAACAGTGTTAGGGTTTTTTATCATTCTGTCTCCCACATCTAATTTTATAATATTTCAGCCCATTATAAATAACTCCTAATAAACGCTGCATAATGAAACCCTATGTAACTACAGTGAGGTTAAGTGAGATGGATCACTTTGAACATCTCTTGCCCTCTATGTGGGATAAAGGGATTTGATAGGAGATTGGTTTGTCATCAGATATAGCCTATGAAGTTTAAAAGAGCAACAACACAAATTAAGATTCCTATTGACTCAGGCTTCGTACACACGACCGAGTTTCTCGGGAAAAAACAGCAAGAAACTTGCTGTTTTTTTTTTTTTTTGCCGAGGAAACTGGTCGTGTGTACATTTTTCGACGAGGAAACTGTCGAGGAACTCGACGAGCCAAAAAGAGAGCATGTTCTCTTTTTCCTCGACGGGAATGGAGAAAATTGGCTTGTCGAGTTCCTCGACAGCCTAACAAGGAACTCGACGAGCAAAACGATGTGTTTCGCCCGTCGAGTTCCTCGGTCGTGTGTACGAGGCTTTACTCTAATAGTCCTCTTTACGGAAATGGTGTTTAGGTATCACATCACCAGTCAGTACAGAACCACTAAAAATTAAATAGTCTTAGGCATTGGGAAAGAGTGGTGTTCCCTCCCTCTATGCACAGGGAAATTATTCCTCTAGTGGGACTTTAAAAGGTAAACACCTCTATAAGTAAAGGCGTAGGGTATGAGTATCATGTATTTATTAAGAATAACAGTAGATGAACACAATCTACAGTGCAAACAATGAAGAAAAAGGGGGGGGGGGTGTACAGGATGCATAGAAAATTATGAAAACAAGCATGCAATACATTAAAGCGTTAGTAAAGGAAAAAAATGTTTTCATTTAAAATAACAAACATGTTATACTTACTTCCACTGTGCAGTTCGTTTTGCACAGAGTGGCCCCAATCCACGTCTTCTGGGGTCCCTCGGCCGCTGTCTCTGGTCCTCCCCGCAATTACTCACAGTCACCACAGTCATGCGAGCGCTCGCATGGTGGTCAGTAATTGCAGGCGCGCTCCCGTGATACAGCAAGTGGCCATAGCCGCTCGCTGTATCACTCGCTCCTGCCCCTCAGCGCGCCGCATCACTGGATGTGATTGGATGTGTCACTGGATGTCACTAGATGTGATTGACAGCAGCGCCAGCCAACGGCTGTGCTGCTCTCAATCCATCCGCTCTAGCCAATCAGCGGCCAGGCTGAGCGGCGAAGAGGATCTCGGGATCGCGCGGGACTTTCGAGGGGTCAGGTAAGTATAACGGGGGCTCGGGGGGGGGGGGGGGGTCGGCAGCATCCAATGTTTTTTACAACTTCTTTAAGGTACAATCATTACTCCGTTGCATAAATAAAACACAAATGGGGAGAACCCACTAATATAAGATTGAAAAACGTTTTTTTTTTTCTTTTTAAGGGAAAGTCACAGAAGGGAAGGGAAAACAGAAGGAGGTATAGGGGTAGAGAAAATGTTATTATCATAGCACTTTTGTATTTTTTTTTTAGTTTGGCATATTACAAGAACATTGGAGGAAGTGAAAATGGGAATACCTAGGTTGTGCGGATGGATGGGCAGGGGTTGGGGGATAGCAGCTGGAGCATTGATTAAACAATTGAGGGGAGTATCAAACCCAGAGAAGAATACGAGGGGGAATAAGGTAAAGTTTATTCCATAAATGTAGTTTAAGATCGAAGGTTATTTTGAGTTGTACACTATTGGTCTGTTTTTTTTTGTGTCAAGTCTATATGCAAATGTTATTGAGGTAAGGAATGTAAAGTATTTTTGTACTGTAAGAAAAATTGAATAAAAATGAATTAAACACTGAAGAACATTGAATAGCAAAGACCCTATGTAACTAAAGTATAAAGTGAGGTTACGTGAAACTGATCACTCTAAACATCAAATCACATAAAGGGGAAGTACGTATAGATTTAATTTACCTTGTACATGATTGAAAGTTTGGCGTGAACACAGGGTCACCTAATTTTTCTTAACCTCACTTCACTATGTAGTACATCAGGCCCAATATGGGCAATTTGACATTCCACATTTGATGTGCAAAATAATTTTATAGTCAATAAAGTATTCCATACATTTTAAATGATCCTGTTCTGATATACATCCTGGGTTTACAGACATGTAAATATGATGTTTGTGCTTGTGTTTTTGAATTTGAGTAAAACAAGAATTAATCCTTGCAATGCAGTAACATAAAAATACATTTTCAATAACAGTGATTTGCAGGATTGATATTCAGAGTAAACACGCTCTAGTTAGCCTGTGCAATAAATTAATTTACATATTTTTGCAAGTCAAATACTAAATCGTTATTCCAGGACAGTGTCACACAGCACAATGAACAGTCTTCAAATGCTTAGGAACTACTGCACTTTTATTGTTTAGATCAATGTAAGCAGTAAAAATGATTGTGAGTAATATCCAAAACCAGCTCAGACAGTTTATGTTTGTTTTTAAATGTTTTAGGTTTAAAATATTATACATTTTATTTTAATATTTTAAAAAGCAACATCAGTCCTATGGTTTATTTTTATAATTTTTTTTGGACCTTAAATATTTTCTAAAATTTTATTTAGCATAAAAGCACATAGTATTTTTTTTTGGAGAGCATAAATATGAGGTATGTTTGGGAATAAATAAATCCATATAAAGAAAATAGCTGCAGGAATAGAAAATTAAAACTTAGATCATTTGCTTTAAATTTACAGGTTTTCACCAAAATCAGACATTTTTTGCAAACGGCACTGCGTTACTTTAACTGACAATTGCGTGGTCATGCGACACTGTACCCAAATTAAACTGATGTCCTTTTTTTCCCCCACAAATAGAGCTTTCGTTTTGGTTGTATTTGATCACCTCTGTGTGTGTGTGTGTGTGTGTGTGTGTGTGTGTGTGTGTGTGTGTGTGTGTGTGTGTGTGTGTGTGTGTGTGTGTGCGTCTTTTTTGTTTGTGCTATAAACAAAAAAGAATGATAATTAAAAAAAAAAAAAAATACTTTCTGCTATAAAACATATCAAATACAAAAATGTACAAAATCTAATTTCTTCACCTATTTGGGCCAATATGTATTCTGCTACATATTTTTGGTTAAAAAAAATCCCAATAAGCATACAGTATATTGACTGGTTTGCGTAAAAGTTATAGCGTCTACAAAATAGGGGATATATTAATGGCATTTTTATTTATTTATTTTTTTACTAGTAATGGCAGTGATCAGTGATTTTTAGCAGGACTGCGACATTGCGGCAGACAGATCGGACACCTAGCTGACACTTTTGACACTTTTTTGGTAACCAGTGACATTATTACAGTGATCAGTACTAAAAACAATATGCACTGACACCGTATAAATTACACTGGCAGGGAAGGGGTGAACATCAGGGGTGATCAATGGGGTTAAAGCAGAGTTCCACCCATTTGATGGTTGGACAGTTTGGTTGAGAGCAAAAGAAAATGTGACAGTTAGCATTACAAGCATGCCAGGAATATAACTATTTTTTTAAACCATTAAATCGATGAGTGTATTTAAAATTTAAGCTTGCATCCTTCTTAAAGTGGTTATAAACATCATACATGGAATATGAACAAAGCATATCCCTCTATAGGGTGTATTGTACTTGTCTCAGTTAAAAGCACTATGGGGGTTATTTACTAAAGAAAAATCCACTTTGCACTACAAGTGCACTGCAAGTGCACTGAAAGTGCACTCGGAAGTGCAGTTACAATAGATCCGATGGGGACATGCAAGGAAAATAAAAAACAGCATTTTAGCTTGCACATAATTGGATGATAAAATCAGCAGAACTTCCCCTCATTTCAGATCTACACTTCAGATTTACAGCAACTGCACTTCCAAGTGCACTTTCAGTGCAGTGCACTTGTACCGTAAAGTGGATTTGCCTTTCGTAGATAACTCCCAATGTGTAATTTCTTTCTGCTGCTTTGTTCCTCTGCTATCAGCATGAATCATTTTTTGAGAAGTTTACCTGACTCCAAGAGTAAAAAGGTGACAGGGGAGGGATCTCCAGTTGATTGACATCCTCATCTCTGTTCCTGTGTGCTGTGTAAAGTGAGTGTGTCCCTTCCCACAATCAGTTCTCAGAGCTTTCTTTACTGAGCTTCGCAGTGTGTAACTTCAGCTCTCCTCCCTCTTTTTTTCTGATGGCTCAGGCAGACTTCATAAATTCTTAAATTTGAACAGATGTAAAGAAAAGAAATCCCCTTACATAGACAACCTATGTAAGGGGATTTGTTTCATCCCTGTGTATCACCTGAGGTCAGTCATGTCACTGGGTATATGTATAGGTTTACAACCACTTCAACTGTTTAGACTAGTACAAGATGGTAGACAGAGGCAGCGCAATGAAGACGCCAAGCAGTTACTACTGGTGAGGTTAGACTATTCTAAATCTAAAAATATAAATCTAAAACAAAATCTAAATTTGATGATTGTGCATTGAAATGGGAATCTCTGACTTTCAAGACTGAGGCCCCATACACACCAAAAAATCTATCCGCAGATAAATCCCATCAAATGGGTTTCTGCGGATAGATTCTATGGTGTGTACACTCCGTCGGATATTTATCCGCGGATAAATCTCCCCTGGGATGGATTTCCAGCAGATGGATATTTGCTGACATGCTCAACAAATCCATCTGCTGGAATCCATTCCAACGGATGGATCCGCTCGTCTGTACAGACTTACCGGATCCATCCGTCCAAAGGGATTCCCCGCACGCGTCGTAATGATTTGACGCATGCGTGGAATTCCTTATATGACAGCGTCGCGCCCGTCGCCGCGTCATAATAGCGGCGACGGCGCGACACGTCATCGGCAGAGGATTTCAGCGCGGATTTCAATGCGATGGTGTGTACACGCCATCGCATAGAAATCTTCTGAAATCCTCGAGAGGATTTATCCGCGGATACGGTCCGCTGGACCGTATCTGCGGATAAATCCTCTCGTGTGTATGGGGCCTAACAGTTATGTGTTAGGATATCAAATTACAAAAATAGAAAATGTGGTTGTATTATGGGGACATATACTTTTTGGAGAATGGCTTCTTTTGCCCATTATGTGAACCAAACATTTGAAAAAAAAAAATTCCAAACATCCAAGAGAATAACATTTAATGATAATGATAGGTGGTACCCAGTTCCTGCAACATGGACATAACATGATCATCATATTCAAGATTCTTAGTTAAGCATAAGTTATTACAAATGCTTATGTATACTATGCATTGGCAATGTTCATATACATTGCTATATACTGTGTATTTTTTTGTTTTCCTTTATGTTGAGTACAGTACTTTCTACTCAACACAGATAAAGTTTAAAGTGGCAATAAACCCCAAACCAAAATATTGAATACATTGCAGCTAACAATCATTAGATGTGGTGGTTGCATCAGTCTTCTTTTTTTAAACTTTTCCCCTCTGTTTTCACTTGGTGATCTGGCCAGTAACCAGTGTTGTAAGTAACGACGTTTAAATAAATGCTGTTACCTAACGATGCCCCCTTTGAGGGTAACGAGTAATCTACCTGATTACTACTCCCCTCTCGGCAACGTCGTTCCCATTACTTGGGCGGCGTTACTGAAATTACATTTACTACCACTAGATGGCAGCAGAGCGTGACGTCACAGAGACTCCCGCCCGCGATCCCAGCATTGGCCAGTGTGCTGTCATGATGGACATCACAGTGGACCAATGAATGCGATTCGCGGCCGGGACGTGATGACGCGTCACGTCATGCAAGACTGGCCCCTTCCCAAAACAAGAGTCAAAGCGCGCCTGTGCGTGACCTCACGCTTGCCGTGCTTTGACTCCCGTTTTGAAGGGGCCAGCTGTGTGTGACGCATCATCACGTCCCGGCCGCGAATCGGAACTTTACGGGCGAAACACATCGTTTTCCTCGTCGAGTTCCTTGTTAGGCTGTCGAGGAACTCGACAAGGCAAGTTTCTCCATTCCCGTCGAGTAAATAGAGAACTTGCTCTCTTTTTGGCTCGTCGAGTTTCTCAACAGTTTCCTCGACGGAAATGTACACACGACCGGTTTCCTCGGCAAAAAAATATCTCCCAGCAAGTTTCTTGCTGGTTTTTGCCGAGAAACTCGGTCGTGTGTACAAGGCCTGAGAATGAGAATCTGCTGCTATTTTAAAGGTACTGTTTTAATCAAGCTAAATAACATATTATTATGCTATATGTTATAAGATAAAAAATGTATTATTTATCAATTTACTGGTTGGAAGTTATAACTTCAAACTTAAGTAATGTGTCTGTTAAGCCACCTGCTTGAGTACAGTTTTTGAAAATATAGTAAATTACCTTAAAAACAATATATATTAATTATTTGTATATTACTTACTTATGGAAATTAACCAATTGCCAACCAGGGCAATTATGACACTTCTCACCTACATTTAAAAATCATATATTTTTTTGTTAGAAAATTACTCAGAACCCCAAAACATTATATATATTGTTTTAGCAGATAACCTAGGGAATAAAACATTTATGTCACACATTATTTGCGCAGCAATTATTCAAACTTGTTTTTTTTTTTAAAGAAACAGTTTCATGAATAAAAAAAAAATGAAAGTTAGCCTGTTTTTTTTTTTTTTTTTGTTCAAAAAAACTTCAATAATTATAAATCTCCATAGGTGACGATTTAAAAATGTTTACAGGTTACATGTTTACAGTTACAGAGGGGGTCTAGTGTTAGAATTATTGTTCTCACTATAACATTTGCGGCGTATGTAACCTGTGTGTATCTGGCTTTGATATTAGCCAGTGCCTTACCAGCCACTTACCTCACCGCAGGTCCCTGAAATACACTTACAAATCTAATCCAAACTCCAGCTCTCACTATGAGCATTTACAGCAAAAAAAAAAATTTTTGGGGGGGGGGGGGGGGGGGGATAAAGGTTTTACATAAATATCAGTGGCCCGGATTCAGAGAGCAATTGCGCCTGCGTAACCATAGTTACGCAGCGCAATTGTTTACTTGCGCCAGCGTAACGAATGCTCCTGATTCAGGAACCTTGTTACGCCAACTGCAGCCTAAGATATGCGTGGCATAAGGCTCTTATGCCCGCATATCTTAGGCTGCATTCTTGCGATGGCCGCTAGGTGGCGTTCCCGTTGTGCTCAGCGTATAGTATGCAAATTGCATACTAACGCCGATTCACAACGTTACGCGAGCCCTGCGTACGCAGTTTACGTCGTTTGCATACGGCGGTTTTCGCGTAAGGCTGCCCCTACCCCATTGTAAGCTTCCCTATCAATGTTAAATGGTTTGTCTCATCCTGCTAACTGCTACATCTGTAAGTCAGCTTGATCTTGTTCGACAACAAACTTACTGGCCTGATCACCAGGTGAAAATAAGGGAAATTAAGCCTAAAAAAGAAGACCAATGATACCAGCACATCTAAGAATTACTAAGCTGCAATATAATAAATGTTTTCTTTTAAGTTTAATACCACTTAAACCTTTGTAAAAATAATTATTTTTGTATGGCATGTGTTATTTTGTTTTTGTTAATTTAAAAAACACTTTTAATAAAGAAATAAAAAAAAGAATTGATTTTTTTTCTTTTTCTTGAATCAACATTTTCATTATGTTGGCATAGTCCAGTTATTGCAGCTTTCATGATTACAATAAAAAAACAAAGCTTAGCATTAGTGTGCGCAGCCTATTACAATACCCCAGAGCACAAACACACATATGCGTGTATATCAGCAGAGCCATGGACGGTATCAATAGAGCAGAGATTGGTGTCAGTAGGGCAGTGGACGGTGTCAGTAGTTTTTATTTATATTATTTCTTAAATCTTTTTTTACAATATTATTTTTTGGTGAAATATCAAGGGTCGAAACAGAAAAAAAAGGGACTGAGGACAGAGCTTCTCCAGTCCTTTTCTTGAGCCTCAGCTTTACTGGACAGTGAACGAATGGGAAGTGAAGAGCGGCTTCCCGTTCATTTACAAACTGAAGAATAATAAACATAGTTTACTATGCTTCAGTTAAGAATGAACACAGGAGTGATCAGTACAGATCACTCACTGTGTTCATTCATCACTCCTAAACAAAACAAAAACATCCTTTGCAGCATGCGATAGAAGAGGAGAGGAAGGAAGCTGGCAGCACTGCAGAGGTAGGACAGGGGACGCCAGGAAGCAGGGGAAATCAGCACTGCACAGGGTAATAATGGCGTGCCCAGGCAAACCCAGCACACCCTGTGCACACGCCTATGAAGCTTAGTATTATTTGCATACAGTCCCAACTCTGATCTCTCATACATCTATAAATCTGCAAACATCTTCAAAAAGTTGTTTAATGCCCAACTCCTGGCTTAATTCAACAACCACATACACACTTGTACTCTTGTACCCTCCACCCTAGACCTACATGCTTGTTTCAAATTGCAAAGCTCTTTACTGTTGTGTGATCACATGGAAAAGCTACTGGGAAACACCCCTGAACCTATGCAAGAAAATACCCATACATACCAATTTCTCTGCCTGCTGAGTCTCACCACACTCTTCTACCTCCAGTGGTGGGCAGATTTTAAATACTACAGGTAGCTGTGACATGTAATGAAAGGCCATATGTAAAGAGAAGCGTATAAAAGTGGGCAAAAAGGGCGGAGGGAGAGTGTATCCCTGGAGAGGATAGGGAGTTTTTTTTCTTGCAAAGGGGAGCTGGGGGTGACTAATCATTGAGGAATAGAGCAGTCAGAGCCATAGGAGTATAGTCACTGAGAATATAAAATTAAATGGATGCAAGATGCTTCCAATGCCCTTCTGTTGTATATAAGAATGATAGTTCTATGTGAGGAGGGTCATGTCACTGCTTCATGGTGGATACTGGAAAGTGATGTGTTAGTGCTGGTGGGCAAGGTACAGGGTGGCCTGGGGGTTAGATTGAAGGCAGAATCCCCTAAGTGAAAGTGGCACTTAGCTTATTATGTTATAGGATAGAATGGAATAGGGTAGGATGTCTACATAAAATGTATAACACCAGCACAAGCACATACTGTACTTAAAGTGGTATTATGCTGATTGTATTTTCATTTTACAATGCGTACATCACATCCTGAAAACACAATTTATGCATCACCTCCAGGGCTTTTTTTCAGTTGATACTTGCCAATATACAGTACTGGCACCTCTGGCAGCCACGGGTCTTGGCAGGGTGGCACGAGGCCACTCAGGGACAGTGGCAATGTTTGTTATCTTAGTCAAACTGTGCCTCTTCCAGGCTTCCTGTCAGTGGGACCCACAATGACAAACTGCGTCTCTGTGACTGCTGTCAAATGTATAAACAAAGACCCAGGACAGACAAAGTCAAATTTCTCACTACCTTACCAGGCTCGGACTAATGGTACCATCTAATGCAGAGCCCTGCAGAGGACGTGAGTGGTGCAAGTTTTCCTCTGCCCTGGCTGCTTGTTTACATGTGACAGCTGAGTTATCTGTAACTGCAATAACTGTGGGTTTGCACTAACAGAAGGTGAGTATGGGACACAGTTTAACTAATAGGGCAACTAACTCTCATCTGGGAGACTGATTGGCTAAGCTGTCAATGCAATCAAAGTTGGGTCTGCACCAATGGAGGTCTAAATGAGCCAGGATCATTCTATTAAGGTACAAAAATATCTCTGCTAGGTGCTAGTACACATGTTCTACAACACCTCATTCCATATACTATTCCTTACATTCCCTATTTGCACCACCTCATTCAGTATACTATGCTGCATGTTCTCATTCTAAACTGCCTCATTCCATATGTCATGCAATATGCTCCCATTCTGCACCACTTCATTCCATATGCCCTGCTGTACATTCTACATACAGTACCAGGATATTTGTTCCTGTTATGTACGAACGTACCTGGTAGTCAGAGCCTAGTGTGCATGAGAAGGCCTCTCTTACAGCCCTGGCTCGAGAGTCACTGAAGTGGGAACAGGGAGCTCAAGAGCACAGTGAGGTAGGAGTGCCGGAGTGGTAGTAGTAGTCAGGCACTGGATGACGATCCTTCAGAGATGGCTGGAACTGAGGACAGCTGGAGCGGAAGTGGTGGATCAGTGGTCCAGGAGCTGGAGGAACTGGAACAGCGACAGCAGGAGCTGGAGAGGTAAGCCGGGTTAGGTATAAGCAACAGGCAGTAGCGGAGTCAGACGGGCCGGGTCAAGCAGGAAATCAGGTAGCTGATGCGGAGGGCTAAAGCGTGGTCAAAGGTTCAGGCAAAAAGGTCTGGCTGCAGGTAGGCAGAGAAGGTGAGCAAGGTCAAACAAGCCAGGGGTCGAGGATCAGATAGTCAGGCAGAGCCGGGTCGGTACTGGTAGCAGGTTAGACAGGGATTCAGAACACTGATACAGAGCTGCAGATCAGACAGCACTGTATTAGGGCAGCTGCTGGCTTTTTAAAGGCAAAATGGCGCCAACCAGTGTTAACGTGCACGTGCGTGCTCCCGATTGGCGCATGTGCGCGCGCATTTGGCGCGCGCCGGCGCACAGGCACAGATGGCTGCTGCCATCTAACTTGTGCAGCAGTATGCGTGCACATGCACGCATGCCGGGGTCTAGTGACAGGTCCCTGACAGTTCCCTATTGTGCATCACATTGTTCCATTCGCCATGCTTGTACATTCTCTCTCCATAGATCCTCATTCCATATAACATGCTGTACATTTCCTATTCTACACTGCCTCATTCCTTATGCCTTGCGTACATTCCCTATTCTGCACCATCTCATTCTATATACCCTTCTGTATGTTCCCATTCTGCACAGCCTCATGCCATATGTAATTCTGAACTTTACCTATTCCACACTGCCACATTCTATATGCCATGATGTACATTCCCTCTACACACATCATAATTTTATATGCCATGCAGCATGTTCCCTATTCTACACCACCTCATTCCATATGACATACTATACATTCTGCTAAAGACCCACCGGAACAGAGGCTTTTGGAGGGATCTGCAGGGTGGTCTCTTGCCTACTGACTATGGGCCCTGGCTTTTGAAGGAGCTCTACTCTTTAGGAGGTGTGTGCCTAGGGGGCCCTTGGAGTGGTCTTGCTTCAGATTTGGGTCCCGAAACATACAGACCCTGCGAATCTAGATCCTGTTTGGGTGTCTTTGTTAAGATACAGCTTTCTCCAGTCTGGAACCAGGTATTATAGCTAAGCACCCAAGAACTAGACAACACTAGCTTAGGTGCAAACTGGAACTTACTTTATTGTAAACTCAGAAACACAGAATATATATACCACACAAAATCATATAAGAGCTTGATCACGTTATGCAAACAGTAAGATAAATAACATTGCTAAAGAGCAGCCAACATAAACAGTAATATATTTGAACTGTAAGCCAACTAGTCACCCCAGATCAGCCTAGGTGACTCAGTGCCCACCCAGACCATTCAACACCAGTTCCCAGTAAAAAGACCTAGGGCTGTCCAAATCACTAAAGAATTAGCAGACAGACAGAAACAATAGGTGGCTAAATTAACAATTAGAATTCAGGAGGCACACAATGGGGAAATTATACAAAGGGAGCAAGACACCTTAGTAAACAGATTAAAGCAGGTGACACCAGCATCGGGTTGTTTTGAGCTGATTATAACATCTGCTCTGAGTCTCACAGTCTAAAACAATCATTGCTGTTTTGGGCAAAACGACCCCAAACCTGTATCCAGGTCCTAGAGTCTGTGTGTTTAAGGGAGACATGGACCCAAATCTGAAGCAAGATCACTTCAAGGATCCCCCAGACACACACCTCCCAATGAGTATAGCTCCCTTAAAAGCCAGGGCCCATAGTCAGTAGGCAAGAGGCCATTCTGCAGGCCCCTCCAAAAGCCCCTGTTCCGGTTGGGTCTGTCACACATTCCCTATTCCACACAGCCTTCTTACATATACCATGCTGCACACTCCATATTCCACACTGCCTCATTCCATATGGCATGCTATACATTCCGTATCGCCTTATTCCATATGCCTTGCTGTACATGTCTTTTTCCACTGTGGCTCATTTAATATGCTATGCAGTACTTTCCCTATTCCACACGGCCTCATTCCATACAATAAGCTGATTCTGCACTACCCCATTCCATATGCCATGATGTAAGTTCCTTTTTCCAAACCACCTCATTTCATAGCCATGCTGTGTGTTCCCAATACCAGACCACCTCATTCCATACTGTATGTCCCCTTCCCTGCGTACCTCATTTCATATTCCTTGCCGTACGTTCCTTACCCCCACACCACCTCATTTAATATGCCATGCTACATGTTCCCTATTCCACACCACCTCATTGTGTATTGTTACTGCTGGGGGACTTACTGATGCTGCTGTGGGAATTTGTATTGCTATTGGTGGATTTAATAATGCTTCTGAGGGATTTCATGTTGCTGTTAGTGTATTTTTGATGCTGCTGGAAGATTAATTGTTTTTATTGGGGGATTTATTGTTGCTGCTGGGGGATTTTTTTTGTTGCTGCTGGCGGGGGAATATTATTCTGATGGAGAAATTTAGTGTTGTGGCTGGGAAATGTATTGTTTCTGCTTTTTTTAAAAAAAAAAGGAGGCAATCTTAGGAGTTGGAAACAGGGCACAAATAAGAGTAAACCAGAGTTGGTGGTGGGGGTGGGGGTACCTGAACCTATTCACTTAGAAAAAAAGCCATGATCTCCCAATGCACCAAAATATTCAGTAATGTGCTCATTATAGATAAAACAAAACAAATACATAAAAATTTAATTAATTACGTAGGAGAATCAACAATGTATGGCAAAAATGATTAATGAAAATAATTTCATGAATTTTTGTCATAGATTTTTATTGTCATTACTCTTATGTATTAAACCTGGAACATTACAGCATTTACAGATACATTTAATTTCATATGAATTTACATGTAAAGTGGCCATTTAAAAGAGTAATGCTGGTCGTGTCATTTTAGTTTAATTTAGGTTTACCTTCTATCCAATCAGTAAGTCAGCAGCTGAATTATGAGCTAGCTTCTGTAATTTGCATATTGGTCATATGTCAATGCCCATAAAATACATTAAAATGCACACAGAGCCCACATTTGTTATAACATTAATGTATTCCTCTTTGCAAATAAACTTTTTTTATGAGATCCTTTTGAAATATAGAACAATAAAAATGTCATCTTAAATGGCTGGTCAGTATTGTTTATTGGGCTGTCACTATAATTCCAAGTGTGAGTTTTGTATTCTGTCATGTTTAACCTGATTCTGTTGTGTAGTGCATTGCGACTTTAAATACAATATGAAGGCAATACACTTGTGAATTCCCTATTTTCATATTTTAAGCCTTAAGTAAGAAATGTTATCATGTTGATTTAAAATTATCACGTAAAAAAAAAAAATAGAATGACTGATGTAATTAGCTTGATGGTGATGCTGCTTAAAGAGGAACTGCAGTTTGCTCACATAATTTGTAACAAAAACCATTTATGCCATTCTGTAGGTTCCCTCCAACCACTTTGCAAATTATTTTATATATACTGTGATTCTGTACTTGCCAAATATGCTGCAGAAATGTCACTCCACTGAGTCTGGCTGCAACCATTTTAACTATGGGCAGCTGAAGCTTCTGCCTGTTCACTTGCTGGATTTACACAGACACACCTCCAGCTCTTCAGCTCTCATTGGCCCTCTAATGACTCACACCCCTTCCTTCCTGGCAATCTCTCAAGAGAGTGAGAGAGAGCTGTGTATGATGTTACAAGCCTAGGTGAATGACAGACAAGAAACAGGAAGTGGGCTGTATAAGGTATTTACTGGCAGAAAAATAAATGTTTTACTATCCAAAGTTAAAACAACAAGAGCGGCAGATTTAATAGATGGAAAGTTGAACAAATGACTGAAGGTCCGCTTTAAAGTATGATGTTTCTAAATATCTTGGGAAAGGTTAGGAGTCCTGCAGTACTCAAATTAAAGGTACCAGATTGTTTAAAATCCTAGGGTTTGTTAAAAGAGTCTTTTAAGCAGTTTAAAGAACATACAGTGCCTTGGGTATGTACCATGAGATTGAAAAGTCAGCACAAATGCAATAAATGGTAAACATTGTACATTACTGAAAACAAATGCATGCAAGATTAAACCCTAGGAAAGAAAACAGATTTATTATAGTTATAGTGTGAATACTATTAGCAATTTACTAATACCGGTTGAACTGTAGTCATTTCTACATCTGCTGCTATTGTGTTATTCAGATGGTTAGAAGCAACCTGTAGTGAGCATATACTATTTTTTTCAAAAGCTGTTCATACGATTCTTTTTTACATTTTGTTTTGCAAAATAGTGTGTAAGTTCCAAGTTAAATTGATGAGAGCTTACACAGGGGTAAATAGATTGTTCACAGCCCCACATGACCATGCTAAGGCCTTTGATTGATTGACTTCAATGTAGGAGAAGGAAAGAATCACATGCTCCATTTCCCAGAGGTACTGGGTATTTATTTTTACTCCAAGTCAAATGTGGGAAGGTAACAATATTGTATATGGTTGGGGGAGGGGGCTATTTATGGAAACTTGTTGCTATGCCCTGCATGGCAAAGCACAGGTTAACTTTAACCTGTTCCTTACCGAGTCACTGTAAAATGTCTGCACAGGAGGACCATGGATCTGTGTGTGTAAACTCACAGGCCTCGTACACATGACCGAAAACCTCGTCGTAAAGGAAACTTTGTTTTCCTCGACGAGGTTCTTGTCAGGCTTGATGAGAATATTGTCAAGCTTTCTTTGCGTACACACTGTCAAGACAAAATCTCGTCGTTCTCAAACGCGGTGACATACAACACGTACGACGCCACTATAAAGGGGAAGTTTGATTCCACTGGCGCCACCCTTGGGGCTGCTTTTGCTAATCTCATGTTACTGCGTGTTAAGTAAAAGTTTGGTGAAAGATGATTTGCGCTTTTCAGTCTGTTACATCGTGACGAATGTGCAATCTCCATTACGAATGCTAATTTTTAACGAAGGCGCGCTCCCGTCTCATACTTTATTCTGAGCATGCGTGGGTTTCTAAGCATACACACGAACGTGTTTTTCATCGTAAACCAGCCTGACGAGAAACACGACGAGGAAATTGAGACTCCCGACGAGAAAAAAGAGAGCATGTTCTCTTTTTTTCTCGTTGAGATGCACGACAGTTTTCTCGACGAAAAACATACACACGGCCGTTTTTCTCGGCAAAAATGCTCTGCCAGCATTTTTCTTGATGGATTTTGCCGAGGAAAATGGTCGTGTGTACGAGGCTACAGATCCACATCCTGTCAGAGGAGAAGAGACTGATGTGTGTTCCCAGTACAGAGGAACGCAGATCGGTCTCCTCCCCTTGTGAGTCCCCTCCCCCTACAGTTAGAATCACTCCATAGGGAACATATTAAACCCCTTCCTCACCCCTAGTGTTAACCCCTTCCCCCCTTCCAGTCACATTTACATAGTAATCAGTGCAGTTTTATAGCACTAATCACTGTATAAATGTAAATGGTCCCAAAGACGTGTCCGATATGCCCGTCGCAATGTCACGGTCACAATAAAAATCACAGATTGCCGCCATTACTAGTAAAACAAAAAAATGCCATAAATCTATCCCCTATTTTGTAGATGCTATAACTTTTGTGCAAACCGTTCAATATACGCTTATTGTGATTTTTTTTTTCCAAAAATATGTAGAAGAATATGTATCGGCCTAAACTGTGGAAACAATAAATTTTTTTTTAAATTGTGGTATTTATTAAATCAAAAAGTCTAACATTTTTAAAATTGTCGCTCTTCTGTTGTTTAGAGCGCAACAAATAAAAACTGCAGCGGTGATCAAATACCACCAAAGCTCTATTTGTGGGGAAAAAAAAACATAAAGATTTAATTTGGGTACAGTGTCCCATGACCACACAATTGACAATCAAAGTGCGACAGTGCTGAAAAATAAAAATTGGTCTGGGCAGGAAGGGGGTGAAAATAGCCCTGTATGGAAGTGGTTAAGGAGCTGCAGAGGTCTTACACAAAACATGAAGAATGATCAATTACATCAAGCTGTACTGTATAAGTACAATGCATTTTGACAAATTAATTAAGAGACATTGAAAATGACATTGATCTCATAGATATTTTTTATCTTCTCACATACACTATAAATCATAATATATATTGTGGCTTAGGACTCTTTAAGTGTCTGCAATTAGTCATCTCTGTCAAATACCATTACGCTTTCTATTAAATACTCAGACACACCAAAATACCTTGTATTTCCTTGAGATGCGGTTACACAACTTTAGAGAACAATTCCATCTTGTGGTTACAGGGAGCTTAATCCTGTACTTGTCACTATTAAGATCCCAGCAGTGGTCGACACAAGTACCATTAATTTTCTGGAAGTGACAGCCTCCAGGGAATTTAATGGCATCACTGCTGGTATCTGTATTAAGCCAAAGTTGGCTTAGTAATTATGAGCCAACTACAAATCGTGTCTTCTATACTTAGATTTTTTGTTTTGTTTGAGAATTTTTTGGGTTTAAGAACATTTTTGTTGCCGTTTCTAAAAACAGGTTTATACAATGTTATATATTTTGTGATAGGCGGTACCATTAAAACATGTATTTCCCTCCATTTACTTGAAAAAATAAATAAATCCTAAAGCACAGATTTGAAATCAGAGTTTATTATTTTCCTTAACCTTGACCTGTTTAATGCAATGCCAAATATATAGAGAAAAGTCTAATATTAAAATTGTTTGCTTGCAGAACGAAGTGGCGTATTCTCATATGAAAAAGCAAATGTACATAGATTAACACTTATCACCTTACATTTCTATTCCCAAAAATAATCTAGCAATATGAATAATGAATATAACTATGACTAATCTTTTCTGTCATTATTGAAACCTAATGGTAGTTTGAACTTATAGGGGCTGTAAAGGTTTTTTTTTTTTATGTTTTAAATAGGTTTCTTTAAGCTAGTGCGTTGTTGGTTCACTTACCTTTTCCTTCCATTTCCCTTCTAAATGTTTTTGTTCTTTGTCTGAATTTCTCACTTCCTGTTCCTCCTCAGTAAGCTTGCCCCCATCATCCGAGCCGTTATGGCTGGCGGTTAGTCAGTGTGCTCGCCCCCTCTCTTGGGACTACATCCCTGCGGGGAGATGCTGAGATGCTTACTGAGAAGAAACAGGAAGTGAGAAATTCAGACGAAGAAAAAAAACATTTAGAGGGGAAATCAAAGGATTAGTTTAAGGGAACCTATTTAGAAAATAAAAAACAAACCTTTACAACCCCTTTAAAGGAAAATTGGATTGGTACTAAAAACCTGTCATAGGCTATTTTAATAAACAGAACACAGACTTTTAAGTTTTTACATCTATACAAGCAGTCTGTTCTATCCACATAAATGAATGGTTTCCAGTGCCAGAACAAGGTCTTCAGCAAGCTAAACCAGATTGGGTTTGCATATCTGTTTATACATTGCCCAAGGTGATACAGGGCACAGAAATGAAAGCTGCTGTCTGCCAGCCCCAGTATTGATACCTTTTAATCAAGGGAAAAACAAATCAAATGTGGATGGATATTGCAGCACGATAAACAAATGTGACTTTGTTGTTACAATGCATTTATGATTAAAGAATGCAAACAGTTTTCAGTCTTCATCATAAGGCAACAGGACTTTGCTGTCAAAGAACAAACCCAGCTATACTCAAACCACTACAGAATCCGAGACAGGCACCTTTCCTGCCTATGTATCAACCTAGCGCTTCTACTCTTAAGCCTGGTACACACAAATGCCTCGTAAACACGATCAGTTTTCCCGACAAGAAAAGTGTAATGTGAGCTTTTTGTCAGGAATTCTGACCGTGTGTATGCTCCATCACACTTTTTCTGTGAGAATTCCTGCCAAGAAAAGATTGAGAGCAGATCTCAATTTTCGTGACAGGAAAAGTTCCTATCGGGAATCGCAGTTGTCTGTATGCAATTACGACGCAAAAAAAACATGCATGCTCAGAATCAAGCAGAAGGGCCGACTGCCTATTGAACTTCATTGATCTTGGCTCGTCGTATGTGTTGTACGTCACCACGTTCTTGACGTTTGGAATTTCAGCCAAGATTTGTGTGACCGTGTGTATGCAAGACAAATTTCAGCCGTTTCCTGCTGAAAAAAAAAACATGTTTTTCATGTCGGAAAAACTGATCGTGTGTACAGGGCATTAGAGTTTTTGCACGAAAAAAACTGACAGCTCCAGTCGGAGCCGCTGTACTAACCATGCAAGTTGTGTTCTAACAGGGGGACGCCCCCCACCAGAACACATTTCAATCAGGTCTCTGCCATTGGCTGAGAGTGCTGTTCAGGAGTCGGTAGACTGCTGTTTTCCCAGCATACATGTCCAACATACATGCCGGCTTCTGTTGGACAGACTGATATACACAGGGGCCGAATGGTCCTGTGTATATGGGGCTTCAGTGGGTACAGGGCCTCGTGTATGCGGGGCTTTATTTTGCCGTGATCAATCTCTGACATCTTTCTTTTTGCAGAAAACTTCAGTGGCAGTTTAACAGTGAGGTCTCGTATACACGACCGTTTTCCTCGACAAAATCCATCAAGAAACTTAGTGGCAGAGCTTTTTTGCAGAGGAAAACGGTCGTGTGTATGTTTTTCATCGAGAAAACTGTCGTGGATCTCGACGGGAAAAAAAGAGAACAAGTTCTCTTTTTTCTCGTCGGAAGTCTCAATTTCCTCGTCGTGTTTCTCATTGACGAGAGACACATTCGTGTGTATGCTTAGAAACCCGCGCATGCTCAGAATAAAGTATGAGACGGGAGCGCACCTTCTGTAAAACTAGCATTCGTAATGGAGATATCACATTCGTCACGCTGTAACAGACTGAAAAGCGCGAATCGTCTCTTACCAAACTTTTACTTAACACGCAGTAACATGAGATTAGCAAAAGCAGCCCCAAGGGTTGTGCCAGTGGAATCGAACTTCCCCTTTATAGTGCTGTCGTACGTGTAGTATGTCACCGCGTTTGAGAACGACGAGATTTTGTCTTGACAGTGTGTACGCAAAGAAAGCTTGACAAGATTCTCGACAAGCCTGACAAGAAGCTCGTCAAGGAAAACGATGTTTCTTTTACGAGGAGATTCTCGGTCATGTGTACGAGGCCTAAGGCAGGCTATACATGAATCTTTTTTTTTTTCAACCAGCGTTGCTTGAGTGTGTGGATGGGGGAATCCCTCCCATTGCCCTATTGTATTCTTACAGTGGGGAGACCTCCCTGCTGTTGATTTAAACTGATCGCAGTTTTCAGCACCGCCAGCTATAGCTAGTGGCGCTGATCAAGAGAAGATTTTCCAACAGGTTGGTTGTACATAAGTTGATCGATGGATTGACTTGTATGCCTGCCCATACATGGACCACAATTTGACCAGTCCTTAGTGAACCAGCCAAAATGTGATCCATATATGGGAGGCTTAATCCTCACATGCTCATTTTCAGTTAAAAATATTAATTTACTTTTGCTTTTGGCCAACGAGTACCTATGTTTTTTTCACAAAGTCTATTCTAAAATGAATATGTCCTCTTTTAAAAATATTTATTTCGATTTTCAGACTTCAGTAAATAAAGATATATGTTGTAGTGTGTCTCGCATAGCAAGCTTCAGTATCTTAGACAATCAATCATCTAAGCAAGCTACTGAATGGCTCCCCTGTAAGAGATGCTGGAGAATTTGTTCCTATTTCCGCCACCAGAGCACACACAGCTAGGCACACAGCATTTTTGCCATTCTTTCTCTGGCTAAAAAAGATCAGTCTAGGGGTTTCTTTTTAGGATTTTTATTGGAACAGGAACTTGGATAGGGATAGGGAGCATGGGATACTCTGGAGCTGCAAAACGGTAAAACTTGAGGACTGCTTGACTTCTAGCTGCTATACACAAACTTCTGAATGTCTTGCACAACCTCTGGCTTCACGACACAACTCCTGGATGTATTGCACAACTCCTGTCTGTGCTGTACTTGCAAAAGAAATGTCCCACACGATTCCTTACACTGATAAATACCTGTAATCCCTTTTACCCCGTACACACGATCAGAAATTCCACCAGCAAGATCTGATGTGAGCTTTTGAACGGAAATTCGACCATGTGCATGCTCCATCGGACTTTTGCTGTCGGAAATTTCCGCCAGCAAAATATTGAGAGTTGGTTCTCAAATTTTCAGGCTGTTCTGGACAGACAAAGGTTCAGAGAACTTTTGTGTGGCAGTGTGTATGCAAGTCAAGCTTGAGTGGAATTCCGTCGGAAAAACCACCCAAGGTTTTTCAGACAGAAAATCCGATCGTGTGTACGAGGCATCAGGAGATAAATAGCACCCCAATGATACTTCTACTTAGTAAAGGAAGGGGGTAATTTACTTGTGCAGCCACAGGCTCACTGGTTGCCCCCTGCACATATCCACAGGCTCTTCCTAGTAAGGAAGATGAAGACCCACTCTACCACAGGATAATTGGATTCATTCCCACCAAATTCTTCCTGACTCAGCTGAATCTCTAGAGAAAGGTTCTATGGTAGGCCCAGCAGCTAAGCATAGCTGGGACATCGAAGTCTTCACTTTGGCTCCTCTAGCTTTCCTGCCCTAGGGACAGAGCCCCTGCACAGGGGTCCTTCTCCTGCAAGACTGGACCCAAGAACTCTGCACTTAGACTACTTATATGCTCTCCCTCCACCTTCTGTGCACACCACCCCAGGGATTGGTTGGAGTCCCATGAATATTTAGGTTGCCTGTACTGCCCTTAGTTCCACTATGCTTCCAGAAGCCTTTAGAAGACAAGGGAGTTGCAGAACAGCAGCCTGTGAAACACTAAGAAGCCCTTAGCTAAACGACATTTTCCTAGCAATCTGCTCGGAACTTAGGAGGGTGATACACTACAAAGTAGTTAAATATAATGTGTAGTTGGCCTAATGATCTGACAGAGTGTAACTATAACTTACAGTTTACTAAACAGGTGCAAAGTTAAAAGTTCTAATACACACCAGGTTGAGTATGACAACAGAACACACATAGACTGCAAACATTTGAGAGCTGCACAAACATTAACTCCTCAAAGCAATGTCTCTGTGACTCAGTCAGGATAGTATATGGCAGTATAGCATCTCCTCGATAAGACTCTATAACCACAGAGACTCTACCTGGGAATCACTTCTTCGGTAAAGGAATTTGAAACACAATACAGCTACTCCAGATAGTCCAGGTTAGCTCTGGTAACACAGCTGAAAAGCTGGAGAGATTCAAGGCCCAAGGACAAACGGTCACCTCCATGAAACTTGAGAACTACAGTATGGTAGGAATCAGGGAGGGGCTTTCCTACAGTAGCTGGGTCTTCTAAAGAAGCTTCATGATATTGGGCTCTGGGCCAGCTGCCCACACTCAGTGGAGGGTCTCCCACTTGACTGCAGACCACCTGCCCAGCCACCTATACCACACCATGTTTGGCCTCTCTGAGCTGCTGAAGGAAGAAAGCAGAGAATCATTATTTTACCTCAATGTGAACAGAATCTCAGGGAGTGGTGGGAAAAGCAGTTACAGTAGCCTGCGCCTGCATCTGTGCTTAGTAAGCAAATGGGCAGTCTGCTATAGTAAAATAATTAAAATGCATATTTCAGCAACTACTTGTTAACTCATTCATGCCTGGACAAGGAAGTGTTCTGGTACTCCTGAGGGCTTGCCCCTCAGCATGAGTTCACCGACTTGACCTGTACTGCACCTTCCCGCTCTGCTTCCACATTCCTGCTACAGGCCCTACAGTAGATACCCAAAGCAGGCTGCGCGGAGACAAGCTTACACAAGGCCTTTTGCAATGCTTTACTGAAACACTGAGTAAATCCATGTACACACATTACAGTCATCCTGATCCCAGGAGGCAGCACACATATTCTGTCACAAATTACAGCAGTTAATAGTTAAAGACAGATAAGCCTGTACCTCACAGGGGTTGCCTAGAATTCTGCATCCTTAGCCAGGGATGAGCATCGTCCATAAAATTCTGTTCCCCTTTTTTGCTTGCTTGTAGTAGGGCAGGGGTCATGGGGTATTAGTCGTGTCCTCAATGCTTCCTTCTTTGTTGGGCCCCAAGCAAGGGTCGCATGAGAAACCTGTCCCAGGGTGGGTTCTTCTGGGCTATACTAGGCACTTTGGTTAGGGTCACTGCCTTACACATAGGGTACCTTTACTCGAACAGATGACTGAACTCTAAACTCTCTCAATGTAATTTTACACCACCACAGTCACTGATGCATTTAGGTGGGACACAAAGAGATAAATGCCCTCTCCACCTGTCCAGCATATCATTACTACTTCACTCCCAGTAACATAACTGAGCTCCACTGTGTACTTCTCTTCCTCTTCCGTACCTGTGCTCAGACTTTGCGGTGCCGATTTGCTTCCGTTGCTATGGGAGATGGACCTGCTCACAGAGAGAGTGCTGAGAACAACTCCTGCAACTCCTGCAATAAGCTATCACACCTGTCACATGTACATGCTTGCAACAGGCTGCTAGAGAACCCTTTGTTACCCTTGGGCTTGTGTCTTCACACTGTATTAACTCTAAGACCCCGTACACACGGTCAGTTTGGTCCGATGAGAATGAACCGAATTTAATTTTCATCGGACCAAACCAACCATGTGTATAGGCTATCGGTCTGGTTTCCTTCGGTCCAAAATTTCTAAACATGCTTCAAAACCGAACCGATGGACCGCTGCCCCATCGGACCAAACCGATGGTTAGTACAGAAAAGCATCAGTTCAAAACTCGCGCATGCTCAGAATCAAGTCGACGCATGCTTGGAAGCATTGAACTTAGTTTTATTCAGCACGTCGTGTGTTTTACGTCACCGCGTTCTGACCCGATCGGATTTTGAACTGATGGTGTGTACACACATCAGGCCGTCAGGCCACTTCAGAGGTGAACCGCTTAAAACGGTCCGACGGGCCAGTCTCATCGGTTTGGTCCGACCGTGTGTACGGGGCCTTACACTGATGTCTTCCTACCCCACTGTGTTTAGTTGACCAGAGCTGTAGACTGTGTGATTGGCATCTTGGTGGGGGGGGGGGGTGTCAGGACAAGTCTGATCTATGGAGGAAAGCCCACTGAGTTCCCAGCACAGCCAGAGAACTGGCCACAGTGTGTTCTTCTGCTTAGTGTAGTCAGTTTTTAATAGGAAAGCAGAGGGACTGGCAGGAACACCAGGGATTTCACACAAAGGAAGCAGTACAAAGAGACCAGGATCCTTTTTCATACAAGTACATATGAGGAATATGGAATGTTGGGTTTCAATGAAAATAAGCTCATGTTCCTCCTCCCCACCCCTCCTGATTGACTGATAATAACCACTCATAATAATGGGGGTCGGTGTATTGTCTCTCCTCCCCAGTCATGTGACAGTTTTAATGGCTTGGTTTGGCCAATACATCACCACTATAAACATTACAGCCAGTGCAAATCCTTCTCTTTGCCCTCCCCTTTGGTAAAGTAAGAGTTCTTAAGTCTCTGGGCTTGGACTAATCCCCAATTACGTGCAACCAATCTATCCAATGGTGCTTTTGGCACATCATTTTCACTTGGCCACTAGCTAGCTAGGTGCAGGAACCTCTGTGATGGCTGACCCAGGTTAAATTTATACTGTATCTACACACTTTGTAGTCATCCTTATCCAAAGAGACAGCACTCAGTTATATTCTGTGTGTTGAGGATAAATCTGTACCTTAGAAGAGCTTCCCAGAATCCTGCATCCCTAGCTAGGGATACACACAGCCCATTAACTTCTGCACCTCTTCTTGCTTACTTGTCCTCTATAGGGAGTCTCTGGGATAACTGCTTATAGCCTATGTCCTGCTGTGGGTTGATCCTTAGTACTTCCCATAAGGAGCAAACCCTATGCTAGCCTCCTGATCAGGGATCTTCCTTTGCTAGTAGGAACAGGGCTGGCATTGGCTCTAAGTGCCCTAAGTGCTCTAAGTGCCCCATAGCCATTCCTGACATCCTCTTTTTGGGGACCCTATTGGCTCATGGACCTATTCTATTCCCTTAACTTTGGCACCATCTTGTAACCAGAAAGGAACACTACACTGATCACATCCATTCCTCTACCCTACAATACCACTCACACCTCAAGTAAAGGTCAGGAGGTCTATTTTAACCCCTTTTAACCACTTTACCCACCTTGGTATTTCTTTAAACAGCTCAGGACTCTTGGGGGGCAGGTAGGTTCAGTACCCACCAACTTTTGATTATATAGTCACATGATCAGAAGCCATTCCTGTCAGCTATTAATCTGTAAAATGGACCGTCTGCAACAGCTTGGCCTTTGTGTTGAGAGCACACAGTGAGCGCACTTTTAACACATAAACAACAGCCACCCAACAACACATATGGGCACCAGGTGGGTGTTAAAGCCCACACCGTTCTCTTTCTAAGTCCGTCTGAATTTCCGATGGAAAAACTCAGATGGGACACACACATGGTGGGAATATCCGATGAAAGAATTCCATCTGACTTTTTCCATCGGAAATTCTGATTGTGTGTACAAGGCATAAGGATTAGTAAGCTGCAATATAAAACAATTTTTGGTTTTAGGTTTAATACCACTTTAAATAATAATTCATGAATGCTGCTGATCATTTACTAGAATGGTATTACTCTTTTTTTTTTTAATTCTTTATTTTCCTTTTTCTTTCCCTTTTTTTTATAAACAAACAGGATATATAAATATTACATTACAGTTTCGAAGTTGGCTAATATCTCATATACTATTCAAATTATATCTTTTTTACACATATAATACATCAAAAGAAAAAATACATCAAAAAGGCCTTTTTTTTTATTATTCCAATTTAGAGGGCAATAAATAACACAGATACTATTCCTTCTTCAAATTATATCTATTTTACCCCTATGATTACCTCCTCAGGCCTTAATTAATCCATATATTTCGCTCATTTTAATCTCTTATTTTAGCCACTTCTTCCTTTAACGCCATTTTTCCTCAATCCCTGTTTCCTTTCCCCCGTTCCCTAGCCCCTTATCTCCTCCTCAAGACCCCAATCTCCTCCACTCCCCATCTCCACTATACGTGGAAAAATGGGAAGAGAGAAAGAAAAAAAAACCCTTGTCTCCTCTGGTGCATGATGTCCAAAATACCTTCCTTTTACTCTCTCCCTACCAGACTAATTATTATCCTTACTCTCCTAATAGCTTTTTACCTTCTTCTGATTGTACAAATATCTCCCATGGTGCCCATATTATTTTAATTTGTTCTTTTCTATCTATCGTCTTTGGCAGAAGTTTCTCCATTATTCCTACTCTTCTGACTTTATTGAGCCACATTGAGATTGAGGGTGCCTTTGGATCCTTCCAATTTATTGCGATGCAGCTTTTTGCCACATTTACAATATCAAATGGCACACAACTGAATTCATATATCTTTTGGGTGGAATTTGTGTATAATGTAACAGAAAAAAAGCTGGGTCCTCTGGAATCTGATACTTGAGTGATTCTCTGCACTGTCTGCCAGAATTGTCTGATTATTGGACAAGCCCCAAAAATATGTATCATTGTCCCTTTCTTCCCGCATCCTCTCCAGCACCTGTCAGAAACTTCTGATTTTTTATTATATAAGACCGATGGTGTATAGTACCAACGTGTTAATATTTAATAATTAAATTCTTGTGTTTTCGTACACCTTGAAGATTTTAACGACAGGTCTATAATATTCTGACAATGTGCTGGGGAGAAGGTTTGGCCTAAATCTCTCTCCCATTTGGCCAGGCATGACATTTTAAAGTCCTCTGGGGGTGCAGTCAATAGTGTATACATTTTTGAAACAACGCAGGGGAGGGGTTCCCCTCCCTCACAATATTCCTCAAACTTTGTTAATGTCTGACTGTAATGCCGCGTACACACCATCACTTTATGTAATGAAAAAAAATGACGTTTTTAAAAACGTCACTTTAATTGACTGTGTGTGGGGGAAAACGTCGTTTGATGTCTTGTAAAAAACGACCAAAAAAAATTGAAGCATGCTTCAATTTTATGTGTCGTTTTTCAAAAGTGCACTTTTTACTTCACAGAAATTGACCGTGTGTAGCAAAAAACGTCGTTTTGTAAGACGTTTTTTCATCCACGCATGCCCAGAAGCTACTTCAATGGTAAAACGTGGTGGAACGTAACCTCACTTTGCAAGATCATTGTGAGAAAAACGATGGTGTGTAGGCAACTTCGTCTTTGAAAATTGAAGTTTCAGAAACGTCATTTTTTACTTCACAGAAAGTGTTGTTTTTTTTCATCACATAAAGTGATGGTGTGTATGCGGCATAACTTTCTGCATTACCCAGGGTTTCTAAATAATGTCGAACCTGCCGAGCTTGCCATATAGGGATATCAAATTGCCCTCCTTGTTGTATTAATTCACCGATTGTTGGCCACCCCCTATCTTCTAAAAAATGTGAGGCCTGAAATCTGCCTTTTTCTCTTAATTTCTTAAATATTTGGGATTCCATACCTGGTTGAAACTCTGGGTTTCATACATTTGGGAAAAGGGGAGATTTTATAGTAGAGAATTTAGGATTCTGACATACTTTGTTGCCTGTCCATAGGGTTGGGCCTATCGTAGGGTGAGTTTGGACTATGTGGGGTATTGCCGTATAACACCATAATGCCCTATGTAATCCACAGTTTATGATCCCCATGTCTACTCCAGTCTACTATCCTTCCCAGTTGGGCGGCCTGATAGTATTTCAGCATATCTGGTGCTGATATTCCTCCTGCCCTTTTGGGTAGGGTCAACAATTTTCTACCTATCTTGTAGGAACTCACAATCTACATCTCTTCTCCTCACAGAACAGGAATATGTGTGTTTACCCACACACTTCCCTGTTCTGCCTCTTGTGCCCACGATCGCTCATCGTCATCCCGACCGCCAGTCACGAGCATCGGCACCCCTGCTATGCGGCGGGGCGCGCGCACCTGCTATTCCACTTAAAGGGACAGACGTAAAGCTACGACGGTCCATGGAAATGAGCCGACCTTCCGAAGTATAATGATGGCGGCTGGTCGGCAAGCGGTTAAATGAGCTTTGGCTCAGAGAAGATGGTGGAGTTTCTTTATCATGTTCAGATATGGTTTCTTCCTTGCCTGATATAGATTTACCATGCCTTTTTGGATGGTATGTGAGCTGTTTTTACAGACAGTGTTTTTTGGAAAGTATTCCTAAGCCCAGCTTGTAATGTCCATTACAGAATCATGCCTGTTTTTAATGCAGTACCCCCCTGAGCACATGAAGGTCACTGGCATTCAATATTGCATTTCGGCCTTGTCCCTTACATTTCAGATTCTCTGAATGTTTTGATTATTTTATGTAATGTAGATGATGATATTGTCAGGAAAGGGTTCACCCGTTGGTGGCACTATTGGTCTCTTGGATCGCAGTACCAGTGTCCACCAGTGGGTGTCTTCCTACACTCAGGACCTGTAGTAAGAGGACTCACCTGCTGGTGGCACTGTTGGTTCTTTGTATCCCGGCAGTGTGGAGCAGACTCTGCCTGGGTTTTGGTGCCCGTGTCTCTGCCTGGGGTTTCGGTGCCCGTGCCTCTGCCTGGGGTTTCGGTGCCCATTACCTGGCCTATTAAACCGTTGCCCATTACCCGGCCTGTTAAACCGTTGCCCGTTATACAGCCTGTTAAACCGGAGCCCGTTATCCGGCCTGTTAAACCGGAGCCCGTTACCCGGCCTGTTAAACCGGTGCCAGTTACCCGGCCTGTTGTGCCAGTATCCATTTTCCGGCTTTCTGGACCAGTGCCGGGCCCATTACTCAGCTTGCTGAGCCGATGCCTGTTACCCAGCCTGCCTTTATGATGCCTGCTGCCCAGCCAGATGTCCCGGAGCCTGCTGCCCAGCCAGATGTCCCGGACCCTGCTGCCCGGCCAGATGTCCTGGAGCCTGCTGCCCGGCCAGATGTCCCGGAGCCTGCTGCCCATCTCGATGACCCAGAGCCTGCTTCCCAACTCGATGACCCGGAGCCCATTGTCTGCCCTGATGTGCCCTCTGTCTGCCCTGATGTGCCCTCTGTCTGCCCTGATGTGCCGCTGTCTGCCCTGATGTGCCCACTGTCCGGTTTGAAGTACCTGATGCCCTGCCTGAAGTGCCTGTTGCCCCACCTGACGTACCCCCATCCGTGGTTCTGCTTTATGTCATAGACCATGGACAATTACAACTAGTTGGAGCATCCAGAGGCTGCTCTTTTGAGGGGGGGTACTGTCAGGAAAGGGTTCACCCGTTGGTGGCACTGTCGGTCTCTTGGATTGCAGTACCAGTGTCCACCAGCGGGTGTCTTCCTACACTAAGGATCCGTAGTGAAAGGACTTGCCTGCTGTGGCACTGTTGGATCCTTGGGCCGTAGTACCTGTGTGCACCAGCGGGTGTATCCCAGCAGTGTTGAGCAGTCGGCACCTCCTGCGGTCAGGTGTCACCTAAGCCTAATTACAGGCATACACATAAATACCCGGCAAGCCTTTAGATGCTTGCCTTGGTATCATCCTAGTGCCCTAACCTGTGATTCTGCTATCTGAACCTGCACCTACCTGACCCTGAGCCTGTATCTGATCCCGATCCCGAATCCAAGCCTATCCTGGACCCGTCCCTCCTGTTACCCTGTTACCTTGCATCCCTGCCTTGCCATCTGATCCTTCCATCCTCTCCCTGTCCTGTGTTCCTTACCCATCTGTGGATCCCCTGTTGATGACCCTGGCCTGGCTTATGTCTATGATTCTGGTACTCTCCTTTGGCTGTATATAACTATTTGTTGTCTGTGGGTTTCTGTCTGGTTGGTTGTGCACTGTTTGTATTTACTTATTTATGCCCTATCTTTAATAAACATTATTATTATTATTCACCTTATATGCGTTTGGTTTCCTCTGCTGCAATCCATACAGTCTGGTCACACCTGGTACATGACAGATATATTTTTTCAGTAAGTATTTTAAGTATTCGCAATTTTATACTGAGCAACAATATTCTAAAATCCAACAAAGTTTCGACAATTTTTAGACACAGCATTTTACAGATTGGTGAACCTCTGCCCATCTTTACTTCTGAGACACTCTGACTCTCTAAGGCCCCTTTCACACTAGCGGACCATTCAGGTCCACCTGTCAGTTTTTTAGGCGGACCTGACCGGACGTTCTGTGCACCTTTATGGAGCGGCGGATGTCAGCGGTGACATGTCTGCTGACATCCGACCCACTCCGATCCACTAGTGTGACGGATGGAAACCCTATTTTCCATCCGCCTGGCAGATCGGATGAAAATGGACTCTATGGCCCGTCTTCATCTGATTTCCCCATAGAGGAGAGCGGCGCTCTGACAGGTCAGTCCCTGCACAGTGTGCAGAGACAGACCTGTCATCTGCCTGCTAATCGGGGATCGACAGAGCGATCCCCGCTGAGCAAAGCGGAACCCGTACACAGACACGTCCATGTGAGAGGGGACTAAAGATTAAGATGCTTATTAAGAACCTAATTAGTTGCAAAATGTTCTTCCAGATCCTCCTTACCACTTACTTTTTGCCCTGTCCTAACTTTTTTTAAATGTGTTGCTGCCATCAATTTAAAAATGTCTTTATCCATTTCTAAAAAAAAATTCTCTGTTTAAACATTTGATATGTTTTCTATTTTCTATTGTAAAAAAAAAAGGCTTCATGAGATTTGAAAATTATTGCATTCTGTTTTTATGTAGATTTTACACAGCGTCCCAACTTTTTTTGGAATTGGGGTTGTAACTATGAGGGAATCAGTGGAGGAACCACTGAACAAAGACAGGAACCAAGAGAATGACACGCTCCGAAAGTGTTGATTGCTGAACTTGCTTCAATAGATGATTCCCACAGTTTGGCAACACAGAGGTAAATATTTACTCTCTTCTTTTGCAGACGCAACTTTCTGGGCAATTTAATTGTCATGACAGGATTGAAGCGAAGGGTTAAAGCAAACTTGAAGATCAATCCAAAACAACATTGTGCTCATTACAGGGCAGCTTTTCTGATTGTTCCAGTGGCTACAGGGGAGTTCATAGGCCTGACGTTACTATTCATTAGTGCCTTTTGCACCTTCTGAATATATTTGTCTCTCAAGGTGCTGCTGCTTTTGTTATAGCGTTTCTAAGAAATAATCCCTGCTGCCTTAATTTACTGTTTACTTTATGCCCATTGTTTGTTCTGAATGTCACCTCAGTTGTACACCTAGTAAAAGGCACTGCTGGAATCACATAGAGCTATGACTTTTTAAAATAGAAGTCATTTCCACCTATTTAACATATCATCAGGTACACTATAATTAGACTGGTAAAAGTAAATGTTCAACAAAACCTTAAAAACAACTCTATGCATTAAAAGAGTGGGCAGATTTGTCAGGGTTTTGTAACTATAACAATTTAACTGATTAATGCTATTCAAGTATATTTTCTAAATATATTTGAATTTAGTTTCAAATGAGATTCAGGATAAAATATATATTTGATTAAGAATAAAATCTTCATATGAATGTATCCATCATCTGTACATCAGTGGACCATAAATAAGACCAGATACATTCCATTACACCTAGTTCTAAGTTGTACTAAGATATTACATAGATTAAATCAATGTTTTGAAATGTCCTTGGTGTGTCCTAGTTAATTTATTTTGATTTTAGGCATTGTGTTCTTCCACTATCGACTTCTGGCACGTTAACAAGATAAGGGACCACGTATATTGAGATTAAAATTTATCAAGAGAAAAAGATGTGCAAAGATGAAGTGATTAATGCACATACATTTATGGAAGTAGTAGGAAGGTTGCAATGCTGGATCTATAATAGCTATGGGTGTTTACAGTCAGATCCAGAGGGAGGGATAACCCCTAGGCATGCCTTCCAGTAATGGTGGCTGGAGGTTGGCTCTTAAATTCAGCAGGGACTAGGTGTGCTAATAGAAAAGCGCCAAATGCAAAATGAGCAAAGTTCAATTTCTTTTTCAGAATCTTGTCTTATAAAGCCAATGCTTTGGCTCCTTAATCAGCATCTAGGCTGGTTATTAATTACCCTTCTGGAGCAATCCAATTTTTTATATTTTTTTTATATTCTAGTACAAGCTTACTTTGTGCCAAGCCGTGATAAAGATGGACCCCTTGAGCGCCCAAAACATGTTGGCTTTTTATGATATAGGATCCTATATGAAAGTAAATCTGAACTTCACACATTCTGCTCTTACAGCTTTCCTCCTTGCACACCTAATCCTTGAATCAATACAAGGAAAACCTATGTAACATTTGTTGAGATATGGACCAATAAACCTAAAACAAAAATCAATAGCATAGAGATCTAAAAAAGACTTAAAGGAATACTGTAACAGTTTTCAAACAATTTTGTTTTAGATGCCTTTTCTAGGTGTATACATTTTCATCTAGACAGTTTATTTCCTACAAAAACACATTTCATCCATTATAAAGGACTCTTAGAGCACTACGGGTTACCTAAACAGAAAAGCACCATAGACAGTGACAACGTTTTTGTCTTCATCTTTCCAGCTGAAACTTTAGAGTGAACATCCATCCATTAAGGTCTGTATTAATTGCAGGAAGTTGCTGAGATTAGTTATTCAGTTCTATGCCTACTTTTTAACTTGGGCACCTGAGGAAAACAACTTTGCAAATAGAGATAGACATGTGAGAAAAAGTAGAGAGCTCCACCTGCTGGCTAAAATAAATGCAAAATATTATTGTACACAATTCCATATTTACCTTTGGCTAAAAAATATATTTGTCCTTAATTTAATAATTAAAGAAAAGAAAAAACAAACCAGGAAATACAAAACTACCATTCATTCTCTTTGAAGGGTAAGTGTTACCTTTACAACTGCTGCTTTCCACTGCTTTCCACTGCAGGTTTGAAAGTAATTGCTTACCGTTACACATTACAGGTAGTTATTAACAAAGACACTTTGAAAAAATGTGCAGAGCATTCAATAATAAATAGTCAGTTTTCAGAGAAAAGTTCTATTTTTTGTATGCCCCTGCTTGAAGTGTTTGAGGAAAAACTCTATTCACAAAAGGGCATAGGTACTTAATTTTGTCCTTTGCTTTGTACCTTGAAAATATTGCTTGCTATTGACAACTTCAGTGTCCCACCCCCCTCCCCGTTCTCTCCGGGGTAGTCCAAATTGCAGTATCAGCATATAACACGCACACACTATTTGCAACAGATTTGCAGGGTGAAAGGTGAGTGTTATACGCCAATAAATACAGTATTCAGTCTCAAGGAGTGTAAGAGGACACAGGGCCACACAATGAGATTGGCGGTTTAACCTTTACAAAAAATACCAGCATACTGTACATGTTGGAAGTATGCTGGATGTAATGGTATATAATTGTTTTAGGGTGAACCTCCGCTTTAAGGAAAGAAAATATCTTAGATGCCATGGCTCACTGATTTTAAAAGATGATATCTCTAAAACTGTCCTTGTTATCATTCCTTCATTACTATGTGAGCCATTGACCTAGAGCTAACATGGGTATATCAAGTACCAGGACTCTAATACCGACGTCCTTAATTTGAGTCAGGTTCTCACTAAGACAAATCAGCAGTTACTAACATTTTCTTCTTTTGGAAGGTTCACTTTAAAGATTGCAGAAAGCATACTCTTTTCAGTAAACCAGACAATTGTCTGAAAAATGTGGAGTGAGTTAGGAAGATCAGCATGGCAACCATTGTGCAGCACTAACAGGCACAAAGAAGAACCTGCATATGTACAAGGCACATGTAACTGACGAGGTAGGAAATATAATTGCAAACACTACGTAGAAATAACATTTTATGCGCTTTAACATACATAAGATAAGATAGCATGAGCCACATTCAGCTGATCTTCTCCAAATGGATAACTACAACATTTCAGTCTAGACAACAGTACATATCATTTGTATGTAGCGCTGTGGCCCTGTGAGATACAACATTTCGCTCTACTGTATGTCCTCACGTGAAGTCAGGGCTGGACTGGGACAAAGATTTGGCCCTGTACTTCATCCAGACTGGCCCACTTTGACAGGTCTCTCCCATGGCAGCCAGACAACTCCCGCACCCCCCCCCCATCCCGGCCACCCAAGCCCCCTCTCCCCCTTCACTAGCCACTAGCCGTTCTACTTTATTAGAGTAGAACGGCTGGTACTGGTACTCTTATAGGCAGTACCAGTGGGGAAGCTAGACATTATTTCACCCGGGGCAAAGAATCAGTTCGGTGCCCCCCCTTATGGGACAAGATTAGGCAGAAGTGATAAACTCCCAGGCCATAGCTGTTGAGTCAGCTGTCTGTCCCCTCCCCCATGCTCCTCTGTCGTCCCCCCTGCTCCTCTGGTCCTCCCCCTGCTTCTCTGTTCCCCCCAGGTGAGCGCTGCGGGGAGGGAGAAGAGGTGAGCCGGCCCACTGAGCTATCGGCCCACCGGGAAACTCCCTGTAGTCCCAATGGCCAGTCCATCCCTGCGTGTAGTAGAATGACAATAAAACTTGACTTGACTTGACTTGAGGGTAACTATCATACAGAACTACATTTTCCCACAAAAAAACATTGGGATAATTAAATGTTTAAGTTGTAGTGTTTATTGATCTTATATGGTGTTGCGAGATTTCTGTTTTTGCACTTTTTTTTTTTTTAAACAACAGCTAGTATGTTATGTTAGGTGATGGGCTAACTCCATGCTATTGGTAGGATTTTGTGAGCTGAATCGCAGTGACATTATAATGATAAATCTACAACTGTTAAAGGAAAGCTGAGGGTTTCAACTAAATCCACATTTGGCAAAGTTTCCCTACTAAACAGCCGGATAAAAATAAAAATTTATTTACATGATCTACTTGTTTTAGCTATGCAATGTCATAGTTCTGGAAATAAAGCTACATTGTCCCGGAAATCTATTATGTGAAAGTATTTCTCAGTTGTGTATTGGCTTCTATCAAAATCCACCATAGGAGGTTATTCTTGAAATAGAATAAAACAGTGGAATGCACCAATGGGACTTAGTTGCTCTACTCACACTATATAGTCTAAAAAAGGCAGTGTTTGCTGTAATAAGCAGATCTTCAGTTCTTACTTCAATAGGAAACCCACTGACTTTTTAATTAGAATATGATGCCAAGAACCTACGGACAGATGGTTCATACTTTTCCCACTGTTTCTTGGCTGAATGTAAATGTTTAGGAAATGCTACAGTGTACACTCTATTGTGTATACGCCTCTACACTATCATTCTTGTGATATAGTAGCTTTAAATGTATGTTTAAGTCAAAAAGACAGAAAATCTAGTGCAGACATCTAATAACAAAATCAAATACATTTTTCAGATTTTTCTTTAAAGAAATATGCACAATAAAATGAACCAAATGCCATTAAGGTTACATCGAAAACCTAGAAAAAAAAAAAGACAAAAAGAAGTGCATTAGAAGTGGTTAAAAACAAGCATTTATTATGACACATAAAAAGCAATTTCCACTTACACTTTGACTCTCAGATGCATACACAAGATGACACAGTACAGCATAGCACAATACAGGCTCAGATTCCTGTGTCATCCTGTGTATGCATCTCAAGCCTCGTACACACGACCGAGGAAATCGACGGGCGAAACAATAGGATTTTTTGTACTCACCGTAAAATCCTTTTCTCTGACGTCCATGGACGGACACAGCTCCTTAAGTCTTGACAAGTGGGTTATGTTCCCTGTTTACAGGAGAGGACTAGGCAGAAACATGTTAAATGGTTAAATACATGTTACATTAACAGAGTTGAACAGCCCCGCCCAGGGGGCGGTCCCTCCAGACATAACCCTCCTCACTGCAGCTTGCAGCCTCAGTTCGTAACAAGCAGTACAAACCTAAAAAGGAGGGGTGGGAGCTGTGTCCGTCCATGGACGTCAGAGAAAAGGATTTTACGGTGAGTACAAAAAATCCTATTTTCTCTTATCGTCCATGGACGGACACAGCTCCTTAAGTCTTGACAAGTGGGACGTCCCCAAGCAGTGTCAAAAAACGAGGGGTGGGAAATATATCAGTAAAACCAATTTTAACTTCACCCCAAAACAAGCAGAGCTCCTCAAACGGAGGAGATGCAACTTCAAACGGCCGCCTGCAAACACTAGCGGGCGAAAAAAAGCATCAGAAGATGCACTCACAGCAACCATGTAAATTCTGGAAAGGCTGTGAACGGACGACCAAGTCGCCGCCTCGCACACCTGAGACCGACGCATATTGTCGGACCGGAAAAGGGGGGCCCGCCCCTTAAGAACACAGGCCTGTATGACAGCCTACCTGATCCACCGAGAAATGGTGGGCAACGAGATTGTCAGTCCCCTTTTGTGGACCAGACACCGACACTAAAGAGTCAGATCTTCCAAAACTGAGCAGTAGCAGGCTAGTATACCCGCAAAGTGCGTACCCCGCCTAAAGTATGAAAGGCAACCTCCGTAGGATGCGGCGGCCGAGGACAGAAAGATGTGAGAAACAATGTCCTTATTCTGGCGAAAAAGCCGAAACCACCTTCGGAAGAAGGGTAGGTCGCGGACGCACCACCACCTAAGGCTATGAAGGATCAAACATGGCGGCTTGCAAGACAAGAGCGCCAACTCAGAAACCCCTCTAACAGAGGTAAAAGCCACTTAAAGGGGCCACTTCTGAGATAGTGTCAAGAGAAAATCTCTCTGATGTTTCCAAAAGGAAGATTCCCGAAGAACCGAGAGCGCCAGAGTCAAAACTCATGGGGGAAAAGATGGGCCAAGGGGGGGTAAGGTATAGGATAAGCCCCCTCCACAAAAAAAAGGTACCCACCAGGGAACGGCCGCAGAAAGGCCACTGAAAGAACACAGCCAAGGCTGAAATCTGCCCCCAAACGTTGCTCTAAGCTAATTTTTTGATCCACCAAGCTGTAAAAACAGCAGGCCGATGGACCCCGAGTACGTCCGTGGACGTCACTCCATCTCTTTGCACCCAGAGATGTAGGTCCGCCAGACACGACGGTAGGTTCACCGGAAGAAGACTACCGTGCCCTCAGCATTGTTGAGGTGACCGGGTCGGACAGACCCCGGTCCCTTAAAGTCTGGCTTCCAATAGCCCTGTTGAGCAAGTCAGTGACTGTACAACAGGAGGAAGTATGGGACCTCGAGACAGGAGGACCTCCTGCCCTGGCTACCGCCAGGGTACCTCCGCTACCAGGTGGCCGAAATCGGCGCACCCAGGATCTGAAGCTATTAAAATCGTCGGGATTCCTCAGCCTCCACTCTGTGGGGAAGCCACTACAATGGGGGAAAGGCATAACAGTCGCCGAGACAGGCCCCACAGGGCCACCAGCGCAACTTGCACGTCTGTACCAGATCGCTAGATCTGGCCACTAACCTTGATACCCCTGTGGCTGAGACGAGTGGCTAGGAGATCCATGCCCTGCGAGGCTCACCTCCTGCCAGGGAGTTGACTCCATGTACCAAGACCAGTTGTCCTGATTCAACATCAGGCGACTCCAGTAGCCCGCCTGCCGGCATACCTGATGGTAGCCCGAAGCCACCGGCGTGGCGTTGTTAGGTTGAATCAAGATCGGACGACCTTGCAACCCCCTCGACCATGAGGAGAGGCATAGCCTCTCATAGTACCGCCCATAGTACTAGGGCAAGTAACGGTAGACAAGGTCTACGGCACCTGGTATTTCCAGGCGGACTCCCACCCAGGTGCTAACCAGGCCCGAGCTTGGGCAGTTACCGAGATTGGGCGCATATAGGCCTGTGTGGTCGTAGGTCCACTCACGTCCAGCGACTCTGGGCCGACCGGACCCCCCAGACGCCCTCACAACCCTAGAGGTTGGCGTCCGTTGTAATCTCCACAGAAGGGAAGAAACCACCTCCCAGACCGAAAAGTCAGGGATCCCAGCCACCAATTCAGAGAGACACTGACTAGGTGGCGTACCTGAATCTGATGATTCAGAGACCAGAGATTCGACAGCATTTCCCTCTGGAAAAAAACACGAGTGTGGAACTAGGCATACTCTACCGCCTCGGAGGAGGCTATCCACAGACCTAGAATTTGCTTGCAAACGGAGAGACCAATTGCGTTATGTCAATAATCACCACCGACTGAAGAGTCTGCAAGTTCTCCAGGGAGAAAAAAGACCTTTGCCACCGAGGAGTCCGGAAGTCGTAGGCACTCCAAACTGAGTCGGAACCAGGGCCGACTCCAAATGTTTAACACCCACCCGAATTCACGGAGGGTCCGAAAAACCACAGACTCAACCTCTGAGTCAGGAAGTCGTCTAAGTAGCCACAACAGCAAAGCCTCGCTGTCCCAACAAGGATAGGATAAGTGCAAAACTCCTTGGTGAAAATCATTGGTGGCGCCCAACGTGGGGCACGGACCCACGACCCTGAGATTAAGAGTCTCATGCTCTACCGACTGAGCTAGCCGGGCTGCTGGCACCAGTTCAAAAGGAAGGCCCACAACTGACCGTGGGCATCTCCATCGCGAGGCACAGAAAAACTCTATGACTTGCGCAAAGTTGAACAAGCATGTATGCGTCCTTATGTCCAAGGATGCCAGAAAGTCCCCCGGATGAAGCGCAGCTAAAAGCTATATAGGTAGCAGCCCCATGGTGGGTCGTACCTATGACCTTCTGCACCGAAGTGCAAGTGGCTACCCCACTGAACGAATGGATTCCGAGCGGACCTACCCATCATTCACAAAGACCTTTAGGTCCTTGAAGCCCAAAATCGGATGGATCATGCCCATCCTTGGGACCGAGATAGAGTCCCTCAAACCACTAGTCCTGCGGAAAAGATAAAATCACACCGCAGCTTAGCAAGTCCCATACTGCTCAAAGGCAGACCGAGCCGGGAGAGGGAGACCCGAGGGAAGAAAACTATTCGGTGGATCGGAAGGGACCCTATCTAGTACCCCGAAGATACCACCTCACAGACCCACTGTCGGAGGGCATGGAGGTTCACCGAGCTGTTAACAGCAAAGGCGACCCCCACTTCAGAGACGGGCAGGGGAAGCTACATACATTGGCGGGTTTGGGTGCCAGCGCAATTGGCTTACGCACCCAGGGACGGATCAGCCCCCCAGCTGAGCCCTTGTCGGCCCAGGAGGTTCGCCCGTGGCCCCTGACTGACGGAAAAAGACCGCTTTGGAAAAAGAAGTACCCGACCCACGGCGGGGGCCCCTTCCCCCTGGAAGCCTGAGGGAGGAGAGCGCTCTTCCCTCCAGTGACATCCTTGATAATGTCAACCAGCAAGGACCCAAAGGTCTCCCACCCAAAAAGGGTAAATCAGTCAGGGCGTATGTTAGAGGCCTGGCCAGCAGACCAGCATTCCAACCAGAGAAGGCGCCATCTCAGAAACCAAAGCCCTGGATATCAAGGGCGCGGCATCCAGTGAAACATCACAGACATATACAGGGCCCTGGACCTGCAGGTCCGTTAGCCTAACAACTTCGGGAGAGAGTAAAGTACTCATTGCATTGTCCGGGAATCGAACCCGGGCCTCCCGCGTGGCAGGCGAGAATTCTACCACTGAACCACCAATGCATTTATCCACTGTATGGTTCAAAATGCTCACTCAGTGAGCGACTGGGATCCAGAGTAGTGGCCACAATAGGCCGCAAGACAGACCCCAGCATGTTAGACATGGAACGGGTCAGAACTTCGGATCTTCTCAGTCAAATTCATACAAGCGGGGGTGTCCCGCAATAGGGGGGGGTGGTCACCTATACATGACGCCCGGAGGGTCCACCACCGGAGGAGAAGCCCACTCTCTTAAAAGGCTCCCCTCAAGGGGCACCGAGCCGCCAGGCGGTGAGGGACTACAAAAGCCCTCAGTGGCTTTTCTCATTCCGCGTTTTTTTAAAAATTAGCAAGAAAGGGCACAGAAGGAAAACCTACACAGAGCGGTCTGATTGTGTGATCCCAAAAAAAGACCGAGCCCTCAGCGGAAACCCAGCTGCACTATCCAGCTACAGGGAGTCCCGTACAGCAGTGAGAAGCGCACCTCTAAGTGCCTTATCCTGCACCCCCAGGTATCTGGTCCATGGCTCCATCTGAGACAGAGCATTCCCCAGGGGATAAGAGGGGGGGGGAGGAGGGCACTCCTTTGACCCCTGCCCGTCCACAGTCCCCCACCCTGGCACCAAGGTGTCCAGGACAAACAGTAAAAAAACATCTGTGGGATCCCAGGTGGGGAAGGACCAGATACTGACTCCAATAGAGCAACCCATACACATAGTGTGTATGTATAAATTGCCATTGATTTACAGAAGCTCCAATGCCCTATGCAGGGCAACTCACCCTTCGCTGCGCTGGTCGGGGGTATCCCAGGGGACTCACCGAGGAGGAGACTGCCCAGCGCGCCATCCGCCCACAGCACACGGCGTGTGGGGAGGAAAAAATACTGTGAGGAGACTGCGGCATCCGAGGGACCTGTGTGTACCGTAGGATTCAGCACTAGGGGTCAGCCAAGATGGCCGCCGAACGTCCTCGGAGCGCGGCTACGGCAAAATGGCCGCCAATGGGAGTTTTCAATGCAATTGAAAACCACCCCAAAAATGGCGCCAGAGCCGGCCGAATGGCGGCAAAACGCAGCATTTAAACAGCAAAAGCCTCTAAGGCTTTTAAAAGTGTAAAAAAATTAAAAAATACACACAGAAACCTCACAGAAAAACTCAGGCCAGACACAGTCCCCTCAGGGAGCCCCCCCCCCCCCCCCGACAGCGGCAAATGTTTGCAATGCAGCAGAGGGAAAGGAGCAGGGGAGGGAGGAGAAAAGGCCCCCCAAACCCCGGGAATGCCCAGCCGTACCAACCCACCTAAGCGGGAGGGACTGTACTTACCTCAGAGCGAGCATTCGCTGACGCATTCCTGACAGAACTACAACCGCAATGGAGGTAGCTGTCGGCCCGGTCCACTGTGAGTGAGACAACACCACAGCCCAGTCATATGTGGACCTCGGAGCAAAGCTCACCGGCCACCTCAGGAGTCATGAGGTATGGCGTGGCAGACCAAGCCTCTTTGCAAAGGTGTGTCCACGCATGCTGGTCGGACTGAGAAGACTACAAGGATCTATAATATCCAGCCTGTCTCTCAGCCGACATTTGAAAGAAGATTCTTTAAGAAAAATTTAAAGAAAAGAAAATAAAAGAAAATTTCTCCTCAAGGCGCTGGGCCCAAAGGGAGCCATACGTCCATCTCCTTTGCTAGGCAGAACGAAACTGAGGCTGCAAGCTGCAGTGAGGAGGGTTATGTCTGGAGGGACCGCCCCCTGGGCGGGGCTGTTCAACTCTGTTAATGTAACATGTATTTAACCATTTAACATGTTTCTGCCTAGTCCTCTCCTGTAAACAGGGAACATAACCCACTTGTCAAGACTTAAGGAGCTGTGTCCGTCCATGGACGATAAGAGAAACATCGTTTTCCTCGTCGAGTTCCTTGTTAGGCTGTCGAGGAACTCGACAAGGCAAGTTTCTCCATTCCCATCGAGGAAATAGAGAACTTGCTCTCTTTTTGGCTCGTCGAGTTTCTCGACAGTTTCCCCAACGAAAATGTACACACGACCGGTTTCCTCGGCAAAAAAATATCTCCCAGCAAGTTTCTTCCTGGTTTTTGCAGAGAAACTCGGTCGTGTGTACGAGGCCTCAGAGTTAAAGTATAAGTGCATATTGAATATATATTGTTTTGTTTATCGTTTAGACGCTATTTTAGTAAATGGGTTTTCATGGTGTAGGCACTAAATACTAGCTGGTATCTTTTATATGCAAGCCTGAAGCTGAACAAACAGTTATATTCACAGTTGTTATCCACTCCACCAACTCTCCTGCATGTTCTGGCTCATCAACACAGCCAGCAGTAGAAAAAAAGGACAAGGGTGCCCCACGGCCACCTGCAGAGGATGCACCATGTCCACGACCAGCACTGTTGACTGTAGACACAGAGCCTGCTTGCCCTCTTTTAGTGGCCTGTGAGCGTCTGCCTCTCCTTGGTGGCCTTCCGGACATGATGTATATTTTGTTTTGCAACACCATACTACACTGTATTAGATACTGTGTACACCTCCAGAAAAGTAGTAGCAATTGTACTACGGCTGCACTGTATTGTGTACTGTGTACACCACCAGAAAAGTAGTAGCAACTGCACTACATTGTGTACTGTGTACACCACCAGATAAGTAGGAGCAACTGCACTATAGCTGCACTGTATTGTGTACACCACAAGAAATTTAGTAGCAACTGCACTATGGCTGCACTGTATTGTGTACTGTAAACACCACCAGAAGTGTAGTATTGTGTACACCACCAGAAAAGTAGTAGCAACTGCACTACGGCTACACTTTATTGTGTAAAGTGTACACCATCAGAAGTGTAGTAGCAACTGCACTATGGCTGCACTGTATTGTATACCACTGTGTATACCACCAGAAAAGTAGTAGCAACTGCACTACGGCTGCACTGTATTGTGTACTGTGTACACCACCAGAAGTGTAGTAGCAACTGCACTATGGATGCACTGTATTGTGTACTGTGTACACCACCAGAAGTGTTGTAGCAACTGCAATTATGCCCTGCCTGAGGACTGACCACCACCACATCCACCTTTGCCTGTGGACACTTTTGTTGCTGGCCCCCTTAAAGTGCCAAGGGAATGTCTGTCTCTCCCTGTTGTCCTTCCAGACATTATTGGGAGGGAGGGGGTGGTGCTTATAAGCAAATGTAAAGGAGAAGTTTAAATCTGTACGTAGATGCACTTTAATCAATGTAAAGAGGTGTTTGGTGTCCTTTAATTTGAGTACTCACACTACACAGACTGCAATATACTGCGCCAAAAGTACAGTGACACACAGAACTATATGGCGTTAAACTGGCAGTAACACGCGCAAATCGATATGGCATTAAACTGGCAGTAACGCACAAAGAACTATATGTCGTTAAACTGGCAGTAACGCACACAGAACTATAGGGCGTTAAACTGGCAGTAACGCACACAAAACTATATGGCATTAAACTGGCAGTAACGCACACAGAACTATATGGCGTTAAACTGTCAGTAACGCACACAGAAGTAAATGGCATTAAACTGGCAGTAACGCAATTAAATAAATGGTGTTCAACCGTCACTACACTGACACTATCTGAACTGTCCCTAACTGACTATACACTAATGTCAAGATTACTGACACGGTCTCACTACACTAATGTATGTATAAATGACACGGTCTCACTACACTACAGTGAAACTATCTGAGCTGTCTCTACTCTACACTAATGTATGTATAAATGACACAGTCTCACTACACTACAGTGAAATTATCTGAGCTGTCCCTACTCTATCTGCACACTATGCAAAGCTGAATGATGGTCCTCCTCACTACACTCACAATATCCCTAGACTGACACTAAACTAATATTCTACACTGACAAATGAAGCAAAATAGCACAGTATAGCACACTAACTAACTAATAGCACTGAACAGAGCCCTGTTCTATGTCTGTCCATGTCAAATTCACACTGATAATGGCTGCAATTGCAAGAATACTTCTATACTGTGGGGCGGGATTGACCCATGATTGGATAAAGTCATGATGAGTGTCCAATCATGACTCTGACAGTGCCCTGATTGGCTGAAGCTTTTAATGCTTCAGCCAATTAGGGCTTGCAATGCACTGTTCAGCGCCGCAATGCATTGTGGTCGGTTTGGGAGGGCCGAACAAAATGTCGAATGTCCCAGAAGTTCGGCTGTTTCCCGACGACCGAACAACGAAAGTTCGGCCCGAACTTATGCTCAGGCCGAACAGTTCACCCATCCCTATTTACAACCACTTTAATGATTTACTTTTAATGCATAGTTTAGGGTATATCTGTTTTTTAAATCAGTAAGAACTATAAATTACTGATACATTATGAGAAAAAGTATTTATGTTTTTGTAAATATCTTTAACCACCTCAATACTGGGCACTTACACCCCCTTCCTGCCCAGGCCATTTTTCAGCTTTCAGCGTTTTTACGCTTTGAATGACAATTGCGTGGTTAATTGCGTGGTCATGCTACACTGTAACTATGTGACATTTTTATCATTTGTTTTACACCAAAAAATTAAAATTTTCCTAGTTTCTGTTGTTTCTTTTATATACTGCAAATAAATATTTTTTCACCTTCACTAATGTGCGCTGATGAGGTGGCACTGATGGGCACTGATGAGTTGGCACTGATATGTGGCACTGATGAGCACTGATAGGTGGCACTAATGGCCACTGATAGGTGGCGCTGGTGGGCACTAATAGGAGGCACTGATGGGCACTGATAGGCTTTGATGGGTGGCACTGATGGGCAAAGCTGATGGGCAGCAGTGATGGGCAGCACTGATAGGCGGCACTGATACCCAGAACTGACTGTCATTACTAATCGCCACTGATCAGTGGCACTTGTGGGCACTGGTGGATACTGATTGCTGGCACTGGTGGGCACTGATTGGGCAGGACGGAAGCAAAGTCAAAATGTCACTTTCACCCATAGCTCTGTGTGTCCATAGAATGCATTAAGATCAAGTTCAGGGCCGGGACAGGGGGGGGGTGCAGAGGGGAAGTCTAGTCTGCTATCCATAGTCTACTGTCAACAGATCTATTTGTTTTATGAGCAAGAGCATGCTACATATTGGTCGTGGGTCCCACTTGCTGTATGTTGTCACTTTCCCACACTGCGAAGTAAATGATGTGTTTTGTGCAAACAAGAGGAGGTCCGGGAAAAATAAAAAAATAAAAGCCAGCAGCTACACATACAGGTATCCTGTCCCCCTTCCCCCCGAAAGGTGCCAATTGTGGCACCGGAGGGGGGAGGAATCCGATGAGTGAAAGTTCCATTTTAGGGTGGAGCTCCGCTTTAAGCTGTCTGAGTGTCCCTATGCCTAGCAACATAGGAAGATTCTGGGCTATAAGTAGAGACTAGGCAGATAAGCAGCATGAATATGCATACATCCCTAACCAATTGTAAGGGGTGGTACCCCTAGACATGCTGGGTGCCTGTATTTATGTTTGAGGAGCACACAGGCTTGTGGTGATTTCCAGGAGAGGATTGCACCAGCCTGGGGGGGAGAGGCCTTGCCTCCCCAGCACTTGTGGCCATGTGACTTCAAATGGGGCGACCCGAGGGCCTGAATAGCTGACATATGGCTTCAGATGGGAGATCTGAGAGCCTGACGTCTATGTGTCAACTCTGGTCCTACCATAGCTGACAGAAGGAGAGTATACAGTGCATCTGGTCTGGTATCGCAAAGAGAGAAGGCTGCAAGGGGAGCTGCAGGAGCCTTGTGAATTCACACACCCTAAGGATCCCTAGACAGTTATACCCTCTTGTGCCCTAAGTCACCTGAGGGCCTACACAGTGAAAAACGCTGACTAGTGTTCTTAGAGTTTTTTCCAGGACTGTCCACTACCTTACTAAGGGACATTGCTCTGTTCGGCTGAGAAAAAGTCTGCATGTGCCCTTTCAAGGACCTGTGTTACAGGTTATTTACATATCTAGAGCTTGGACATGTTTATCATATGTTATGTTATGTTTATCATAATATGAGGTGATCCAAAGTTCATTGTATATTACCAGGATATGTAAATAACCTGTAACACAAAGCAAGAACAGAGAAACAGACTTTATAATTTGGCAAGTTTTTATCTGGAATTCTGTTAATTTTCACTGAACATTAAAAGAGGATTGCTCAGCGCTGGATTAACTCTGTGTGGCAAGACTGGGCACAGATGATAGGAAATCTTATTATTCTGAATCGGCTACAAAGGCTATGAATGTGGTTTTCAGTAGCACATGGAGCTCATTGCCCTGAAGAGATTATCCATCCCAAATCACCTTTCCAGATAGCTTACTCAGTCACAACTCACATGAAAGATGATCTGGCGATGTTTATTCGTCGTATGATCCGTAGAATGCAAGTTACAACAGGTAAAAGAATGATTCTTCCATGCAGGTATAGAGAATAGACACAGGTCAGATGAATTACAGCATTAAAATGACTGATACAGCAAAGAGGGGGAGGAGACTGAGCAGCATGCAAACTAAGGAATGCCACAAGAGACAAACTAGATAGGCATTAAAGAGACAGTACATAATAAAAATAATATCATGTAACATGACACTCCCCGCCTGAAATCTTTAGATTTCAAAGTCTATTACATATATAAAGATAAGTCCAACTTGAACCTGTAGGGGAAGAAACGTTAAAGGTAAAACTGGTGTGTAAACCATAGATACGAGATACCCGCAAACACAAGAAGGTATGCAGTAAATGAACAATGAAACATGACGTCCAAAAAACAGATGGCTTGAGTCCTGCAGTCTATCGTTTATAATCGTGGGACTTCAACAGTAGCACAGTCAATAGTGATAGTGATATTCTCCCCGCCATAGCAGGTATAGCCGGTACTCCTGCCTAAGTCACTCACTTGGGAGAAGAAGCACCAATTCCGTGATTGGTCGTGAGAAAGTCCGAGCAGAACCTCCTTTTAAAACAATGGGCAATGTGTATCAAATAAGCAACAGCCCTAACAGCTGATGACCAGGTTGAGAAACGTTCAAAACGATGCGACTTTAGTTTTTGTTCTGAACTCGCAGAAGTACACAGTGTGGTGTACATAGACCTGATTTCTTTATCATCGTCAGGATGTACCAGTTCATAGGTAGTGTCCGTGGAAATTGAGTAGGAGTTTTCAGAAAGAAATCTTGGAGGCGACAGCCACAAGCAGTCGAGGAGAGCTACTGGAGATATAGCTCTTGTCCCACAATCGGCAGGATTAAGGTCAGTGGGAATATGGTGCCATTGCTTTGGCAAGGAGAACCTTCTGATACGTTCTACTCTATTGCTGACGTACACGTAAAAATGTTTAGTTTGGTTGTAAATGTAACCAAGCACTATCTTGCTGTCTGTGTAAAATGTGAAGGAATCAATGTTAATGTCCATTTCACTCTTTATGACTTCAGCTATTTCCACTGCTAGCACAGCTGCACAAAGTTCAAGTCTGGGTATGGTATGTGCGGGTTTTGGTGTTAGCTTTGTCTTGCCTAGAACAAAGTTGCAGTGTATGTCTCCATTAATTCCTGAGGTCTTCAAATAGGCCACTGCAGCTATAGCTTCAACTGATGCATCTGAGAAAATATGGATTTCCCTCTGGACAGCGGCTGAGATGGAGACTGGGGCATAGCAACGTGGAATTTGGAGCTGTTCTAATGTCTTCAGAGAACCTCTCCATTTCTCCCATCTTTGTTGTTTCTCAATAGGTAACGGAGTGTCCCAATCTATGTTATCAGTAGTAAGCTGTCTTAATAACATCTTACCTTGGATGGTGACTGGGGCTATAAATCCCAGTGGGTCGTAGATGCTGTTCACTACGGACAAGACTCCTCTCTTGGTGAAGGGTTTGTCACAGGTTGACACCTGGAAGGTGAATGTGTCTGCCTTGATGTTCCACAGCAGACCTAGACTTCTCTGTATAGGGGGTGTGTCTGACCCAAGGTCAAGGTCTTTCACACTGGCAGCATAGTCCTCAGGGTGAAATGCATTCATTAGCTCTTGGCTGTTAGATATAATTTTGTGAAGTCTCAAGTTTGCTACAGCTAGCATCTCCTTTGTTCTGGTAAGAAGATTAATTGCTTCTTTAGCAGTAGGAAAGGATTTGAGCCCGTCGTCTACGTAAAAGTTCCTTTCAACAAATTGACGAGCATCGGATCCATACTCAGCTTCTCCAAGCTGAGCTGTCTTTTTTAGTCCATAGATTGCTACAGCTGGGGAAGGGCTGTTCCCAAAGACATGCACCCTCATTCGGTAATCAATTACCTCTTTGTTGATGTCGTTGTCCTTGTGCCATAGAAACCTGAGGTAATTCCTGTTATCTTCCTTGACGATGAAGCAGTGGAACATTTGTTGAATGTCGGCCATCACCGCTACAGGTTCTTGACGAAAGCGAATTAGGACTCCAATGAGGTTGTTGTTCAAGTTGGGCCCTGTGAGGAGCATGTCGTTAAGTGAGAAGCCTTCATGTTGGGCACTGGAGTCAAAGACAACTCTGATTTGGTCTGGCTTTCGTGGGTGATACACACCGAAGAAAGGGAGGTACCAGAATTCTTCTCCTTCTTTCAATGGGGGTGCGGGTTCGGCATGACCCCTGTCAAAGATATTCTGTATGAAGTCCACAAAATGTCTTTCCATCTCTGGCTTCCTGCTTAAGGTACGCTTTAAGGAGGAGAATCTTTTGACTGCTTGATGTAGATTGTTTGGTAGCTTCTCTCTCGGGAGGCGAAAGGGTAGGGGTGCTACCCAGCTATTGGAATCTTCCTGAAAGAACTCATTGTCCATTACTTTAAGGAATTCTTTGTCTTCTGCCGAAGGAGCCAACTTGTCGTCTTCACTGCTTACATTGAAAACTGTAGAACCAAAGCTGTAATCGTAGGTGCGGGAAAGGTTTGTGTTGCAATGTCGCAACTTGCAGCTAGTTACCTTCTCCTTTACCCAGTAGTGATGTGGGCATGGCTCAAAGTGAGTATTACGACCATTTGGCAATACATTTGTCTTGAATGAAGAAATGTTAGTAGGCCTTTTCATTTTGCCTATACAGACGTTGCCTATGATGACCCAGCCTAAGTCCAGGTACTGGGCGAATGGGGCCTCTGGAGGTCCGCTGACCTGCCTGTGTACCTTGTGGATCCTTAGAATATCTCTTCCCAGCAGAAGAAGGATTTTAGCATCTTTGTCAAGTGGTGGGATTTCACTGGCTATTGACCTTAGATGAGGGTGGTAGAAGGCAACTTCTGGTGTAGGTATTTCTTCTTTGTTGGCTGGTATCTGGTTACACTCTACAAGTGTAGGTAAGGGTAATTGTAGGTTATTTTCTAGGGAGGACACAATAAATCCATGAGCCCTTCTTCCAAAAACCTCTGTAGTTCCACTACAAGTGCCTAAGGTGTAAGGGTGAACCTCTCCTTTTGTGCAAAATAGATCGAACAGTTCGGATCGTGCAAGCGATCGATTGCTTTGATCGTCTAAGATAGCATACACCCTTAAAGTCTTTTCTGGCTGATCCTTGTGATGAATATTCACTAGGCATATTTTAGCGCAAGATTTGTCACAGTGGTCTTCCCCACAGACTTCAGTGCACGAAGAAAATACCATGGTGGAATTAGGTACGTGATCTGTACTCTTCCCGCTGTGGTTCTGCCCAGGAGGAAGGTCTGCATGTTGTGAAGGATTGGACTCAAGGGGATGGAGTGCTTGCACATGGTCCTCGGAACCGCACTCTATGCACTTGATAGGAGTTTTACATTCCTTGGCAAAGTGATCGGTGGAAGCACAGCATCTATAACATACCCCAAAAGTCTTTAGGAGTTCCTTTCGTTCTTGTAGGGGCTTCTTTCTGAAACCGATACATTTTTTGAGGGGATGAGGCTTCTTGTGGATGGGACATAATCGGTTTGGGTTTTCGATCTTGCCGCTCTTGTTTGGGGCGGGAGTGGGAATAATGTCTGTCTTCCTAACAGACACGGGACCTCTGCGGTTCCTGTAGCTAGTATGTAGGTTGTCATCTTTAGGTGAGGGAGTATTGAACTCGCTGAATGCAAAACTAGGATCGTTCTTGGTGTCAGCAATGTTCCTGACGAAATTGCAGAAGTAGGAGAACGGGGGAAAGGAAACCTTGTTTTCCCGTTTGTATGATGACCCAACTTGGATCCACTTTTCTTGTAGGCCATGCGGAAGCTTGCAAACGATAGGGTTAACTCCTCGAGCAGTGTCCAGGTAACTGAGGCCAGGTAGCTTAGGGTCAGTTTTGGCAAGCTGGACTTCGAGAAGAAGGTCGCTGAGTCTCTGGAACTCTATATTGTCCTTACCAGATATCCTTGGGAAATTTTCCAATCGTTTGAGCAATGCATTCTCTATGGCTTCAGGACTACCGTAAGTCTGTTCTAGACGCTCCCATGCTGCGGTGAGACCTGCAGTTGGATTGTCGATGTAAACTGACCTGAGGCTCTTGACACGTTCTGTTGACTGTGGGCCAAGCAACCCGATCAGCAGATCCAGCTCACGATCGGCAGTAAAACCGATACCGCCTAATGTAGTTTTGAAAGCGGCTTTCCAGCTTCTATAATTTTCAGGATGGTCGTCGAAGTTTACTAGGCCTGACTTGGCGAGCTCATGTCGAAGTAAGTACTTTACTACCTCTGTTGTATCGGTTGCCTCTGACTTTACATAGGAGGTTGCTGGTTGATTGTTGTGGATTGCATTGTTTATGGTATCGTTGCAAAGAGACGTGGGAAGATATGGTGCAGCAAGGGCATTCAGCTGAATTGTTGGGTGAAGGTCTGGAACAGTACTGTTAGCAGGAGGCTGGCGACTTGCTTGCGGATTAGTGTGCCGTTTTGTGACATATGCGGGATCAGCATGACAGTCGGGAGCTGCACTGGGGTGGGTTTGCATGTAGGAAGTGGCTGGAACGGCTTTTACCTGATGATGTGGTGAAGTACTTGCGTTGCCGTGAAACGTGGAGGTAATTGAGTGTTCACTGCTGTGGTTTAGAACATAGTTCTTAGTGCGTTCAAAAGGATCTTCTACATCTGCCTTGACGCTGACCCTTTCGCTAGCGTTTTCATCTGCACCGATAGCTTGTTCCAAAACCTTTAGTTTTGCTGCAGCTGCCTCGTAGTTGCTCTGTTCCTTTAAAGCTTCAATTGCTGCCTTTTGATGCGCTGCCTCGGCTTCCATTACTGCAACCTCGGCCTCCATGTCTGCTCTCTTTTTTGCATATGCGGCCCGTACTTTGATAGCCTCTGCTTCGGCGCGGGCATTTATTAGCTGTTCACTAAGCGTTGAGTGCCTTGAACTTCGGGATCTAGAGGAACCTTTAGAACGTCTGGTGGATACAGATTTGTGAGATACAGTGCCCCGTGGCAGCATTAATTTTGCTTCTGCCTTTGCTTTAGTTCGCTGGATAAAGCTTTCTCTTTCCTCATTAAGAAGCTGGGCATTGTTAAGTTGCTCTAAGGACTCCTCAGTGTTGATGCTTTGCAGAATAGTTTTATATTTCTTGCTTGTAGTCTGGTACAGTTCATATGAAGCAGAGAGATGCTTTATGGCGCCCTCTAGTTGCAGTACCTCATGGCTGGGACATGAAATCACATCAATGTGGGTGAGGATTTTATCCCAAATCTGCTTCAAACTGGTTGCTAGTTCAGTTCTCATGGATTCATAGTTCTCTTTAACCTTCCAAGTGGGTTTGACAGAGCGTTTGGTCAATGCAGTGGACTCTGGGTCCTCATCCTGGCTTTCTCTGTGTGAAGCATGCTGTGGTGTTTCATCACACACTGAGCCCTTTCCACTCATGATGGCCTGCAGTACACAGGCTTGACTGTAGCAGTGAAGAGTGTCTGTATACTGTGAGGAGCTGTAACAAGCTGTGCTGGGGTTGTATGCAGAATTCTCATGCAATACACACAGTTACACTTCACTATGATCTGTCCTGTGACACGGTTATCTCTGTGCAGGCTGCTGGATACGTTCTTTTACTATTGTGAATCGGCTACAAAGGCTATGAATGTGGTTTTCAGTAGCACATGGAGCTCATTGCCCTGAAGAGATTATCCATCCCAAATCACCTTTCCAGATAGCTTACTCAGTCACAACTCACATGAAAGAAGATCTGGCGATGTTTATTCGTCGTATGATCCGTAGAATGCAAGTTACAACAGGTAAAAGAACGATTCTTCCATGCAGGTATAGAGAATAGACACAGGTCAGATGAATTACAGCATTAAAATGACTGATACAGCAAAGAGGGGGAGGAGACTGAGCAGCATGCAAACTAAGGAATGCCACAAGAGACAAACTAGATAGGCATTAAAGAGACAGTACATAATAAAAATAATATCATGTAACATGACACTTATACTCTACATTGTGACATAAAATTTTTTTTTGGGGGTTTACATCCACTTTCAGGTCAGTTTCACTAGGAAAGGAAGTTAATAGTCCTTGTGTGAATAGTTCAATTTGGAGTATCCAAAGTTCTCAGATAAAACTACAAAACAAAACCCCTAGACTGTTCATTGTGAGTGTGTGCACCAGGCTGTGTGAAATTATCTTGTACCTGGTTGCGGAACAAATGTGGGGAAGACCCGGGAAAAATACCAGCAGCGCCTACTGGGTAGCCCTACATTATCTTCAGGAAGAAGGTCTTTTAGGTGAATTTTCTCCTTTTCATGTTGAGGTCTCATTTATACCAGCTGTTGAGCTGTGCTGATCTGCATTGATCAATGCAGACTCATCACAAGAGCACAAAGAAAATAATTACTTTCTATGTTCTGTGTTTACACTATGCATGAGCTGTAGTGTATTGTGTAAAAATGCAACATGTCTGCATTTTTTTTGTAGCACAATGCACGTCACAACGTCACACAAAGTTCAATGAATTGTCTTTGATTAGTTTTGAATAGATCTTAAAAAAGTCTGGTTGTACAGATGTTGATTGACAGATTGAGTTGTGCATGGATTCAGCTAGCCTGTGCATGGATTGAAATTCACCAGATCTCTGCTGAACCAGCTGAATTTCAATCCATGTATGGCCGGCTTTTGCAAAACGACTCCCTCCAACTGTAGCTATAGCTTGGTAGAATCCATCAGGGAGCCCCAGGGCAGTGGGCTGAGGGGGCCTTGTCAGGCTGTATGGGACTCCATGACTACTACAGGCTGCCTGCTTGCATTATTAGTCCCTGCACTCTGCTGCTGAATTGAGGAAGGAGAAGAACTATGTTCTCAATGACATTTTGTTGATGGCGTCTACTGATACTAAGGTCCCTGAGGTGTGCTCAGGTGTGCTCAGGTATGCTCAGGTATGCTCAGGCAGCTTGCAGCACAGTGTCATTGGCTCCAGAAATGAAACCGCTACAAATACTCTGAACTCCTATCCCATACTTTGGCCACAGTGCAGGTAGTGATATCACAGCAAGTAGGACAACAGCAAGCTCTTCCACTGGTCTAGGCTGACCAGAAGCACTAATTACTGCACGAGAGGGTAATGGATTTGCTGACATCCTCTGTGAAAAGTGGGATCAGCAACCTTGGATCTGGAAAGGGGAGTGCTTGAGTCAGGAGTCTGCTGAGCAAAATATATCTCTGGAGGAAGCTAGTGGTAACATTGACAAGGTCCCAAATTCACAACACCTCCCTCCAACCCATCTCCATTCTATTCCACCCTTTCTCCTAGTCACAGCGATTCCCTGCCACCATACATTTTCCCCATACCACCTCAGCTCTGAATGCAAACCTCTCCTCCTCCTTATGCTACCTCCATTCAACCCATCTGTTACCTTTTCCATAACTTCCCTACTATACATCTCCCTCCATCCTGTTCATTACACTGCCTTTGTGCCATGAATATCTCCCCCCCCCCCAGGTTACAGCACCTACCTCATACACCCCGCCTCAACCCCACTTGCTTTTCTGACCAAAACTTCATAGTAAATTGTATTTTTACCTACACTGTATATAGAAAAGGAAACCTGTCAGATTAAGAATATGGAAGCTGCCATTGCTGACCTGTTTTTGAGGGTGCAAGCTCTTTGGCTGTCATCCTCATTACTTTTATTAAACCACTTTCTACCTAGGACAATTCTGACATTCCTCTCCTACATGTAAAATGATAATTTTTATGCTATAAAATTACTTAGAACCCCCAAACATATATTTTTTTTAAGCAGAGGCTCTGGAGATTAAAATGGGGGGTTTTGCAATGTTTCGGAATACACGTTAGTGCACACAAAGACAATATATAATCCATGTTTTGATAAAATATAAAAGATCATGTTATGCCAAGTAAATAGATACCTAACATGTCACACTTTAAGATTGCGATTGCGTTCGTGGAACGGCTCCAAACAATGGTACGTAAAAATCTCCATAGGCAATGCTTTATAAGCCTTTACAGGTTACCAAGTTAGAATTACACAGGATGTCTGGTGCTAGAACTAATTTTCTTGTTATAACATTCGCAACGATATGTCACTGTTTAAATATGCACGAAAAGACCTACGTATGCGTTCGCCTTTGCGACAGGGGTGCTTTAAAATTTTAACGTTTTTATTTAAAATATTATTTTCTTTTTACACTCTCTTTATTTATTTTTCCTTTGATCAACTTTATCGCCATCACAAGGGATAAACAACATCTCTTGTGATAGCATGGACAGTGACAGGTACTCTATACAGTAAAATCTGGGGTCAATTAGACCCCAGATCTCTCCTGTGCCCTTAAAAGCATCTGATCAAACTGAGAAGGTGGGATTGGTTTGATCAGATGCTTTTATAAGGAAGTAATGGCTTGTTTACATCCTGGCAAACCCAGGAGTAACAAAATACTTGAAGAATAGGCTAGAGTCAGGTTAGGCATCCGGTGGCCACTTTTGGATCATTAGCTTAGAGGTCCAGTTGCTTGTCAGTTTAAAACCATTAGGGAGGGCCTAAAGCGCAAAGAATATATATGCTGTTTCTGAGTTCCAGTGCCACAGTTCCAGTGCCATACCACAGTTCCTGCTGGTGAGCAGCTTAATTCCAGCCTGGGTGGACAACTGTTGGAGGATCTGCCCAAAACAGCAGATCTTGTCTTCATATTTCTGAATCTCGGATTGCGAGTAACGCGGTTAACGAGCATTTCGCAATAAGAGCACTGTATTTTTAAAAATCCTAACTCGGTTTGCAAGTGTTGTCTCGCAAAATGAGCAGGATTCAAGCCAAATCGGTGTGAAGTACCGCGTTTGGCCTGAGGTGGGGGGGGGGGCACGGGAGCCAAGCGGAGCCGAACGGTGCTGAACAGTTCAAAAATGATCGGAAAGACTCGGAAATATGCTGTTCCCGAGCCTTTCCGAGGCTTGCTGAGGTCAGCCGAGCTGTTCTCGGGCCTTTTCGTGTGTGTTCTTGAGGCTCTCCGGTGCCCCCCCCCCCCACCTCTGACCGCATGCAGTTTTGCATGCCATTGAAGTCAATGCGGAACAAATTATTTTCATTGACTTCAATGGGGAAAATCGCTTTGATATGCGAGTACTTTGGATTACAAGCATTCTCCTGGAACGGATTAACTATATATACCTGGATATATGTGTACAATTCCACCAGGACCCTTTGCTGATAATACCTGTTTGTACATTGAATGCATTCACTGTTGTTATTATCTATTCTTATATAAAGTTTGTATTATTTCTATACTGGTGTACATCTATATGCTTATAGTTAATATTATATGCTAGTTGCAGTAGTTCTTTAGCTCCCAATTACTTTGTTAAGAGTACTAATTCATTTGCCAGGTAGGGAATACCATCTGTTTACAGAGGCCCTGTCCTGGGTGGAGGCACTGCCAACTGTATTATCAAACCCTAGGTAAAGGCTTTGGTTCTCTTATTTATCTACAGCTTTAGCGCAATATCCTGTTCAGGGAAGGCCATGTCTCATAACCCCCCAAAATAGAGATACAACTGCATGGGCTATTTTCTGGAAAAGGTGAACTTAGCCTTCAACATAACAACAGTCATTCCAAGTAATGGCAGCACATGATTAATGGAACAGTTATAAACAGTTTTTAGATTGAAAGAGACCTCCACTCGTAGTGCTTGAATCTTCCTCTCAAAGGAGATGATACATGGATATTGTCTACCCACATCTATGTGGTAGTCCTCTTATGCCGCGTACACATGGTCGGTCCAAACCGATGAAAACGAACTGAAGGACCTTTTCATCGGTCCAAACCGATCGTGTGTGGGCCCCATCGGTCAGTTATCCTTCGGTCAAAAATTTTAGAACTTGCTTTAAAATTGAACCAATGGACGCCTAACTGATAGGTCAAAACCGATGGTTAGTATGCAAAAGAATCGGTTAAAAACCCGCGCATGCTCAAAATCAAGTCGACGCATACTTGGAAGCATTGAACTTAATTTTTCTCTGCACGTCGTTGTGTTTTACGTCACTGCGTTGGACTCGATAATTTTTTTAACTGATGGTGTGTAGGCACATCAGACCATCAGTCCGCTTCATCGGTTAACCGATGAGAACGGACCTTCAGTCCGTTCTCATCGGATGGACTGATCGTGTGTACAGGGCTTTAGAGAAATCACAACAGTGTCAATTACCTTCAGGACATTGAAAGGTTCCAGCCAACTAAACTAGCAATACAGAGCACATTTGTACAGTATATATCTGGGAGTAAAAGAGTACATCGCCCAGTAACTACAGGCAAAACCATTCCTAAATTATAGAAAGAAAAAATAAACAGTGGCTCCACCCAATACAACACCAGGGGCTAACTAGTGGGTCAAGGAATATGGCTCTACATCCCACTACAATACTTATTAGCATAGGTGTGCACACAGGGTGTTCCAGGTGCCTGGGCACACCCTAATCACCCTGTGCTGGGCAAATTTCCCCTGCTGCTTGGCTACAGAGAAAGGGACTGGGGGAATCTTTGCCCTCAATCCCTTTCTCTGTCTCAAAGTGAGACATCAGGGGTCTGTTTAGACCAGGGGTGGGCAATTATTTTTTCGATGGGGCCACATGAGAAACTAAAAATATTTTGGAGGGCCGGGCCAAAAGGCTAAACTCAATACTGCATAAAATCAATTGTATTTCTTTATAAAAAGCAGTAAATATCATTGTTGGACAACTGGTACGAGTACTTGTTATAGACATGGCACAGGAGGGGGACAGAGGCTGGGGACATGGCACAGGAGGGGGACAGAGGCTGGGGACATGGCACAGGATGGGGACAGAGGCTGAGGACATGGCACAGGAGGGGGACAGCGGCTGGGGACATGGCACAGGAGGGGGACAGAGGCTGGGGACATGGCACAGGAGGGGGACAGAGGCTGGGGACATGGCACAGGAGGGGGACAGAGGCTGGGGACATGACACAGGAGGGGGACAGAGGCTGGGGACATGACACAGGAGGGGGACAGAGGCTGGGGACATGACACAGGAGGGGGACAGAGGCTGGGGACATGACACAGGAGGGGGACAGAGGCTGGGGACATGACACAGGAGGGGGACAGAGGCTGGGGACATGACACAGGAGGGGGACAGACGCTGGGGACATGACACAGGAGAGGGACAGATGCTGGGGACATGACACAGGAGGGGGACAGACGCTGGGGACATGACACAGGAGGGGGACAGACGCTGGGGACATGACACAGGAGGGGGACAGAGGCTGGGGACATGGCACAGAGGCTGCAAATAAATTATCATATCACTTCTTCACATCATCAGTATGCTGTGTCTTCCTCCTGTGCCCCTTTCACCTCTCCACAGATCTGACCTGTGGAGAGGTGAAAGGGGCACAGGAGGAGGACAGAGGATACTGATGATGTCTAGGTAGGATAGCACTTCACACTCTGCTGCTGGACTGAGGAGGACTCACCAGACAAGGCCAGGGCAGTGGCACTGAAGGCAGTCAGCAGGCGTCGCGAGGAGTCCTACTTCAACGAAGAGAGTGGAGACCAGGGTCCACTCCAGGTCCGGGCACCAGCATGGCGGCTGGCCGACTGCTACAGTCAGTCAGTCGGTCTCCATCTGCCTTCACTCAGTCCACTCCGTCACAGTGGGGGTGCGTCTGCAGTGTGTCCACTACATCTGCTGCTGTGTGCTATCCCGCCGGTGCCGCTCTCCACAGAGTCCACACATTCTACGATGTTCCTCAGTTTCCCCGCGCTGCTCTTTTGAATAGGCTGGCAGCAGTGTTGTTAGCGCGAAAATGCGCTTTGATAATTGGCTGCGCGGCGGGTGGTGGTGGGCTGGGCGGTCAGAGAGGGCGAGGCTATGCATAATGTAGGAGGACTAGACGCTGCCTGTGCTGCGGCTCACATTCGGATCTTTTTACGGGCACATTTCCCTTATTATGGACTTTTACGAACATGGAAAAAGTGCCTTTTATTTACGTACTGTCCGTAATTCTACGGACGGTTGGCAACTAGGGTTGTCCCGATACCACTTTTTTAGGACGGAGTACAAGTACCGATACTTTTTTTTATGTACTCGCCGATACCGAATACCGATACTTTTGTCCCCAGTATAACAGCCATGTCCCCCGTATAACAGCCATGTCCCCCGTATAGCAGCCATGTCCCCCGTATAGCAGCCATGTCCCCCGTATAGCAGCCATGTCCCCCGTATAGCAGCCATGTCCCCCGTATAGCAGCCATGTCCCCCGTACAGCAGCCATGTCCCCCGTACAGCAGCCATGTCCCCAGTACAGCAGCCATGTCCCCAGTAAAGCAGCCATGTCCCCCGTACAGCAGCCATGTCCCCAGTACAGCAGCCATGTCCCCAGTACAGCAGCCATGTCCCCAGTATAGCAGCCATGTCCCCAGTACAGCAGCCATGTCCCCAGTACAGCAGCCATTGTCCCCAGTACAGCAGCCATTGTCCCCCATACAGCAGCCATTGTCCCCCGTACAGCAGCCATTGTCCCACGTACAGCAGCCATTGTCCCCCGTACCTACTGTTATCACCGCGGCGGGGAACATTACAGACAGCGTTCGTTTGAACAGCTGTTTTCCCCGCTGCGCATAGACACTCCCCCTTGGACGGATCTGTCCAATCGCGAGCAAGGGGGAGTGTCTATGTGACTCCCCCTTGCTCGCGATTGGACAGATCCGTCCAAGGGGGAGTGTCTATGCGTGGCGGGGAAAACAGCTGTTCAAACGAACGCTGTCTGTAATGTTCCCCGCCGCGGTGATTAACGTGGCAGCGGCGGCGGCGGGGGGGGGGGTAAGTATTCTATTTTAGTATCGGGGGTACGAGTACTCCCGCTAATACTCGGTATCGGTCCCGATACCGATACTGGTATCGGTATCGGGACAACCCTATTGGCAACACTGCCCGGGGGCCGGATTAAAAGGTCCGCCGGGCCGTATACGGCCCGCGGGCCGTAGTTTGCCCAGGTCTGGTTTAGACCCTTGATATTTCACCAAAGTCCCCCAATTGGGTTCCTAAAAAAATTGTAAAAAAACAAAAAATAAAAAAATATTGAAAATAAGAAATAATAAAACTGCAAAAAAGTAATAATAAAGAAAATAAACTACTGACACCAATTTCTGTCCTTATGATACCGTGCCCTTCTCTACTGACACAAACATCTGCCCTACTGACATCGTCCACTTCTCTTCCGACACTATCCATTGCTCTACTGCTATATATACAGAGCTTTGTTTCTCAGAAAATAGGTGCAGGAACTCAACCTCAACCCCATTCAGATTTCACAAACAGTAGAAGAGTCTTAAATATGCATTAAATACCAGGATTGCATTACATACAGAGTGCAGAGTTCAGGGGGGTTACACACAGAGTGCAGAGCTGTCACACAGAAACCAGACTTCATTGTTTACAAGTGATTGTGGTGAGCAGGCACCAAAGGGTCTGAGCCAGAGGTGGTGGAACTGAGTTCCACCAAGTTCCCCCTGAAAAAAAGCCCTGTATATATATATATATATATATATATATATATATATATATATATACACACACGCACGCATGTGCTTTGGGGTACCCGCCCTAATGCAGTCACTTGAGGCCGTCTATGGTCACTTGAGGCCGTCTATGGTCACCTGAGGCCGTCTATGGTCACCTGAGGCTGTCTATGGTCACCTGAGGCTGTCTATGGTCACCTGAGGCCATTGGTCACAATATTTTTAAAATACAGCCAGTATATTTACCTGATTTTCTTGCTAACTTAGCTTCCCGAAATCTTATTGGTGACAGGAGGAAAAAACCGAGTAGGAAGATTTATAACTTTATCAATATGCTGTTGTCGCTTTATTTTAAAATGCACAGGGTAGGAGCTGGTTGGTAACCAAATCATATTGCTTAACTGAAGGATGTATCGTCACTAGGGTATGCTGCCTAGCAGGGGCATTCAAGTCACAATTCTTACAGGTAAAATAGTTTACATATATGTATTTACCTCTACCTGTACTTT